>NC_084835.1:42352974-42658562 GCF_033115175.1 Lepus europaeus
ATTCTCCTATCTATGCACCTCTCTTCTTCAGCCAGGAACCTAACCTGCCTGGGATAGTTCCTTCCCTAGACCCTCCCTCCAGCCTTTCCTCCATTCATCAAGTATTTGTGTATGCCAGGCTCTTTACTAAAGACTTAA
Source organism: Lepus europaeus (assembly GCF_033115175.1). Classification (NCBI taxonomy): domain Eukaryota; kingdom Metazoa; phylum Chordata; class Mammalia; order Lagomorpha; family Leporidae; genus Lepus; species Lepus europaeus. Next base: position 42,353,113 of record NC_084835.1, read on the forward strand.
GATATTTGAATCACTTCAGGTTCCTGAGGAGCTTTTGGTAATGTTATGGGTAACATGGTGGCAGCAAAGAAAGGCGACCTCTGTTCTTGTCTCGCATAGAAAAAGAATTGTTGCAGTGAGCAAAGCAAGATTTTTCTAAGTCAGAAGCCTCTGGCTGCAGCAGCTGGAATGAGGGCTCCCAGAGAGGCAGACCTGAGAAACTATGACAGTTGAATCTTTTAAGCACAATTTTGGGGAAAAAAAAAAAAAAAAACAGAGTGGCAGCTAATAACAATCAGAGGGTAGGGACAAAGCCCATCAAACCATCATAGGGCTGGAATCCTTTCCTGTCTAGATTGCTCATGATAAAAAAGCCATCAGGAGGATGTGATTGGTAACTTCTCCTTTCTATTCTCATCATAAACTAAAAACTCAAAAGGATGGAATCACTACTTCCTTGCTGTTCTCATTATAAAACTGGAAACTCAGGCTTGGAATTGTCACTTTTCTCTTGCTAAAGGAAGCTTCTGGTGAGAAGCATGCATTTTGTAGCCTCTTAAAGAGACTTTCCCTTTCCTCATTCTGACCTGACCCACCTAACTGCCTGTTAGTCCATTTACCTCAACACAATAGCAGCATGCTAATTTCTCCTCTTGCTGAGTTGGTTCCTTCCAGACACATCATGAGCTGAACCCACAAATGCTGCTTCTCACAGTCATCTGTCCTTCTTTCTTCTGTAACTACTGGATTGTGGAAAATACGTGCAACCTTTGCAAAAAACTGATAAGGCTGGTTTGCTTTACCTAGTGAGTTAGCTCATGTTTAAGTCTGTATGCTTTGTTTCTGGCCAAATTTTCATGAAATTTAAGAGGAGTACTGTGGTGATCATGAAGCCCCAAGTTCTTTCTCAATTCATTTTTGTTTTTATTGTTATTCGGTGTGGATAAAAGAATAAAACATGAACATTACCTCTTTGCTGATTCCCTACATAACTGGACACCATATTGCATCAGAAGCAGCCTCTCAAGGTATCTTTTTAATTTGTATTTATGGAATTATAGCACACAAACTGAGAAATGTATAAATCATAAATGTATAGCTTAATGAATTATCACAAAGTGAACACAAGCAGATGAAGAAATACCATCAACAACCCAGCAGCCTTTCTCAGGCCATTTACAATCACTTTCAACCCTGGCCAAAGGTATTATCTTGACTTTCACCCTACACATTAGCCTTATCTATTATTGAATTATGTGGTAGGCTGATAGACTGTAGCCACATCTGTTTGACAGTGTGTTTGTGAAATTCATTAGTTTGGGTGATATAGTTCATTGCTGCATGGTATGATTATAAAAACAATTTTTAGAATGCCTCTGTGAGATTTTTAGAATGCTGCCTTTCCATTTGGGGATTTTACAAATAATAACTGTGTGTGTGTATTCGGGGAGCATGGCCAGGTATTCCTCTTCAGTACATACTGGGGATAGGATTCGGGACTAGTACATGCAACATATCAATTAGTGCAGTAAAAAATTCCAAGCAGTTTTCCAACATGGTATGCAAGTTTATTTGATGGTGCTTTTAAAAAAAGTGATGGAAGTGGAGTTAAAGACAAGCTTATTTTGTCACCCGAACATTTTGAAATCCTTGCGTATGAGGAATCTTAAAAATGTTTATGAAAAAATGTGTGTTATGAAAAAAACGGGCTGGCTGGCATGGTAGTGCCACGAGTTGGCCTGCCATGTACAACCCTGGCATCCCATGTGAGTTCCAGGTACTGGCTAATCTGCTTCCAATCCTGCACCCTCCTCAGGTGCCTGGGTCATCTGGAGTGGGGTTCTAGTGTTTGGGTCTCTGCTGCCCTTGTGAGGAGCCCTGGTGGAGTTCTGGACTCCTAGCTTCCTCCTGACTAGCCATTATAGTCATCTGGGGAATGAACCAGCAGGTAGAAGATATCCCCCTATCTCTCTGAGACACTGCCTATCAAATAAATAAGTAAATCTTTGAAAAAGGGGAAAAAGAAAGAAAAAAACTATACCTGGATTTCAAAATTATTTTGCACCCAAATGAGTATTTTTTTTTAATTCTACTTTCCCAGAATTTTTGAAGTACCGTTATACTTATAGCAGATTTGACATCCTTGCCAGTACTTAGTTCTAACAGTCTTTTTAATTTTCACTATTTTGTGTATTATGAATTTCTTTTGCATTTTAGTCATTTCTAATGAAGTTGAGCATTAGTCCATGTGATTGATGATCATTAGGATATTCTGTGGTGTGAGATGTCTGTTGAAATGTCTTTCCCATTTTCTGTAAGAATGTCCTGTGTTGTCTCACTGGTTTCTAGATCTTTGCATTCTGAAAATGGCATCCAGCACTGGGCCTTCAGAAGTGCACAGAAGAGCCCATGACTAGTAAGTATTCTATCAAAGACAGGTGCACAAGATAAAAGACATGTCGAAGACAAATTTTAGATTCAGATACAAATAGCCTGAATCAAATTATTACATGACTCTTTTTCAAATTATTTGACCCCTCTAAACCTCACCGTATCCATCTCTAAAATGAGGGGAATAAATGCAAGTTCCTCATAGGAGGCTTTGACTACAAATGAGACCGCGTTGGATAAGGTTCTGACAGTGGACACAAAGTGAACTGCTGTCAGTGTTGCTGTTGTCACTGCTCTAATCCTTGTTATCATTATCAGCCCTTGGCACAGGGGATTTCCTTCTAGCATGGGAATGAACTTTGAAGACCCAGTTATGGAGAAGGTGGCTTGGTGAGGACGTATTAGCACAAAGGCAGATGGTGAACTTCCTAGGTATTTGTATCAAACTACCACAGGCTCAAAGAATTGTCTTTCTCCACTGGAGGGAGATTCCGTCAAAAGAAGTGTGATTAGTCATGTGGAACCCGCCTGCTGTCTCCCCGAGTGGTGTCAGAAAGAGATACTAACGAATTCTAACGTTTTGTCATTCTTTTTCCCTTCCGTATTCATTGTCAGCCACCGAAAGCCCCCTTTGTGTCTATGTGACTCCGAAGTGAAAGAAATGATTAATTAGATCACAACATATCTCACATTCACTACATTACAGCCTGAAAGTGTTTCTTCTGAGACTGGGAGGCTGCTTGCTCCTCTGGATCCATTTTAGGAGATAGCAGTGTGTCACTAGAAACACAATTCCTAGTCTTTCCTGAAAATTATTTGACTCATCCAATTGAACTTGATTTCCTTGAGCTTTGTTCTCTGAATACAAAATATTGAGATGGGGCAAGTACCATTGCTGTGGGTGGATTCCCAAATGTAGTCTCAGACTGACTGCCCCAGTGTCACTTCTGATAAAGTGTGTGAATCCCAGCCATTGCTCCTGGCTTCCTGTGTTTACTCTGCATCAGTGGAAGCATCTGGATTTCATCAGATGCCCATGGGATTCTGCTGCATGGTGAATTTGAGACCCAAACCTTAACCTATGACTGCGGTGAATAAATGGGTGTGTGTTGGGAGGTGTCTGTAAGAGCAGAATTGAAAATTCACCCCATGAGCTATTCAAGTTTTTTCCTAGAATATCATTATGAGCCAGAGAAAGCTAAAATTTTCACTTAATGTGAACTTCCAGTGAGACTAGAGGCTGAGAAAAGTATCTATTCCAAGACACAATTTTAACACATACCTCTCACCTCACATTGACTTCCTAGTAGTTTTAAGTACTGCCTATGTATCCATTCTCACAACTTAGGGATCTTAACAAAACTGTGTAGCTTATGGAATCCAGGTATTTGGTCTCATGTGGAGATTTCAGATAAGGTCTATTGGAAATCCTTGGGTGAAGGTAAGAAGTTAGCTCTGTTTTAAGATGGATCGGTTGTGTGTCTCTCTTAGTTTTGTTTTGTTCTGATTTTACATTTTTAAATTCATTGGTAAATGCATTATAATTTTTTTCTCGATGTTATGTTTTCTCTTCTGTTGTCCCTGTGTGTGGAATCCTCAACAACAAGGCAAAGAACTTAATACAGGGTAATATTTTTCATTAGTTTTGAATTTAAAAGTATTTTCATGGGATACATTGGACTACCATCATGGAAGCATTTATTAAGCCTGTTCAAGCAAGGGAAAACCAGGAGCATACTTTGTGTAAAGCAAATTACCTTTGCAAGCAAATTGAAGCTGATACTTGTGTTACACCAAATAAATTAAGCTCAGGTTGTATCCAGTTATTTTTCTCTTTGTGTCTTTATTGGTTTGGATTCCCTGTAGTTACCTCTAGACCTGGTGGAGTGGAACATTTGAAGAAATGCTTATCAATAGGTGAAGGTACACACTAGTAATTTGAACTTTGCTCATCAACTTACCCTGATTCTGTAGTTACCACAAAATTTTTATTATTATTATTATTATTATTATTACAGCAAAGGTAGTAAAATCAAGGAAGGAGAGAGTGGACTTTTAAAAATAGGACCACTGCCTGGCTTATGGTCACAACATCATAGGTAAACTTTATTTCATGTAGGTTTGCTGCAAATACTTATGAACAGAAGGCCATGGGGTGATGGGCACTTGATTTGAACTGTAGGTAACTGAAGAGGCTTGATTGGTGTGATCATTGTACAGGATCTGACATGATGGTGTTTTGATAATATTCCTGATAGCTCAATAGCTATTTGAATACTCCTTTTCTTTGCTTCAACCATTCATAGGTGAATTCCCAATCTGAGATCTCTTTCTATAGTCTTGTTTTTGTTCTATCTTTTGTTTTGGATTGGTTCCCCGTTTCCTTCCAGTGCCCTTTTTAAATATATCATTATCTTTGGTTCCTAAGAACTTATTTTCTCCTGAGACATGAGAGTTCTGTTAACTCCAGCCTGGTGATTGTTTATTGAGTGAGTACCCTGTGACTGACTCAGGGGCTGTGAGAAGGAGCCAAGCACTCTTGTTCTCATGGAGATCACCAAAATGAAGTGTAAGCCAATGTGATTAACTTGATGATGAGTGACTTAACAGAGAAGTAAAAAGGGCTCTGAAGGCTTCTAGCAAAGGGCTGTATGCAGTCTATGGAAGTCACAGATGTGGTTCTGCAGGGTCCTCTCAAACCCGAAGCTCAACTAAGAACCCATGCAGTTATGGAGGGATATGTGATACAGTCAAACAGAAAAATTCAAGTGTGAAAATGTGCCTGCACATGTCCAGAATGGCTCAAAAGCACGAAGTATGAAGTGAATTGGATAGTCTCTCGACATGAGCTCAGAGAGTGGGCAGCAGCAGGTCATGGTGATCTTACATGTTATTAAGATGCTGAGCTTAATTCAATGGGAATAACAAACCACTGAAGTATGTAAGTATGAAGAATAAGTCATAGTATCTGCCTCTTCCTCCTAAATAGCAAAAAATAAACTCCACGCAAATCGGGATAATAGGAAATTTCAGTTCTACATACCATGTACTAATTGTGGCATTTAAGAGAGAGGATGTGGTGGGGAGGAGCTAACTTATTTTTATTTAATGTACTTTCCTATTACTTAAACATACATTATTTTTGTAAAAAAATCATTTGTTGAACATTGTGTTTAAGAGATAATAAAGGCCGGCGCCGCCATAGCTCAATAGGCTAATCCTTTGCCTGCGGCGCCAGCACACAGGGTTCTAGTCCCGGTTGGGGTGCCGGATTCTGTCCCGGTTGCCCCTCTTCCAGGCCAGCTCTCTGCTATGGCCCGGGAGTGCAGTGGAGGATGGCCCAGGTGCTTGGGCCCTGCACCCGCATGGGAAACCAGGAGAAGCACCTGGCTCCTGGCTTCAGATCAGCGCGCGGCCGCAGCGCCCATTGTGGGGTGAACCAATGGAAAAGGAAGACCTTTCTCTCTGTCTCTCTCTCTCACTGTCCACTCTGCCTGTCCAAAAAAAAAAAAAAAAAAAAAAAGAGAGAGAGATAATAAAGGATTTAATAAACATTTTTATCAAAAATATCACGTAGGAGACCAAGTTACATAGAATTGAAAGAAAGATAAGTTGTTCAAAACAGTTGAACATAAATGTAAACTTAGAAATTTAAAACAAATAGCAAAAGCATAAAAACAAAAACAAAAGCCTCTGAGTGTGTCTTTCTCCAATGATCCTCTTCCCATTCTCAAAAACTAATACTGCACAGGTTCTTGTATTCTGAAAGACAAGGCTTTGGACGAAGTTGTGTTTGTTGCGTATATGCTTTCTTAAGAACTTGGGGTTCATTATAATTTTGAAGACAACATTTTTCCCTAGGCAAAAACATCCCCCAAATTATTATGTGAATCAATCATAAAATATTATTTTACTTAGAGAAATTCTGTTTTTTGTCAAGTATCTTAGGTTACCTAGGCTTTAAAGCTGAGGTGAAAACAAAAAACAAACAAAAAAACAAACAAACAAATCTCTTCTTTGTCTGTCATTTATGGCCCCTTTTAGTTAGATTTCTGTTGCCCTAATACTGTGTAACAATTAGCCCTTGAACACCAATTCCTTACAATGACAAGTATTTATTTGTAGGCTCGTGAATTTATAATTTCATTGTGAGTCAGCTGATCTTGGCTAAAATTGGCTGGTCTGGACTGTATTTTAGGCTCTGTGTCAGGTTCAAGTTTACTTTATGTGACTTCATTCTGAGACTCAGGCTGAACGATATCTATCTGGGACATGCTAATCCCACATCAAAGCACAGAAACTCTATAGGACTGAAGAAATCTCCTAATACCTCTTGAGCCACAGCATAAACTATCATTTTTGCCCACTGGATAAAGCAAGTACAATTGACAACTCAAAAAGTCAATGGGGTATGGATGCCTATTCTGCCTCTAGGATGTGACCAACTAATCACATATCTAAGGACATGGACAATTTTTTTTTTTTTAAGATTTATTTATTTACTTGAGGGCAGAATTACAGAGAAGCAGAGGCAGAGCAGAGGCAGGGAGAGAGGGAGGGGGAAGGGGGGCCAGAGAGAGGGAGAGAGAGAAAGTCTTCCATCCGCTGGTTCATTCCTCAGATGGCCGCGATGGCCGCAGCTGTGCCGATCTGAAGCCAGGAGCCAGGAGCTTCTTTCAGGTCTCGCTTGTGAGTGCAGAAGCCCAAGGACTTGTGCCATCTTCCACTGCTTTCTCAGGCCATAGCAGAGATCTAGATGGGAAGAGGAGTAGATGGGACTTGAACCAGTGTTCATGTGGGATGCCGGCACTGCAGGTAATGGCTTTACCTGCTATGCAACAGTGCCAGCCCCCAGCCACATAGTTTTTGGCACTTTGCTATAGCAGCCCTAGAAAAATAATCTATTTACTCTCTGTACATCTTGGAGCAAAGTGCTTCAACGTATGAAGCCTTCGTTTCCTCAAATTTACAATAGCAATGACAGCAGTAGTTTGCTCTTGGGGTTGGTGTGAGATTTTGAATGTAAAGTGCGTTGCATAGAGACTGATATGTAGGTGGTGTTTGTTACCAGCGAGGGTTTGCCACTCATCATCACTGCCAGCATTAACTAGTAGTAATTGGCTTCTCCCAGATTCCTCCGACAGAGTTACTCCACATCCCTTTAATTTCTTATAGTCCTGTCTTCAGCAGCTGTGTCTCTCAGTTGTCCATTCGTATCTTGGTTCTCAGTGTCTCTTCAACATTGCCTTGGTACTGACAGAAGACATGCCTGAAGGAGTTCTGACTGTTATCCTCAATAGTCCACAGCATTTGGGAATGTTCTTCCAAGGCTTACATTAATTTTGGATTTACTCTGTTAATATATGTGAGTTTGTTAAGTACAAAAATGTGTGTTCCAAATTATTACTTAAGTTGCTTTATTTCCTTCTAAATTTTTAAGGGAAATGTCCAGGTCCTAGAGATACAACCTAAGGCCTCTTGTGTCTTTCTAACTTTCCCCTGCCCCCACAGGCTCCTAAAAACTTCCAAGTTCTTTACATCCTTGCTTACTCATAGGATTTTGTGAATTTCTTAGTTATCAATGCTGGAATGACAATTTATGACCATTGTTTCTTTTTCTTTCATTTTAAATTATTTTTATTTTTATTGATATGAGAAATAAATTACTATTTTCTCCTTTTCCCCTCCTTTTTCCAATTTTTCATGTATGTAATGTGAACAAATTCCATTTGTTTCATATTTACAGATTTAGGAGCATAGTTATACTGCCTACCCTACCCTGCCCATGGTCCCACCATCCCTCCTTTCTTTCTTATTCCTTTTTCTAAATTTCAGAGTGACATACTTGCAGTTTGTTCTATAACCATAAGCTTAGCCCTCCACTGAATAAATAATTCAACAAATAAGAAGTAGAAAAAAAAAATACTGTTCCTCAAAGTAGAGACAAGGGCTATGAACAATAATCAAATCTCAAAATGTCAATTTAGTTCATAGCCATCATTTTTTGTACTCTATTGTTTTCCAGAGATCAGGAAAAGATATGATATTTATTTTGGGGGGACTGGCTTATTTCACTAAGTATAATGATTCCCAGTTCCCAGAGGCCCTTTGGCAAACTCTAGAGGAATTTTTCATTGTCACAACTTGGGGTGCTGCTAGCATTTCGTAGAGCTCAGGGATGCCATTCAATATCCTACAATGCACAGGACACCCCTGTAAACAAAACACAGTCTAACCCAAGCTGTCAATAGTGGTGAGGTTGAGAAAATCTACTCTGATCCAGGTCAGAAATTTCCGCTTTTCACTAAGGCCACCACCATAAAAATGTCTGATTTTTTTTTCTTTTCCATTCTTTTTTCTCCACATGCATCAATAACATTTGTGTCTTTGTGTTACGTTCAGCTCTGAGCACTAGCTCTGAGCACTAGCAAGTGCTCGGTGAATGTTTAAGGGTGGAATCTACTACTGGAAAAATGTTCTTGACCTGTGTCACTCACCATTCACAAATCTATAGCTATTTTCCCTTTTCTTCTGGTCTAAATAGCATCAAGAATGAATAGGGTTTCAGCTGGGCTCTATGAAGATGGGTCACAGGTCACCAAACTGAGATCTGGGGAAAAATGATTCCATTCCAAGAACAGGAATGCGGTAAATAAAAGCAGGTCATGGATCAGAGGTGTGACTGTGCCCTTCCCACCTGCGGGTAAGCTGTTCCCACCAGGCCTTGACATTTCTCTATCTGTATAATTTGCTAACTTTCCCCTGATGCCTCAAAAATGATGAAATAGTGATAATAGTCTCCTATCAGTGGACATCATGTGTTTAGTTCATCACCTTATACTCATTCCTCCTAAAGACATTCCTTATATGGGTCAGACTCTAAGAGTACTCTCAAGCAATGCTGAACCCTCTGGGTATTCCTGATAACTGTAACCAAGCTATCCTCATGTTGTACATAATATCTTTTTGGTATGTCTGCCTTTATTTTAACACACTGAACTCCTGGAGGGGTTGTGTCTCACTTGTCTGTTTTCTCCCATGCCTGGCGCATGGTGGATGTTCAATGCATGTGTGACGGAACAATGAGTCTAGTGGTCAATCACTCTAGAAAGCAGTCACTCAGTTTGAATGTAGCATATGTGGCATCTTCTGTCTCACCTGTTGTCCAAAGTGCACATAGCGTTCTTTTAGCTGAGAAAATGAACTTCAGGTTAATGGAAGGAAAAATCAAAGGGAAGTTTACTGCCTCAAATAATTTAAAAGTCGCTGAGTGTACTTCCTCATACGGAGAAAAATGATGTCGTATTTCTGTCTCTTGCATCTTGCTCCTGTTCTGTTTTTTTGTGATTCCTTCCTTCCTTCCTTCCTTCCTTCCTTCCTTCCTTCCTTTCTCTTTCTTTCTGTCTGTCTTTCTTTCTTTCTGTCTGTCTTTCTTTGGACAGGCAGAGTGGACAATGAGAGAGAGAGACAGAGAGAAAGGTCTTCCTTTTTCCGTTGGTTCACCCTCCAATGGCCGCTGCAGCTGGCACATTGTGCTGATCCGAAGCCAGGAACCAGGTGCTTCTCCTGGTCTCCCATGGGGTGCAGGGCCCAAGCGCTTGGGCCATCCTCCACTGCCTTCCCGGGCCACAGCAGAGAACTGGCCTGGAAGAGGGGCAACTGGGATAGAATCCGGTGCCCCGACTGGGACTAGAACCGGGGATGCCGGCGCCGCAGGCAGAGGATTAGCCTATTGAGCCGCGACGCCGGCCCTTCTGTGATATTTTTCATCCATGACTAGAACCAGGGGCTCATAACCCTTGTCACTGCTCCCTGTCTCCGTCTATCTCACAGACTGGCTCTCCCACACAGTAGGGGTGATGGCTACCATTGGTCCTGAGGAGTGACCATTCCCCATAGCTTCTCTAGAACAGTCCTGGAAACAACTTCAATTGGTCCTCCTCGGCTCATTACTGATAACTGAGCAATCACTTTGTCTAAGGGAATTGGATCGTGTGGTCAGGGGCAACCACAAGACTGTCCACTGACCGAGGGACATGGTAGTTGCCTGAGTCAGCTGCATGGAATGAACTGTGGAACAGAAGGAGGTATTTTCTTTTCTTTTGTTAAATTAACTAATTTATTTGGAAGGCAGAGTTACAGTGAGAGGAGAAACAGAGAGAGAGATCTTTGATCTGCTGGTTTACTCCCCATAAGGCCACAATGATTGGGGCTGGGCAAGGCCAAAGTTAGAACCAGGAGCTTCTTCTAGGTCTCCCACATGGAAGCAGGGGCCCAATGACTTGGGCCATTTTCTGCTACTTTCCCAGGTGCATTAGCAGGGAGCTGGATTAAAAGTGGAACAGCTGAGATCTGAACTGGTGCCCCTGTGGGATGCCGACACTGCAGATACCAACTCCATCACTGTGCCACAGCCCTGGCCCCAGCAGGTGTTTTGTTTTTGCGAGAATGTGTTGAAGGATCTCCTGGACAGAAAACACAGTGGATGCCCAGTACACAAGAGTGCTTCAAAATGCTTGTGGAAAAAATGGAATTAAATGATAAGCTTATTTTTGTGCAATTTTTTTAAATACATGCATATTTCTCATAACATATGATTTTGAAGATTCCTTGTATTAGATAACCTATTACAGGCTCAGCGTGTGTCACTTTCTTCTTCAAAGCTGAGAATCGTGCTTTATATCCCAGCAGTAATTGGTGAATATCCATTTATATATATATATATATATATATATATATATATATAGTCAGAAACTGAAGAAAACATGTAAAATTTACTATGCTTGGTCTTGCCAACACACTAGTTTATGTAGAATGATTTGCCAGCATGGTGCATGGAAAATTTCCTGGCCCATAAATAGAACACTTATGCTCTGCTAAAATATATATTCCCTGAGCTTACTGTATTGCTTTTCTTAATAAAATGGTGAAATGTAAGACAAATAAGTGGGTATGCTATATAGAGTACACACCTTCATTGGAACAGGTGTATCTTTTGGAATTACTTGATTTTTACCTGATACATTCATGACAGTTCAATCAGGAGGACAAGCTCCCCTGAGGTTCAGAAAATGCACTGAACATTCGATCAGGCAACATCAAAAACCCAGGACCACTGGGCTTTCATTCTCCTTGTAAGTGGCAGCTTCTAATTATAAAGAAAGAAATGTCAATGCCTTTAATTTTTTTTTTATTGCTAACAGTGTGGTTGTATTAAATCTGACTTTAGTTGACGAGAACCACTCATAATTATGTCTTATAGAAATATGCTATCAGGCAAAGCATGAATCTATCTTTTTCAAAACTACAAGGAGACTCTTATTTTAAAACTTAACAAATACTGTACTATTAGTCTGTGATAACGAACTTGGTTCCATATTCACTGGGGAAAAAAAATGCCTTTAGAAAGCTGAGAGCTGGCCAGCACCGTGGCTCGATAGGCTAATCCTCCACCTGCGGTGCCGGCACACCAGGTTCTAGTCCCGGTCGGGGCGCCGGATGTCCCGGTTGCCTCTCTTCCAGTCCAGCTCTCTGCTGTGGCCCGGGAAGGCAGTGAAGGATGGCCCAAGTGCTTGGGCCCTGCACCCGCATGGGAGACCAGGAGAAGCACCTGGCTCCTGGCTTCAGATCAGCGTGGTGCGCTGGCCACAGTGCTGGCTGTGGCAGCCATTGGAGAGTGAACCAATGGTAAAAGTGTTGTACCTGAGCAAGTGCAAACAAAGGAGCTCCACACATTGATAAAATTTGATGGTCCTTTATTGCGGCGGTGGAGAGTGGGCTCATGCCCTAAAGAACTCTTGACCCTGAAGCCCAAAGCAACAGGGTTTATAAAGGCAAAAACCACAAAATCAGGAGGGGAATTCATGGTTGCTAGGAAGAGGGGTGAATACATGGTTACTGGGGTCAAGCTGACCTAAAACCTATGCGAAATTTGTATTAATTATAATCTTGATAATACCAGTTACAATTTTAACAATTCCAATTATAATCTTGACATTAACCCAGGTATTGGTTTTAATCATATGTAGGACATAGACAAATTACATTTTTATCATTAGCCCAGGTGTAGCCTATTCACTTCCAAGCTTGAGCGATCATGCTGGGGGTTTCTATGCTCTGCCAAGTGTGATGTAGTGGACTGCTATTGTTTAACTGTTTTAGATCATAGTTTTAGACCAGAGTCTCATGGTGTGGGGGGGCACCTTCCCAGAATGGAGTCTCAGGTTCTCCAAAATGGAGTCCCTACTGTCAAGGTGCTACTTCAAAAGGAAGACCTTTCTCTCTGTCTCTCTGTCTCTCTCTGTACACTCTGCCTGTCAAAAAAAAAAAAAAAAAAAAAGCTGAGAGCTGTCAGTTACATAGTATCATTTTTCACTCTGGGTTTAATTGTTCTTTAATACAGGTGAGTTGAATGTTTCTGAGACTTGAATTATATATAATTAAATGTAATGTAACTCCAGTCCTAATAGAGAGTAATCACTGTGGCTAAAGAGATTTTTGTTTGTGTTAGTGTTGCACCCTAAAGGCTTAGAATGTAAATGTTGATCGATAAATACTTACTGTATGGTGATATAGGTTTTTAAAGATGAAAACCTCTGTCACTCAAGTTGTACCTTTTCCAGAAAGTCTTAGACTTGTCATCATGTAGTAGATAGCCTCTTCAGATTGTCAGTAATATGCATTTAAGTTTTCTGTCTGTCTTTCCCTGACCAGGTAACTCAGCACTAAATAATATTCTAGTATCTAGATGCACCACAGTTACTTGCTCACCTGAAAGGCATCTTGATTCCTTCCAAATACTGACAATTATGAATACAGCTGCTATAAACATATACATAGAGCTTATTCAAAATGGTTTTCCTCTGCTCCCCTGCTATAGGCAGCAGGGGACTTTCCTGCTGTATTCACTGTGAGGATCTGGTGGAGCTCCCGGGGGTGAAAGTCACACAAGTATCATTTGTTTTCCCTGATGGGTGACAACTGAGCACCAAAGGGGAAACCTGTTGAAGTGAAATGGACACTATAAGAAACAATGACCTGATCAGCTCTTTTCCTGACTCTTGATGTACAGTGTAATACTTTATCCTTTTTAGTATTTGTTGTTGTTGTTGTTGTTCTAGTACTAGTGGTTGAACTCTGTAATTAACACACAATTATTCTTAGGTGATTACTGACGCCATGAACAGGAGTGTCAAATTGTCAAGTCAGCAACAGGAGTCACTGTGTACTTACATCTCTTGTGGGATCTGTCCTTAATGTGTTGTCTAATGTGCAGTGATGCTATAACTAGTACTAAAACAGTATTTTTGCACTTTGTGTTTCTGTGTGGGTGCAAACTGATGAAATCTTTATTATACACAGAATCTATCTTCTGTATATAAAGATAATTGGAAATGGAAAAAAAAACCTGGTGTTAAATTGGAAATGGCATAGAAAATTAATTAATTTTTAAAAAATATCATGTAGGATCTCTGTCTTTAATGTGCTGTACACTGTTATTTAATGCTATAACTAGTACTCCAACAGTATTTTTTCACTTTGTGTTGCTATATGGGGGCAAACTGTTGAAATCTTTACTTAATATATACTAAACTGATCTTCTGTATATATATATATATATATATATATATATATATATATATATATAAAAGAAAGTCACACAAGTGTGAGAAATCGTCTACCCCTATGGAGTTTTGTACCCTCACACTTGTCCACACCAAGCAATTCATAAATTGCTGTGAAGCTTCTCCTACCCTGGCACTGGTTCCTGGGATGCTTTCTGCTCTGGCGTGTTGTCATTGCTTTCTGAATGTGAGGGCAGCATCTTCCCTGGGATCTCACTTCCCTTAGGGTTCTAAGATTTCTTTTTGATTTTTCTGTTTGTCCAGCTTTTCATTTCTTAGGGTGGAGAAGCAACTTCCAAGTTTCTTACATGCGGGACTGGAAAACATTAGTCTCTTCCTATCTTTCATCTTGGCTTTTTGATTGGGGCAGGCAGGGGCAGGGTTGGTGGCTAAATTGGTCAACAGGAACTCTTCATCTAGTAACACTATGGTCATGGGAAGACCCAGAACTTTCATTTAGTGATCCCATAAAAGTTAATTCAGTTTGAAGGGGTGCCCTTTGTCCGTTTTTATTTCCTAAAGTGACAGTGATTGGCCATCTTTGGTGATGTTGTAGGCTCTGGACCTATAACTGTCCAGAGGTGGGATATCTGCTAGATTAGTTTTATTAGTGTGCCTTTACTTGGGCCAGAAAGGCAAAACCGGGACTGACATCTGATAGAACTCATACAGATTAGCAAAGGAACAGATCCCCAAAGTAGGGATCATTTAAAAGTAACATCCACAAACGCTCAGATGGCCACTGTATTCTCCCCTAAGAGTCTTCTTTATATAGGGTCCTAATTAATTTAAGTGGTGTCCTTTTCCAGCTCCCTTATGAAAAAACTAAAATTCTCACAGCAGAGTGATTTCCTCAAGGTCATCTAGTGAGTGTGTGACCAACCTGTGAGCTACCCGAGATATACAGTTTCTAGTCTAGAGCCTGTTTGCGCTGTATCCTGCATGTACTATAAACACACTTCCTTTTTTTTTTCCCCCTTTAATTCCAAGCATAACCATTCCCACTCAGCAAATTGTATCTTCTTATGGAATTATAAAGCAGTTAGGCCAGTTGTTGTTGCATACACAGTAGAAAACTGACCTCGTGCAGAATGTATTGGAATCTCATAACCCAGGTAAGCCCAAGAAAATGAACCATGACTTCATAAGACTGCAGCACAAGGATTACGCGAGGGAGGATTTCTGTTAACTTATTCTGTAAGATACAGGTGGTTTTTACACATTGCACTCTTGCGAAGATGATTTAAATCAGTTCAATAACTGGGGTTTGTGCTTTATGAGCTGCAACTCTTAGTCGATAAACCCAATGGGAATCATTGCAAGGAACTAGGCTCCAGCTGTGTTCATTTCACAGTCCCTCTCATCCCATGGTTTCTGTCATCCTGGGAGCATAGTCTGCAACATTTTAGACTTTGTCCTCAAAGCATTCAAGAAGCGGTAAATGACTGTGAGGAGCAGAGGGAATGAAAAAGAACGCAGTGTCTGGACTCTATGACCCCAGGCAGAGATCATCTCTGAGTCACTTTCTCCAGTTTTAAAATTTGGATATTTGGAGCCCAAACGCAGGTCATTTCCATCATCATTTGATGACTCTACTACCACTGTGGGACAGAGGTGGACTTAGCATAACCATGGATTCCTAGAAACTAGAACATGATCTTTTCTTCAAATGTCTGCATTTGTTTCTTTACTATTAATACGAATTTCCACAGGACCAGACTGTCAGTAAAGCCTAGGTGATCACAAGCTGTGTCTCAGAAGAGCAGTGTTGTCATTCACCTGAGGGTGCACAGAGGGAAAGCCACAGTTAGTCACCGGATTGGTCCTCTTCACATTAATAGTAAAATACAGTTGGTTGAGAAATAGTAGCATGTAAAAAATTGAGTCTCGTCCAGATTTTCTCTTTAGCTAATTGAACTTTCAGGAGATGTGCAAAAATGTTCTGTGGTTATAATGCCCTGGAATTCCTTGCAAAAGAAGTGAAAATACGTCACCCTCTGATTAAGGAAAAACCTGAAATCCCTTTCTCGTTTCATGAGTTATATAGATATTGAAATGATTTCAAGAGTTCTCATTCCTTTTTGCATACTTTGTTTTTAAAATCATAGGTTTACACATAAGCAACCTGTAGGCTTTGGTGAATAGCAGCAAACTTCAGTAGACATTAAAGTAGATTTCATGCTATGTCTAACATTATGGTAGCAGGAAAGAGATGCTCTCTGTGTTTACTAAGGCAATAGGATAATAGTTGATTTGAATTTACTTCTGTGTCAGTGTAGACAATATGATCCTTTGTCAGAAAGAAAAGGATGACAACTAGTGGCAAATAGATAACAGCATTTTGACGGCCTTAAAATGAGATAGATGTTCAGATTTTTTTCTCTTTCATATGTCTGATTTGCTGTGAAATGTGATAAAATATTGTCGACTATGTGTTAATATTAAGTTACTAATGTTTTATAAAAAAAAATCATTTCCACATGGCAGTATTCAGGACTCTTTCAGTTAAGAAAAAAAAAAAATCAGTGTAAACTTGCTTAAGTGAAAACAGGATTCATTGACACCTATACGAGAATTGAACAACAGTGCTTATCGGGACTTCAGGCCAATTTAGGTGCATTGGATCTATGTCACCATGGATCCCAGGGGATCTCTGAGCTCTACTCTGCTTTGGATTGATCTTATCTGGCAAGGTCTTTCTGTGTGGAACAAAAGACCTACACCTCTACCTCCCGATTTGTATTTTATCATCTTTTTTTCTTTGTTTTATAATTTTTAAAAACATTTGCAACATTTCCTACAAATGTAGACCTTTTATACATGTGTACTTATGTATATGTAGGCTGTTTTTTCTTGAAAACTTGGCTGTGCACCACATGGAGATCGAAGAGTATATTGCCACGCCCAAGGTACGATCCAGTGAATTGGTATTTGTAATTAAATCCTTGATGATATCACATCCACACAGTTTTTGTACTCTATATTAACTTCCACAAGTAAGAGAACATGTGGTATTTGTCTCTCTGGGTCTGGCTTATTTTACTTAGCATAATGATCTCCAGTTGCGTCCATCTCCATTGTTGCATATGTCAGTATTTAATTATTTTGTATGGCTGAATAATATTCTATCATCCCAGATTTTCCTTATCCAATCATCAGTTGTCGAACATCTAGGTTGAGTCCATATCTTTGCTACTGTAGATTGAGTTGCTGTTAACATGGGTTCAGGTATCTCTTACATATGCTGATTTCATTTCTATTGGTTATGTCTCCAGGAGTGGGATAGCTGAGTCATATGGTACATCTATTTTTAGCTTTCTGAGGAAACTCCTAGTGTTTTCCATAATGATTGTACTAATTTGCATTTCCACCAGTATTAGGGTACCTTTCTTCTCTATAACTTCACCAGCACTACCTCACTCTCCTTAGAATGGCTGTTATCCAGAGATATTTTATCATCTTAATTACCCTAAGCCAATGGGAACTTTGCTTGACAATGGTTCCTAAGTGCTGGAGTTCCATCTCATGGACCGCCTTGGGCTCCATGTCCATACCTGAGCCAGTTACCGTGGCTAGAGGAACAGGAGCCAGGAGCCATTGCTGAGTATTAAACCCAGGCACTCTGACGT
This sequence comes from Lepus europaeus, assembly GCF_033115175.1. Lineage (NCBI taxonomy): Eukaryota > Metazoa > Chordata > Mammalia > Lagomorpha > Leporidae > Lepus > Lepus europaeus. The sequence continues at coordinate 42,370,736 of NC_084835.1, forward strand.
GGGACATGGGCATCTTAACCACCAAGCCAAATGCACGCCCTAAAACCTGCCATTTTATTTCGATAACACGCAGCACCAGGAGAGTCCACCATGCCTTAAAGCAATCATATTGGTTGAATTAGTGGTTGAACCAAGTTGCTGTTCTTTCAGGCTGGTGGTTACAGCAAGCTGATTTGGTGCAACATGTCTGGGTCCAGCTTTTCCTTTGTCTCTGAGCAAACTCGAGGTGCATTTTCTAGGGACATAAAGACAGGTCTAAGGAAACACCTGGGGGCCAGCGCCATGGCACAGTGGGTTAAGGCTCTGGCCTAGAGCGCTGGCATCCTATATGGGCACCAGTTCTGGTCCCGGCTGCTCCTCTTCTGATCCAGCTCTCTGCTGTGGCCTGGGGTAACAATGGAGGATGGCCCAGGTCCTTGGGCCCCTGAACCCATGTGGGAGACCTGGAGGAGGCTCCTGGCTCCTGGCTTCGGATCGGTGCAGCTCTGGCCGTTGCGGCTATCTGGGGAGTGGACCATCGGATGGAGGACCTCTCTCTTTGTCTCTGCCTCTCTCTGTGGCTCTTTCAAAATAAATAAAATAAATATTTTTTTTTAAAAAAGGAAACACCTGAATCCTTTTCCAACACCTGCATTTTTGTAGTCAGGTTAATGTCACCAATCAGGACAAAGCTACTCAGTCTGAGTTTTTCCATTAAGGGATTGGAGCTAACACACTGCTTTGCTAGTTCTTGAACCAATTTCAGATCCAGCACCTTATTTTTATAGTGGGAAGAAAATAGTGTCAGCGTGAGTCTGAACAATACTTTATCCTCTGTGCTTTCAGGGTCCCAGGAACTCATTTTCCTATATCCCCTCCTCCCAGAAACAAGGGCCATGCCAAGTGTGCCAAGTTTTCTGGTTCTAGCTCACACTGTCTTATGCAAAATTTTCAACACACTGTAGGCTTTTGTGGTAGGTATGGTTCTAAGACGACTTCCAAGTTTCCTATTCTCTATTTTACTCTGCAGTTTCACCTCTTGACAGTGCCTGGGCCTGGCCTAATCAAGTGAGCCCTCCCCACTCCTTTTTGTTTTTTTTTTTTGTTTTGTTTTGTTTTGTTTTGTTTTTTAAAAAAGAGGATCTAATGGTTGGAGATAAAATGTCTGAGAAATTGAAAATTTCCAGAGGTGTCCTCCTGATTGCATTGGCAAAGCAACTACTGCTTCATGGATACATCCATGTGGCAAGGGCATGAGAGTAGCCTCTGGGTACTAAGAGGGGTCCCCAACCAAAACCTAGTAGAAAAAAATAGGAAAAAAATACAGTAGCAAGGACATGAGTTCTTCCAGGGATCCAGGTGCACCTGTAAATAGACCTTCACCCAGCCATACCTGCAAGAGAGGACACAACTAGTTGATGTCCTGATTTCAGCCTTGTGAAACCCTGGGCTGAAATGGGCCAGGGACATGATACATGTGTGTTGTTTTAAGCTGTTAGATTTGTGGCAATTTGTTATGCAGCATTGGAAAACAAATACAATCTGGAACATGCTTCAGCCTCCTCACCAAATACTACATTGTGGAGCAGTAATTTCTAGGACTGTTACACAAACAAAAAGGATAATGTGGCTTCATAACAAATGGAAAGCAACCCAGAAATGTTGTAATTCTCATAGACAATTAAGTTTACAGGGTGGCATATCATATTATCATTGTCCCTTCTTGCATCTTAACTCGTTTATTTGCTGTCTTCCACATGCATTATAATATTATACGTCTGTTCTCTGCAGTTTCGTTCCGTGATTTTCTGGCTTATGATGTGTTTAGACATTGACTCAAATTGCAGTTGTATGTTTCATCTTTTGAATTGTTGAAACACTATCTTTCATTCTAGCAACAAATACTGTAACATCCCTGATAATATTTTTCTTTCTGTCATTCGTGTTTGCTGTGGAAAAAAAAGAAACTTCATTTTTTCTTGCTTTATAATATTATTATTATTATAAGAGGCATAAATCCAACACATTTAATGTATTATTTGTTGTCTCAGAGGTTGAAATTCAAAAAGGCTAGTCCAAATGAATAGATGTGAAAACTATAGGTGCTGAAGTTGTGAGTCTGTCTTTTAAATTCATCAGTGTCAATTTTACTTTTCTTCCTAAGCATGGTTAAACATGATTTGGAAGGACCAAACTGCATCACAAATCTATTTTTTTTCTTTCCGTTGCCTGGGATTTGTAATAAGTTCATGTTTGAGAGAAAGAAAAAGGGAGAAAATAATTGGAACTGTCTCTCCTATTACCACCCAGTCCTATTTTTGAAGATTTTTCTATTATTTAACACCTTCCATTTGTTTTACCTTGAAAGTGTGATACAGTTATCAGAACCTGAAGAAATTGAAATCTAACGTAAAGGGCTTGTTCACAAATATCTCAACTCAAGTTGGGAAATCTTTTAGGATCTTGCCTCTAAAATAAAAGTTGGCCATACAAATGTCTCTGGAGACAATCCTGGGGACCAGGTGATGCTGCCGTAATTATCAGCACTAACACACGATGACGAAGACTTCTTGTGATGAGAAGATTTGCTAGTTGCTCATCCTTTGTGCAAAGTCTGATGGGTGTAGATGTGGGACTTGTTCCACAGAAAACCATATCCTCCTGGGTTATCCACCCTGGCCCACCCTCCACTGTTTGTTGTGGGCCTTTGGGGAGTGAACCAGCAGGTTGTGTGAGCTATCTCTCTTTCTCTGTCTCCACCTAAAATCAAATGACAACAAACACATATTTTAAAAAGAGATGTGCCAGGACCCTTAGGAGGTGAAGTAGTGATGGGGGCCCTCATGAATGGGTTCCTCTCTCTCTCCAGGGAGAGGGTTAGCTAGTGTGAAAGCAGGTTGTTATAAGGTAATGTCATCCCTCATGTTCTACCTGTTTCGCTTTTCTGTCATATTATCACACAGCTTGAGGAGACTCTCGCCAGGTGCATCCACCTGATCTTGAATTTCCAAACTTCAGTACGGTGAACTAAATAAACATGCATTTCTGTCATAAATTACCCATTTTTAGGTTTTCTGTTATAACAGCAGAAAATTGACTTCTCCTCGGAGCTTTACAATACAGCGGCCAGCTTTGGTCAAGCCAAGTGATCCGAGGGAGAGCAAGGCAGTCCCTAGCTGTACACTTTATGACCTTGCCTCAGAAATTCCAACCACTATTCCCACAAGATGTTACTCGTGATGCAGTTAACTCTATTCAATGTGAAAGGCTACACTACACAAAGGCATGAGTATCAGGTGGCAAGAATCGTTGGAAGCCACATTGGAGGCTGGCAGTAAGATGTAGGTGTAGCATAGATTTTGTGCTTATAAAGCATATTTTTACATGAGTTATGTTCATGTGATTATTATTAGATAATCTTGCTGGTGTGAATGTTGTTTTAAGAGAGAAGATTCTGAACAAACTGATTGATGCCTTCACTTTCATGATGCTTACATCTGAATCTGTGTAGATCTGGATATTTGAAAATATTTGTTCACTTTTTGTCTGCCAGGCATCATTACAGACACTATAGGATACTATGGTGATTGAGGTAGGCAGACTGCCAGCCATCATGGAGACTGGAAGGGAGGAGACTCTACCCAAGTAACTAGGCATTGTTATGAACACTATAACTGAAAAAGCGAACACTGGGTCAGACAGTAACTGGCAATAGAGGCTTTGAGTGAGAGTATAGCTACTGTTGGCTGCCCTGAAGATACAGCATTTGACCCAAGACGGACAGCCTGATTAAGAACCTGTTCTGTGATGATGGTGAGCTTCAGGGAGGACAGATTTGCTCAAGAGCTGGAAAGATGCATGCAAAGTGAATGGGAAGTAGAGGAGCAAGAGATGAGATTGGAGAGAGAGTGAAGGGGGCCAGATTGCATAGTGCCCTCTAGGTTACTTCTCAATGCAGTGAGGGCATTAAGAAATTTTGAGAGAAACAACTTGAAATTTTTTTTAGGTACAGGACTGATTAGTCTTGCTACTAGGTAGAAAAATCCATGATCAATGATCAGTTTCAGCTTCTGTTACCTTTATTCCTCTTTTTGTGTTCTTCTAATCCCTTATGTCTTTGGCTTTTGAACAAGATATAATTCCCTTGCAGGAGCACTTGTTCTTCTTTCCTTCTGATGGTGGAACATGATTCAAATCAGAAATCAGTCACACAAAGTGAATCTGTCACCCAGTTCTTATATGTTCTCTGCCTTTTCCCCATTTCTAAATTGTGTTTTACCTGGAATTCCTTGGTGCTACAGACAATATGTCCATCACTTTTTTAATAGGCTGTCTCAATGAAGCCAAAGTGAGTTGAGGCAAAGATGGGTGGTTTGGAGAAAAGTAATGGTTGCCATGGAGTTATTTACTCTTCACTCATGTGAGCATCTTTGGCTGGTCTGCGCTGGTACCCATGAACTGAGATGGCAGATGGGGTTACAGCCCAGCATCCCAGCCAAAGGCGGAAACACCATCTTTGGAAACTCTCAGGATACTCCACATTCTGTCTCATTAACCCTCCTGTGGGCTCAGCAAATTTGACTTGCAACTGGTGATAGTTAGAAAAATTCACCTTGGGGAGAGGGAGTACTTCATGCACACAGTAAGTTTATTGGCTCCTCTCCACTTCAACAGAAACTGGTAACTGATTCTGTTAGGTTACATGGTCAGTCATAATGTTTTGTTGTCAGCAAAAAAACAAAACCAATTCCAGCAAATGTAAGTAGAAAATGGATTTATTGGATAACTTGAGAAATTGAATGGGAATGTTGCGAAAACAACTTTCAAGGGGAAAAAAAATCAGCATTCAGCATCTGTCCATGAGTCAAGACTCAGCATCTGGTTCACAGTCCACAGGTCATCATTTGTGGAATGAATTATTTTTATCTTTTTGGGTTTTACTTCACTCTGGTTGATATTAAAAATGTCAAGAGAGCTTATTGGTCCAGCTTGGCTCCATGTAGTTATGAGAAGTAATATCTCAGAAGGAAATCAGGGTGATGTTCCCTAAAATGATACCTTTTCATTTGTCTTTCCCCCAAACTCCCTTACAGGATCATGAGGTAGGATACTGGATGTACAAAAGATACTAAGTCTTATGGAAAATGTTGACAAGTCTGTACATTCCATCATTTCTCTACCTAATTGGGAGAACACTCAGCTTACATATTCAGGTAGTTTGATCAGTAAGTTACAGAAGTCATGTGTCGGGTCTTTCTGTATAAAATCCCCCAGCTTATGCATACAATCAATGTCTGAGACCAGAGGTTAGGCCCAGCCTAAATCTTTGTACCCCTAGAGCCAGCAGGAAAGTTCTGCCTATAGCCAGGATAGCCTTTAGCACATTCTTCCAATACTGAATCAGTTCAGCTTTGCCTTCCATAAAAAATTATCTGAGCTTTGCCTTTCTTAAGTTCAGATGAGTATTATACACAGAAAATGACCATATTAAAAAGAGCTAACATCAAAATAGTTAATATCATTCTCCATATTAGTTTGTATGTCTGTGTGTGTGTGTTCTATTGTAATATGCTGTTGGGTTGTACTGAAACTGTTTCCCAATTGATTCAAACTAGCCCTGTCAAATACATTAGCACTGGTTCCTTGGATTAGATTGTTAGAAGCAATACATGGCTGGGCTATTGGTCTTAGCTGTGACATGCATAAATAGCTTGGTTCTCAACATGGTCCAAATGCTTTTGTCAGTCCTTTTCATGGTTTCTAGTTATGGTAGAATACGTTTATTTCCTTAGTTTTTGAGGCACACTTTGAATAATTCTATGTGGTAGCAAAACCAATTAGGAGTTGAACTAACTCTGTGCTAGAACTAGATCTGTGAACAATATTGAATATGTTAAAAATTTAAAAAAATAAAAATAATTAATCATTTTTTAAAAAGAAGCTATGGTGTTTTGTTACCTGCTTGGTCATATGGCATACATAAAACATCCAGTAAAAAAAACACAGCATGATGATGTTCTGTGCTTCAAACTGCATGATTTTCCTAGAGCACAAATCACAGTGTGTGAGAGCACAGCCTTTGGCTTTCGGGAGACTTTGTGCCATTTCATTCTCACCCTGAGTTCTTTTTTTAAAGATTTATTTATTTATTTGGAAGGCAGAGTTACAGAGAGAATGAGAGGAGAAGAGAGGAGAGGAGAAGAGGGAAAGAGAGCGGAGGGGAGGAGAAGGGAAGGGAAGGGAGGGGAGAGGAGAGATCTTCTGTCTGCTTGTTCACATCCCAAATGGCTGCAATGGCTGGGGCTGTGCCAGGCTAAAGCCAGGAGCCCAGATCTCCACCTGGGTCTGCAACATGGGCAGCAGCAGCCCAAGCTTGAACCAGCTCTCATATGGGCCTCAGATGGGATGCTGTTGTCACAGGTGGCAGCCTACCCTGCAGCACTACAATGCTGGCCCCTCAGTGTGAGTTCTTGAATAAGTTACCAAATTTTTCTGGGACTCTGTTCCCTGATTTTCAGGTATGTATTAATAGTAGCCAAAGTTAAGTAAGATCACATGTGGGCCGGCGCTGCTGCTCAATAGGCTAATCCTCTGCCTGCGGCGCTGGCACCCTGGTTCTAGTCCCAGTTGGGGCGCCGGATTGTGTCCCGGTTGCTCCTCTTCCTGTCCAGCTCTCTGCTGTGGCCCAGGAAGGCAGTGGAGGATGGCCCAAGTCCCTGGGCCCTGCACCCGCCTGGGGGACCAGGAGAAGCACCTGGCTCCTGGCTTTGGATCAGCGCAGTGTGCCGGCCACAGCAGCCATTGAGGAGTGAACCAATGGAAAAGGAAGACCTTTCTCTCTGTCTCTCTCTCTCACTGTCTAACTCTGCCTGTCAAATAAAAAAAAAAAAAAAAAAGGATCACATGTGCTAAGTTTCTAGTATTGTCTCTAATTTTTAATAAAAAATATTAAAAGTTGTTATCAATAATTGCAGGTTGGTCTTACAATGTACTTCCCAGAGGGTGGGCATTGGGGTAGCCTCTAGGACGTTATTCATAATGCCCACATTCCATACCAGCGTGCCTGGATATGAGTCCTGGTTTTGCTCCTGACTCCAGCTTCCTGCTAATACACATTCTGGGAAGCAGCAGGTGATGGCTCAAGTACTTGGGTCTCTGCCACCCATGTGAGTACTCTGGATTGAGTCTGGCCCAGATCTAGCTATTACAGGCGTTTGGGAGGTAAACCAGTAAGGGGAGATCCCTAGCTATCTGTCTAGCTGTCTCTGTGTGTGCGTGCACTCTGTCTTTCAAATAAATGACTGAATAAATAATATTTTAAAAAATGCTTTAGGCTGGTTCTGTGGCTCACTAGGCTAATCCTCCGCCTGCAACGCTGGTACCCCGGGTTGTAGTCCTGGTTGGGGTGCTGGATTCTGTCCTGGTTGCTCCTCTTCCGGTCCAGCTCTCTGCTATGGCCCGGGAAAGCAGTGGAGGATGGCCCAAGTCCTTGGACCCTGCACCCGCCTGGGAGACCAGGAGGAAGTACCTGGCTCCTGGTTTCGGATCAGCGCAGCATGCTGGCCGGCCGTAGTGGCTATTTGGGGGATTAATCAACGGAAGGAAGACCTTTCTCTCTGAATCTCTGTCTCTCTCTCTGTCTAACTCTGCCTGTCAAAAAAATTTTAAAAATTTTAAAAATGCTTCATAGATTGCATAAACTATCTTTGGATATTTATTGCATTCATAAGAGAGTTCATTGTCCCTATCTCTTAAATTATAGAAGGCAAGTGTTTTCCTTGATGATGGGAAGGAAAGAGATTCTTGATGGAATCAGTGGGCACTTCTCTACAGTCTTAGTTGAAGTGCCTTGCCTGAATGTGGCACCTTAGACTGCTCGGCCATCCTGACACTGAAGTGCCTTAGTAAGGAGCACAGTCACAGTTCTGCTTAGAGGTGGTCCATGGTGCTGCTGATCTCTGCAATAAAGGGAACTCAGATTGCTGCATTATTTAATCACATCAATATAAAGCCCCATAAATGACTTGATACTCAGTGAGGCGTCATTGCCTGGGGTGTCAGTGAGTTTTCACTGTGAATTAGTGTGGTGACTGCTGGAACCAAAGCCTGAGGTAATGCACGTGCCTACGAGGAATAACAAGAGCAAAAGTAATAAGTATAAATAGATCATATTCCCCACACCCCAGTCACTTCCTATGCATTATCTCATTTAATTTTCACTCAGGCTCTCACAAGGTACAATGTTTGTTAAGACTCTCGGGTTTGAAGTCAGACAATCTGAGATGAAATCTAAGCAATGTGACCGTGACCTTGATACTCTTCATAACTAAGTTTTGTTATTTCACAAATGGAGTCTAAAAATTTTGAAAACTAGAGGGTTATAGCAAATCTAGTTGACAATGGGCTTGCTGGTAAGTTTTTTGATACACACTGAAAGTGTCATACAAGAAAGAAAGTATTAATGAGTTAGACAGTTATAATCAAAACTATTTGCTCTGTAAATGGCACTGTTAAGAGACTTTAAAGAAAAAGGGAATTAAAGAGATAGCCCGGACTGATAGAAAACATGTAAAAAACACATATCTGATAAAGAACATTAAATCAATATATGGCTAAAATCTCAAAAACTGCCAATAACAAATGCTAGCAAGAATATGGTGCACCTGGGCCCCCTCACCCATCTGGGACACCTGGCTAAAGGGCCTGTCTCCTGCCTTCTGCCTGGCCCAGCCCTGGTCATTGCAGCTGTTTTGAGAGTGAACAAGTGGATGGAAAGCCTCTCTGTCTCTTCCTTTCTCTCTGTTACTCTGCCTTTAAAATAAAAAAAAATAAATCTTAAAAAAACATAAAACAACTTCACGTAAGAGTTAAGAGGAAATGTTGACATAAGTAATTATATCACACAGTCATAAAGGTGAAATGGGTATACACATGGAGTTGATATGCAATGTGAGGGCACAAAAAAAAACTGGTGGAAAAATTTAATTAAATGATAAGAATTTTAGTATGAAAATTTGATGTTTACACTTATAAGAGGTCTTCAAAATGTTCTGGGAAAAGCGTATTATGAAAAAAGTATGTTGGACTTCAATTTTTTAAATCATTGATTTGAGAAAGAAAGATAGAGAAGGAAAGAGAGAGAGAGAGAATGAGAGGGAGAGAGAGGGAGAGAGAGAGAGAGAGAGATTGCATCTGCTGAGTTATTCCCAAATGCCTCCACCAGCCAAGGCTAGGAAAGGCTGACGTTGGGAGGCAGGAACTCAATGCAAGGCTCCTCATTGATGGCAAGGTCCCAATCATATCAGTCATCACCACTGCCTCCCAGAGTCTGCCTTAGCAGGAAGCTGGAGTCTGGAGCTGCAGCTGGGAACTGACTCAGGTCCTCGGATATGTGACACAAGCATCTTAATGAGTATCTTAAATGCTGGGCTAAACATCTGCTCCAAAACTCCTGGATCTTTAAATGCAAGCTCTGTATAGTGACTGTCCTCCAAGTGTACAGTGTGGAAAAGGGGATGGGAATAAGAGAACTTCACAGGCAAGAAATCTGACGAGCACTGCCTCAGCCACACGCTGAAGATGATCATAAACTGTAATAAGTCATGTGGATAGTCTGTATCCTCGAAAAAATGAGGTGCGAAAGGTATCTCACCTCTGTGGTCCTCCTCTGCAAAGCCCAGAATCCCTGCCTAATCAGGAAAAAATCTGATCAGTGTAAGTTGAACGATTATCTAAAAATTATCTGACAAGTGTGCCTCAAATTGTCAACGGCATCCAGAACAAACAGTCTGAGAAATGCTCATAGCATTCGGGAGTCAGATGTCTGAAGGTCATGGGATATCCTGAATGAGATCCTAGAACAGAAACCAAACATTTGGCAAAAACCACGGCCAACTGAATAAAATGTGGCTTTGGATATTACATTACTATATCAAGGTTGAATCAATTAATTATGACAAGTGTACACACTAATATAATTATTACCACAGAGGAAACTGGGTATGAGGTATACAGGGATGCTGTACTATCTTCACAGTTTTCCTGTAAACATAATGCTGTTCTAAAAATTAAAGTTATTTTTTAATGGGGGAATTCCTATGATAATTAAAATAGCCTACTTTCCAAACACTTTATATATACTGACTTATTTCATTTTTATGACAACTCTGAGATAAGGGAACTTGTTATCTCACTTAATCCTCACAGGAACACCTTAGACATTCTTATCATTACCATTATTATTTTTGAAGGCTATTCAGTCTAGAAGAAAGTGAATCCCCTTCAAGGGGAAGAGAGGAACTTCCAGCAACAGGGACTAAGTGCTACATACTTGGGTGCTTTTCTGGGAAGTATGTCCAAAACCCCGTGTCTGCAGATCTTGATGGCAGATGGATTGTCACAGTTTGTTCCCTGGATGTTTAACTGGCATCACACATGATTTGATGTTTCCAATTCCCAGTACTAATTTCTTCTAAAAAAAAAAAAAAAAAAAAAAAGGAAGATAGCTTCCAGCCTTCCAGCCTTCCAGCCTTCCAGCTCACAACTGTAGGAACTCAGTGTAAAGCCCCAAATCTCCACTTATCTTTCAATAGATGAAATCTAAACTTCAGATTATCTTCTCAACATTGAATGACAAATACCTTTAAGATAGAAATGATATTATAAACTAGCTTGTAGTACCTTCTGATGTAATGATGTTCTTAAAAGGATCAAGTGTGACTTTTTCCTCTATCAGTTAATTAATTACATATTTAAAGAGCATTTTATTTCTCCTGAGAATTCCAGTTTCTAGTTTGTTGTTATTAATTTCTAAACCATGATGTGTGAGTGGGGGATGATTAGTAGCTGCCTCTTTCAATGGGGTGTGGGGCTTAGACTTGCCTCAGTGCTCATCAGTCAGCTATCTTGTGCCTGTATCTGTGTTGGTCTTTCCCTTTTGTGCCTGGCCTTATTGGTATATAATCAATGAACATTAGTGCTGGAAACAACTACCTATAAGTAGTGGAAGTGCATCCAGACAGAAATTTTTGTCCAAAACTCCAGAGAGCAAAACATATGAAATGTTAATACTGACATGGAGTTGAATTTCTGTGTAACTAACTTGAAGAAGACATTGACTTGTGAGTGATGATATCCTTGCCTGCTACAGCAGGTGTAGTGGAGAGCCCGGATGTGGGTCATCTTAAGTAAATTGCCATTGAATTTCCATCAAGCCCTCAGAGTCCATAGTTCTGTCTCTCTCATGCCTTTAGTTTCTTAGTAACTATGACCAACACAAGCATAACTTTATTTTATCTTCTAAACTCTGAATGTGAGATCCTTTCAAGTGCCCTTCATGGTGTTGGAAGATTTCTAAATTGTACTACTCAATGCCTAAGCATTCTTTTTTTTTTTTTTCAAATTATTTTAAGCCAAGATGTTCTCTAAAAGGATTTATAACTTACCATTAGAAATCCTCTTCATTGCTTTTTAGCCCTTTAGGATTTTGTAGGGATTACTAAAGGGATTTCTTTTTATCACTAGGGAAATATGGCTACAGCTATTATATCTTAAAAAAATAAATCTTAGGCAAAGCCTGACAGTGAGAAATGCATTTATATTCCCCTCCAGAACAGGTTTCTTTATAACCCAAAGACATTTTTAAGGTGTTTTGATTTGACAAGGACTAGTAAAATAGTAAAATAAAACTCAGAGGACTTAAATCCACTTGTGTATGTAGTTTACTAATACTGACATTATTGAATATCAAGATATCATTTAGAAAGCATTCTGCTCAGAAAGTGAGGATGTTGTAGCACACTAATACCCTACCTTCTCAGCTTGGCCAACAGCCATTGTCCTCAGCATCCAAGTCCACTCAACCAGCTCCCTTGCTGGCTGTTGGCCAGGGGTCACTCCGCTCCAAGGTGGCCCTCAGGGGGCCTCCTTTTCTCACGCATGTCTGTTGGCTTTCTTCCAAACTATTCCACAAGCATGTCTCTGTTGCTCCACATTCTGCACAGCTCAGCTGATTAGGTCAAATTTATCCAGAAGAATCTCTCTTCATTGACTCAAAGTTGGCTGATTTGTAACCTAATCAAGGAAATGTTATCCCACAGTACTCAAGGGTCTTGCCCACACTCAAGGGGAGGGAATTCCATAGGGAATATATAGCAGAACCTGGGAACCTTGGATGTCATATTGAATTCTGCCAATCACAGATGGGTCCAGGTTTGACTCAGCACTGGCTGTGTTTTAGGATTATAGTTCATGACCAACTTAAACATACAGGGCAAACAAAATTAGAGCAACAATAGTTATCCATACATAAGAAGGTTTTATTTCCTCTCCCATCCTGTGTGAATTTAATATGATAAATAGATTTATAAGTCTTATCTGCCCCCAGTTAATTGTGCAAGTCACAATATGAAATGTACTTGTATTAGAGCATGGATTAAACCTTTGAAGCAGAATGTTTTTAATTAGAAGAATGCCACTTAGCAAATTCAGCTCATTAACACAATAAGATGCAAATTTTATATGATCACTGGGTTAGGTGCTCTCAAATGGTTTATAATTTTGTGACAACAATAGGTAAATATTGTGTGCAATACAAGGCTAAATAAAGTTGCTTCCAGACTAAAGTGTGGTCTTATGGATCTCAGATAGGAAAGTGATTTGCTTAGGCTGAGATAAATCTTACAGATGAAGGGGCACTTGTGCTAAGGTTGGAGCAAAGCAGCGTAACAAGTTTAGACTTCATCACAACTTGTATGTAGTTCTTTAATTTGTTTATAATTATTAGGATCTTCTTTCTAAGTCCTCAATGAACTCATTAGTGAAGGGAAAAAATACCTTATAGTAACCGTGCAATCAGGTTAATAGTTCTGTCTGATTTTTTAATTCAGTTGCGTTAGAGGGAGTTCAGTCTCTTGTACAAAAATGATGAGCATCTCCAGAGGGGGAGAACCATTAGTTTGTAAAATTACCTCTGCCATCATCAAGAAATTCTTCAAAATGGCATCTGGGTATGTAAGTGCATGATTCTCAGTCTCTTAAAGAGATGGTGTGGGGAGCTGGCATGGTGGCCCCAGGGGGTTAAGCCACTGCTTGCAATGCTAGCATTCCATATCAGAGGGCTAGTTCAAGTCCTGGCTCCTTATTAATGTGCTGGGAAAGTAGTGGGTGGTGGCCCTCTGCCCACCCATGTTGGAGACCCCAGTGGAGTTCTGGGCACAGTTGTTGTGGCCATCTAGAGAATGAACCAGTGGATGGAAGATCTCCCTCCCTCTCTCTCTCTGACACTCTGCATTATAAATAAATTAATCTTTGGGAAAAAAATATGTGTTGGTGCCTAGGTGATATGGTGTTCTCCAGCTTTCCTGTGCACCAACAGTGTTCCTTCTTTGCCTCTCTCTTACTGTTGGGGTAAGGGGCACTTACTGTCCCTGACTGAGTCTCCTTCAACCAGCCTTGGGTCCTCTTCCCTGGCACTGGAGCTTCCTTTGTGGATGAGCTGGGATCTCTTTCAAGACCTGGCCTAAATGGTGTGCTTTGTATTCCTAGCAACAGGGTGGTCTTTGTCCTGCTACAGCACCCCTATTGGATGTCCCCAGTTCCAGTCGGATTGTGAGCAGCTTCTAGTCTTAGAGACCAAAGAGCAATCAAGCGTCGCTCAGGAGCATGGCCCCTCAGCTCATCCATTTGCCTGTTCTTGTGCAGTACCTTGGCCTCCCTCTGGTCTCCTTCCAGTAACAAATGTCCTTCTTATTGTCTTCAGTAGTACTCTTGCTCATGTAATTCACGTCATGCATGAGACTTTGGCTTAGAATGAGGAATATTGGGAATCAAACTGGCCCTTTGCTTTCCTTCCCTTCTTTGTTCTCTTTCTCATTATTTTGTAGGGAAAAAAAAAGTTGAGTTTGCCTCTGTTCTTTCTTTCTGCATCTTCCTAACATAAAACTTAGTGGCAAAGACTCTTAATTACCTCCTGATAAATCAAGTGAGAAAGATTAGATTATGTTCTTTTGAGAAAATATTATAGGAGATGATTGTTTTACGTCTTTTTTATGTCAGAAGGAGAAAGTTGTCTTTCTTCATGTATTGTTTTTGGCCATATTCTCCTATCTCACTCAGAACAGATAGATGCGCAAGAAAAATTGGGGTAAAGTCTAAAAGAGCCAGAAAGTGAAAAGAGGAAAAACACTTTCAAGTTTTTGAAAGTAATTTCAAAGAAAGTTAAGGATTGTCTCAACTAGCAGGGCATCTAGGTAGGGGAAACAGAATGAGCAAATGGACAGTGGGGGAATTCTCAGTGAAGATGGTACATAACAAGCAAATATGATTATACTGTTCTGCATCATTTTAATGTAAGGGACAGGGGGAGAGAGAGAGAGAGTGAGCATCCACTGGTTCACTCTCCAAATGCCTGTCTGTAATGAGCAGGGCTGGGCCAGGTAGAAGTCAAGAGTCAGGAACTTAATCCAGGTCTCCCAGATGGGTGGTAGCATTCCAGTTACTTGAACCATCAATGCTGCCTCCCAGGGTCTGATCTAATAGGAAGCTGGAGTTGAGCCAGAGCCAGGACCCAGCCCTATTACTCTGCTTTGGGAGGCAAGTGTCAACCTCTGGGCCAAATGCTTACCTCTGTTTTGATTATTTTAACCTAATCAGATGTAGCAGCAGAAATCATAACATTTTGCAGCATAATCTGAGCACACAGAATTGCCATGTGTTTGTGAAGTAGAATGAAAATTTATGGTGTAGTTGTTGAACACAGAACTGTTCATAGGGAATGACACCTGCAAGGTGCTTTGGGGCCCACTGTAGAGAGATTATGCCCTCAAGATGAATAACTTTTGGTCCCGAGGAGGTCAAAATGCCTGTAACTTTTTTCACTTTGCTTTCAAGGTTTTGTTGGGCTTGAGAGGAACAGAAGATAAAGTCTGACTTCTTTAAGTTTCTGGCTCTGTGTTGCGCGTAAGAAGTTCACACACACAATGCCGTGAGTTTGAAAAGAACCACAAGCCTCAGGAATAAAGTCTGCAGTAGTTTCTCTTGCCCTTTAGGGTAAACTTTATCTGATGTCACTGAGAAAGAAGTTTGCCTTTAGGTAATTGTCCTTTTTACAAGATGAATATCATGCCACATAGAAAAGCTATAGATTGCCCCTATATTAGACGAGGAACAATATAGCTTTATTTGCAGAGTTAGAAGTAAGCCAGTTAGAGTTGGTTTCTTAGCTGATGGCCTATTTCCTGACATGTTCTGAGTTCTATGAAGACTGCATGTTTTCTCCATAATTCCATCCTCTTCTGCCGCCATGATTCCTAGCCTAGGTTTTTTCCCCCCACCTGGTGTGCGTTTAGTATCTATATGATTAGTGAATCTCAGTGTCAAACACAGGTTGAATCAACTTTCCACATTTTACTTGTCCAGGCCTTTTATTCCCTCTCAATGTGACAGATCAAATATTCACATCTTAATAATTTTCTTTTTTAGAGAGCAAGCAGTACTGTTTATTTTCAAATATGAATTTTGCATTCTCTTGAAGATCCTTAATGGTGGCATTTTTCCATCTTTTGAGGCTTGATTTCTTTTTTGGAAGAAGCAAGTCTTTCAGAGCCAAGTTTGGTGATGAAGGTAGGGATTCAGACTGTGTGCTCCTCTTTCCTGCCAAAATAATCAGGTGATTTCCTGCAGGGCCTCTTAAATGGCTACATAGGCATCTCTGATGTACTTTGGGCTGAGACAGCTTACCAAGCCTCTCAAGATAGCCACAGGCATTGGAAGGGAAACTTCAGCCAATAAGCAAGGTGAAATTCCCATCCGAACTCATCTGCCAGGAGCAGGCATTTGCTCTGGTGGTTAAGACACCCGTGTCCCATGTCAGAGTTCTTCAGTTCCATACCTGGCTCCAGCTTCCTGCTAATGCATGCCCTGGGAGGCAGCAGTGATGGATCAACTATTTGGGTCCCTGCCGCCCACGTGGGAGACCTAGACTGAATTTCTTGCCTTCTGACTTTGGCCTGGCCTAACCCTAGCTATTGTGGGTATTTGGGAGAGTTGACCAGTGTGGGCATAGGGGAGTGTGGATCCCTGTGTTTCTCTCACTCTCTTTATTTCACTTTCTCTCTCATTCCTAAATAAATACATTTATATAAAATGGTCACTTATCCAAGGCTGTGACAGATAGAGGTCAAGACAAATGTAGTTCATGTTTCAGCCTGAAGGGGTCAGCAGTTTTGATTAGAACACATGATTGACCAGAGCTTTCTGGGCTTGACCAGGCTTTATTTTAACTTCTTCACTGAAAATTGAGTGCAAGTTCACACAATCATGTTTATGTGACTCTCTCAACATCAAACACATTAATTTGACTAAACCTTAATCCACTGCTTTCTTTGGCCAGATCTCAGTTAATGAGAATAAAATTTATTGAGCACAGATTTTATTGCCATGGACCATGCACATATTGGGAAACTGCTAGTATTTTGGGGTGTTTTATATCTCCCTCCCTGGCCAATGTTTTCTGGTTTGATGCTCACAGTCAATAGAAAATCTAGAATATTTTAGAAAGCTTTAAACACATGTACAAATTACCTCCAGTCAATAAAGGTAGATATTGGCAAATTTAAGACTTGCTGCTTATAACAAAGAATGAAGACCAGCATTGATGTGCCTTATAGGTGGATTTTATTCCTTCCAGTATTCTGAGCCCCCACACCACAGCAGATTTAGCTGTGCTTCAAGGATGAAAGATGATGCTGATTGATCCACCCGCTAAGGACCAATCTCTGTCCAAGGAACTCACAGAAAATTAAACAAATTGTGACCTTCTTCTTGTTAAAAATTTTGCAACCTAAGCTGAAGGGCTGCTAGTATAATTAATTTTGTTGGCAACCTCTTTGGCATCCTGGAAATCTAGTCGTCAGAGGGCTATGAGCTTGGTGACGGATGCCTGTTTCCTGAAAACGTTCTAGCTTGCAACTTTCCTTTTATCCTTAAGATTTACTTATTTATTTGAAAGGTAAAATGACAGGAGAGAGAGAGAGAGTAAGAGACAGAGAGATAGACATGTCTTTTATCCACTCCTTCACTCCCCAAATGGCCAAAGGCTGGGCCAAGCCAAAGCCAGGAGTCAGGAACTCCATCCTGGTCTCCTACATGGGTGTCAGGGGCCCAAGAATTTGAGCCATCTTCTGCTCTCTTCCCATGCATATTTGCAGGAAGCCATATTAGAAGCTGATCATTTGGGACTCCAGCTAGTTCTCAGATATGGTATGCTGGCCTTGTATGCAACAGCTTAACTCTCTGCACCACAGCACCAACCTCTAGCCTGTGACTTTCAACACAAGAGACCATGCACAGTTGATAATAAGGACACGGGGCAATGTGGTGGGCAATGAATTCACCCTCCTGACTGAGATTCATTAGCTCTTATCACTGGTGATTTTCTTCATTGCTCTGAGTCTTAGCTTCCTCATCTCGGATAGCAGTCATTTCCCCCAACTTCTGAGAGATGTTTATATCATGTAAATGAAGTCAAAAGTAGAAAAGTAGAACTGTAGACTTACAGTGGGGAAGGAGGTAGAAGGCTGGTGATAGTGGGCCTGTGGCTACACTGCTTAATATTTTATGTTTCTGAAACCTTTGGCTTGTGGCATTTTATTATTTAGTGTTCATTTTTCTGGGTTCAAGCCTAGAGTAGTTTTGTGTTCAAGAAGAGACCTGATAACAGGTTTTTCACACTGTCCAATCTAATTGAGATCCTGTCTAAACATTCATAGTGACTTATTCAGGGTCATCTATTTAAAATGAACTTACACACACCCATAGAATTCATCAACAGCAGGAGTCAAAATGGATTGCCTGAGACTTCCTGCAATATGGTGCCACAGAGGGAGAGCCAGCTGGCAACCTTGAAGGGTCCTATCTCCTATAGCCATGTGTGTTCTTTCTACCGCAGCTCAAGGGCACTGAGAGTGGCTGGCAATGCCTATTTCCTGGGTGCTTACTGCATTCCAGGCTCTATTCCAGGGATCCAGCAAGTAGAGTGGTAAGGGAGTAGGGTGTGGAGTAAGTTCAGTCCTGTCTCTACTACTTACTTTGAGACATTGGGCAATCTATATTGTTTCTCTAAGCCTGCATTTCCACATCGTAAATTCCTTTTCTTCATTCTTACTTGGTCACTTGTAGAACCTTGAGTAAGTTTCTGAAAATGTCTCTGAGCCCCAGATCAGTCTTCTGTGAAAAGGAGGGGTTACCATGAGCAGTTGATAAATAAAATACACGTGAAAATATTTAGAAGCCATCCGTTTGGAGAGAGAAGATGTTGTTATACATAAATTTGTAGCATATAGCAGAGATAGGACTGAGAGAGTCATGCTTCTCCAAAAGAACTGTGTACATCAAAATGCTTCTCAGTGTGCAGTAATTAGCAGAACTGAAATTCATATCCTATTTTCAAAGTTCAAATTATGTTTAAAGAAAGACTAACTGACTGGTGGGAAGATATTGTGATTTTCTCAGTCTCAAGGGTCTCTTTTTCCGCACTGTCCTTAGCACGTCTTGATCAGACAATTAAAAACAAGGTTCAGGTTGGAGCTCAGAATGAAATGATTTTGTGTCATAGGAATATGCTGTTTGCTTATTGGCTGACTAACACGCTCCCAAGTGTCTGACATGTGTGTGAGAACAAATGTGTTATAACAATCACAGGTTTCACATCCCTTGGCCCCATGTCCGGATGAATGTATCTCAGGCTTACACATGTGAGTTATTATTTCAAAATGTTTGCCTGCCCTCCCCTCCCTTACCCCACACCCAGTGATGGCCATTTCTTCCATGTCTTTCTATGATATTCTAGTACGAGAGACACAAACAGGTGATAAGAACAAACTTGTAAATGTATCCTTGACCTCAAGGATGCGTGTAGTCTGAATGGGGAGAGGAGGCCTAAGCATTGCTTATCCTCCCCCATGCACTCCTCTTCTTCATTTTAAATTCAATCTGATAGCACATTTTATAAGGCACTTTCAAGTATATTATATTACGGAAGAATCTCAACTGGACTGAGATGTAGACAGAGCCTGCATTATTATATGTATTTATTTTTTAATATTTCTTTTGAAGTCCAGAAAACCAAAGTTCAGAAGTCAGTTGGCCCCAGTTACAGAACTAGTAATTCCTGGGGACTAGTCACTTCCCATCTCAGCCCCTCTGCTGAGGCTGGTGAGTTCTGTTTTCTACCACAACCCCCAAGGACACACTTGGGGAAACAAATCTTTACATCAGCAACAACACCACCAAGCGCCACCAGGATGTTCAGGGAGTAAAGGCACCGAGGCTTATGCCAGGGTTGAGGGGCTGATGTGGCCTCCATTATTTAAAGTCTGTTTCCTACAAAGGAGGAGCCCCATTGCATGCATAAGGCCCTGGAAGCTTCTGCAAGCCTAGAGTCAAAGTAGTCATTGGTACTGGTGCAGAATGATTAGCCTTCACACATGTCAAGATTTCTTTTTATACACCGAAGGCAAACGGTCTAGGAGGTATAACTTATCTGCAAAAATACATACATTTCCAGTGTAGGTTAGCTTGTATCCTAGCAATCTCTGATTGGGTTTCCTCTAACAGGAGAACTAAAAATAAATCACATGTCATTAGATAATCTCACAGTATGTCCATTACTTTCTCTTCCTGCTAAAAAGCCGTGAGATTATGATTTGAGCTATGCTAAGAACATCACAAGAAGAATGAGGAGAGGGAATAAAGACAGATTAGAAAATAATTACGGGGGCTGGAATTCAGCCAGTCCCTTCGAAGCTTTGCCATGTTGGAGATGGCCAATCTCCAGGTGAACATGAAGGAGGACTGTGTGGAACTTACCATGTTACTTCCCACCAGCCTCGCTCTGTATAGGAACACTGGGCAAATAGATTCACACAAGGCCATCAAATGCAGGGGGGGAATTCACTATGAAGCTAAATGGCAGATGGAGATTACAATGCTGATCTACTTCTGTTTTTTAAAACAGTGTTGGGTTCCCCTTCCCCAAGTAAGAGATACTAAGTTTCTGTCTGCAGATCTGACTTAAATCCTTAGTACAACCCCTAACAAGGTGTGAGTTTATCACTCAATATCAGAAGCATCTAGGGTTTTTCATTTTATTAAAATGAATTTTTTCCCACCTCAGATGCTCCATGGAGCAAAGTCTGTACATTATAAGTGAAAAGTGATTCCCCAGAAGGAAATCTTTTATCACGGGCTGTAACCTGGAATTGAGCACATACTTTATTTTGGGGAGCTGCCTTGTGGAGAAAACAGCTAAAAGTTGAACTTGGAGACAGGATGACAAGTGCATAAGTGAGCAGCATGCAGCTGGGCCTCCAGGATGGAAAAATGGAAGGTAGACTATTGTAGCAGACGCATTTGTGAAACAGGAAGAATAGAAGTAGTTACTCACTGGGTCATTGAGATAACGTGTGCTAAGTATTATCACATCATAATGTTGTAAGCCCTTGATAAATATTAACCAGTATATCAGGCCTGATAATCAAACTCAAAAATATCTCTACAGAAAGTACATTGTTATTGTGGATTTTCTGTTCTATGTAACAGTACCATATGGCTCTGTACTTCCATTTCATTTGCTCCTGATCAACTGCTTAGTAATTAATTTGTTTAGCAACCCATGTCTTCTTCTATACATTTGAAAGTCTTAAGAACTGGAAATGTTCTTGTCTCTATAGCTCTAGTGCCTAGCACAGAGTTCAGAACTTACTAGTTCTTAATGTATATGAATTTCTTTGACTTAAAAGCAATGATTGCTTCTTCATAAAGCCTGCTCTGGGAAATATAGTAACATTGGAATAAAAGCACCTGGTCTGATGTTGGAATTTCTAAGGAACATAGGCCAGGACAGTACCCTTTGGGCATTTGTTCATAGACCTAAGGTTAAGTGAAAGTTGAAGGAAGAGGATTAGGAGAAATCAGACAAGTAAAAATGAACACTGGCAGTTGGGGGAGTACTTCTCCACTCAACTCTTTTCCTCTAAACCCTGAACTACCCACTACCTGCATCCTACAGATCCAGGAGGTAGCTCAACTTTGGAAAAATAGATGGCTTGATTTTCATCAAAATTCTTGGCTATGGACTTGCAATTATTGGACCAAAGAGGCTCCATAGTCTTAGCAATATTTTGTGTTGGAGTGGATTTGCAAGGTATGTTGACTATTTCCTCGCTGGATTTCCTCACTGGCAGTCAAGCAGATAACTCAGGTTTCCAGTTACTCTTCCCTATTTTTCTCACTGTCCAAAAATGAGTTTCACTTCTTTGAAATAAATGTATGTGAGAAATTTTTATATGCTAGCTGAAAAAAATGCAAACATTTGCTAGGATATCTTATTCTAAAACAAAGAGGAAAAAAAACTTGCGACTGTACTGTCTAGTATATTGTCTCATAATCATTCTCTCTGGCTTTGGTTGAAAAAGGATAAAATATCCCACAGCAGCCACAGTAGTGGCAAAAGATGTTTGATCTTGTGTTTTTTTTTGGTTTTTTTTTTTTTTGAAAGTGATGCAAAATTACTATTCTATTGTGTAAAATGTAGAAACACAGGTTGGAACTACAGGATGCTTAAGATCATTGTAAGAGAGTCAAGTTTTTATTCACATTATGAATCATTGTTTTAGTGGATGAGGAACTAAGAATTCCACTATTAAAAATGTGATCATTATCATATAAGCAATTAACATTTTGTTCATTTGATCTTCGTATGGATATTGGTTCTTTTTTTTTTAAAGATTTATTTATTTACTTGAAAGAGTTACACAAAGAGAGGAGAGACAGAGAGAGAGGTCTTCCATCCACTGACTCACTCCCCAGTTGACCGCAACAGCTGGAGCTGCGCCAATCTGAAGCCAGGAGCTTCTTCCAGGTCTCCCATGCCACCAGTGCAGGGGCCCAAGGACTTGGGCCATCCTCTACTGCTTTCCCAGGCCATAGCAGAGAGCTGGGTAGGAAGAGGAGCAGCAGGGACCCAAGCTGGTGCCCATATGGAATGTCAGTGCTTCAGGCCAGGGCGTTAACACACTGTGCTGCAGCGCAGGCCCTGGGTATTGGTTTTTCAATGTCCTCTCTCCTTCAGATTCTAGCTCGTCCACATCCCTGTTTATCTATAAAGTGGAGACATTTGCAAAGTCTGCCTTAAACAGCTGTTTATGACACCTAGATGCCTAATACAGGTGAAGTCCCTACAGCAGCAGAGGACATGTGATGATGGCAGGGTCAGTAACCCCTTAGTTACCATTTACTCAGTCTTGACTGACAACCATCCTTAATTTCAAGAATTTATCGTGTTTGGTGGACTTTCTGCAAAAACAGTAAGGACTTTTTGTTTCTTTGCTTGTAATTAAATCTAGCATGTAAACAAAAACTTATGTTTATTTGTTTATATTTAGGTAAACAATACCTGAGTGCATATTTGTGTATCTACAAAGAATCATACAAAGCTAGAGGTCCCACCTTTTCCAACATACCCAGATATCAATTTTATACATAAATATTTTCCTTGACATATATTGTGGATATTATGTATGGCTGTAAAAGTAGACTAATTGTACAAGATGTATCTATTCCCATCACCTGGTTTGCACAAAAACCGTTTTATTATACTTGCTGTATTACATATCTCTCAATCCATCTACTCCTCAATCCATCTTACACTTGCTAATAACTTTATTGAGATATAATTTATGTAGCATAAAATTCACTTGTCAAAAAAGACACAATTGAATGATTTGTTAGTAAATTCACACAGTGTGTAACCATCATCACCTCTTGGTTTCAGAACATGTCCATCATCCCACAAAGCTGTTCCTTGTACCTACTTGAAGTCCCTCTCTCTTTCTGCCCTCAGCCCCAGGCAACTGCTAATCTGCTTTCTGTCTCCACTGATTTGAAAAGCCATAAATTTCAGCCAACA
Organism: Lepus europaeus; assembly: GCF_033115175.1. NCBI lineage: Eukaryota > Metazoa > Chordata > Mammalia > Lagomorpha > Leporidae > Lepus > Lepus europaeus. The sequence goes on from NC_084835.1 coordinate 42,393,681, forward strand.
TAACAAGAATTCACGAGGTACTCCTTTACCCGGGTGTGCAGGATTGCAAAAGTTTTGCAGAAACTTTCCAGACTGTGAGAAACTTATTTTTTGTTTTTTCATGAGGCAGAATTTTACATGGCACAGAAAAATCTCCTGGTATTTAAGAAAAATCCTTCTTCTAATTCTGTATGTCCTGAGCATTAAATCATTCCCATTTTCCTGATGAGATTAAAAAACAAGTCAAGGAAGAAGTAACACCTGGAAGTATCAGGAGAGTGGGAGGAATAGTGCTTAAATGCAAACTTGAAGATCCCCTTGCTCATCACTTTGCTCACCACTCTGAGGCTGTCTTTGTTGAATATTGCTTTACCTCCATGGAATATCGATGGATGGAGGAATAGACACAGATTCCCCAAAAGCTGGTATTTCTGTGGATTTTCAGCCAAGGTGGTGATTGCTTGAACAGATTCCCCACTATGGCATTTGAGAATGAAATCAAAGAGCAGCAGTGACAGGTGTTTGGAAACTGTATTTGGAACTGGCCTCCTACGGAAAAAAGCTAGACACCGACTTCGTGGGGGATGAGAGGAGTCAACAGTGTTCTCAGAGGGAAGTGACTTCCCTGGCAGGTTTCCAAGCAAGCAGCTTTAGGTTTCTTTCAAATCAAATCCCCTGAAGATATATATGGAGGATGGGGAGTGGGGAGCAACCGAATGCCACCTTCAGGTATTGAGTATCTTCTCTTTTGGAGATAAAATTGTCCATGTTAACCCAAGGGAGAGTATTTAAGATTCATCAACTGTGGGTGAGATTTCATTGTAGAAAAGCACCAGTTCTTCCTACAGGCAGTGCAACTACACTTCACATTCTTCTGTTTCCAGAAAGAGTGGCTTCTGACTCATTCACAAGGAAACTGTTCTGGGTTCCCTTTTCACGACTTCTCACCTGGCCCACCAAGCTCTACTCTGCTTGGTCTTCCTAGATGGAGTCATCCCTGCCTACCTTTTCTTGCCCACATTTTGTTCTCATCCTTGGTAAGCTAAACACACACACACTCCAAAAAACTCAATGTAGTTGGTATTTGCAGTATATATACTTAGACTTCCGCTGACTACTCAGTCGCTGAAAATAAGGTGGTTAAAGGCAAAGTTGTAGGGCCAGCATTGTGGTGTAATGGGTTAAGCTACCGTCTGTAATGCTGGCACCCTCTGTGGGTACCAGTTTGAGACCTGGCTACTCCGCTTCTGATCCAGCTCCCGGCTAATGTGCCTAGGAAAGCAACAGAAGATGGCCCAAGTCCTTGGGTCCCTTCCCCCATGTGGGATACCTGTATGAAGATCCTGGCTCCTGGGTTCAGCCTGGCTCAGCCCAAGCCATTGTAGCCACTTGGGGGCATTGAACAAAATGAATGGAAATCTCTCTCTCTCTCTCTCTCTCTCTCTCTCTCTCTAACTCTGCCTTTCAAAAAAATAAAAATAAACCTTTAAAGAAAGGCAAAATTGCAGAGATGGAAACTTGATTTAAACAACGCAGCTTGAGTGTCAGTGGGATACAGCTTAGTGGGAATCCCTGGTACAGTGTCCATGCTCAGTAAACACTCCTGAATGAATGAATGAGGAGCACAGCTGAACTCTACTCTTTCCAGTAAACATTGGAATCTTTCCTGAACCCCTGTCCCTCCTCATGTGTGCACACACACACACATTCCCTGGATTTTTGAAGGTCATGCTCCTCTCAGCTCAAGGTGAAGGGGCTATTTGCTGCTCTTTGAGGGTTGTAAATCGTATCTCAAATATGGCAACTGTGGAGAGACTTTGAGTTCAGCTAATTAGGTAGACATTTTATTTTATTACAGTCAATGAATTAATTTAAGTCAGATGCCTTCACTTCCCATGTCTCATCACCTCTCACAGTGTCAGCTATGGAAAGCATCTGAAAAAGACCATGGTTTTATGGACTGAAGCCCTTCTGGAGCAATAACTTTGTGTTATAGCGATAGCAGCTAAGAAAATATCAATAGTGTCTCTGAAACCTATAGCAATGAAATCCTGGACCAGTTATACAAGTCTTCTGTGTACCAAGCGTCTCATACAGATATCACATAGATTGATTCTAACAAATAGATGTAATTGAGAGGATCCAATCATACATTATAGGTTAGTATTTGTTGGCCAAAATAATTAGCACCTGATGGGAATGCTCAATTCTTATTTCCATATTTTCCATAGAGTAGTTGAGTTTCTCTCCAGGTAGACATTATGATCTGGTTAGTGCTGATCCTCCTCATAGGATAAGTATACTCTGTGACCCATAGCAGTCCAGTGAAACTCAGACCTAGATTTTTGGTACATATATTGGTTGAGAGAAATTATTGAGAATTAAATGTGAGAGGGAAATAAATCTGGAACCTCTAAGAACTAATAATATATGGAAACTTCTTAAGAGTAAGGAGAGGGTCTGGCACCATGTCACAATGGGTTAAGCCACAGGCTGCTGTACTGGCATTAAATACGGGCGCTGGTTCAAGTCCTGGCTGCCCCACTTCCAATCTTTCTGCCTGTTAATGTGCCTGGGAAAGCAGAGGAGGATGTTTCAAGTACTTGGGCCCCTGCCCTCATGTGGGAGACCCAGAAGAATCTCCTGGCTCCTGACTCCTGACTCCTGTCTGCTGGCTGCTGACTTTGGCCTGATACAATCCTGGTTGTTGTGGCCATCGGGGGAGTCAACCAGTGGATGGAAGATCTCTCTCTCTCTCTCTCTCTGTGTGTGTGTGTGTGTGTATGTGTCTCTCCTTCTCTCTAACTCTTTCAAAACAAAAAACAAAGAGTAAGGATAAAGTAAAGCAAAGCTGAGATATGGGAAAGAGAGTCTCTCTTGCATAAATTGAGCATTGTATTGCCATACCTGAAACCAGAACCATTCCAGAACTTTTCCATGAGGAGATAGGTGCTATGAATTTTCCTTATTTGTTTAAGCTGATTTGAGTTTGAGTTTTGGAATCTACAAACGAGAGTCTTAATTAACATATTGCTATGATTATTAACAGTATGGCTATCACATTACCCTCTAGTGCCAGTCTTCTTTGTTTTACAAGGTGGATGCTCAGTAAATGGTGAACACCTGAAAGCTCATAGTGGAGTAGGGAAGAGTTAAGGGCAAAGCTCATATCATAGGAAAGCTGGGTATTCTGGAGCCACTCATTTACACCTGTAACTTCCCATGGCATCCTGAGTCATACTCTAAGATTTTTATTAAAAAAAAATCTCTAAGATTGCTTCAGTTGTAGCTTGATTTAAATAATCTATACTTATAAAAATATATTTCCACAAAGCAGCTCATTCAAAATGAAATTGTGTTACTATCATTATAGGGTTAGGAAATTGCAAAACACTAGGCTAAGACCACTTGAACTCCTTCCACTTAGTTATTTTACGAAGTCCTCTTGGCAGAATTATCTTAACAAGATGTGTGGAAAGAAGGGATTTGTGCACCTGAGGAGACAGATACTAACAAACTAAATATACTATAGTAAAAAAATGCTAAGATGGAGTTGTTGAAAACATCCCTGTTTCCCCAAATATTGCAATTATTCCTTCATATTCAGAGTTAATGCTATTCATAGGGTTTTAGTTTTTCCTGACACTAAGTGTTCATATCTGGTCACATTTACATGGCTTCCTAGGGCCTTCTTTGGGTTTCCTTTCTAGCACCTTCTCCTAAGATTAGGATCATGGAGGATCGTTGACAACCCATCAATAGGAGTCCATGCAACATGTGCTGGAATTAAGGGAGTTCTCAGAAATAATTAGATTGCCTTCAGTCATCGAATACTGTCACACACATATGACAACATTATAAGATATTGGCTGGTTCAGGCAGCTGTAACACAATACCATGAGCTGTGTGGTTTATAAACTTTAGAAACTTGTTCTTCACAATTCTAGAGACTAAGAAGTCCAGGCTAAAGGCAATGGCAGATTTGGTGTCTGGTGATGGCCTGCTTTCTTGCTTCATGGACAGTGCTTTCTTGTTATGTCTTTAAATGGTGGGAAGCACATTTTGGAAGCAGATTGTCTCTTCACAATAAGCATACAGTTGGGATCTAGATTTTCCTAACTGACAGATTTTTTTTTTTTTTTTGCTGAAAACATTGTTGATTTTTGCTCAATTGCAAGTGTATTCCTTACTCATTGTAAAATCTAGAAAAAAACAATCAGAAAGAAGAAAACATGTAATGATTAGAATAGGAATTGAATATAAAGAATTATGTAGAGCAGGAGAGTGTAATATCAAGGGATTTGCTGCTAAAGATTACAAAGAACCTTATGTAGTATCAGAATAACACATATAAGGAGGCATTGGATGAGTAGAATTGTTTTAATTATTTCCTTGGCCAATGTAATGACCATTGAGTAAATATTTTGTAGTATCTTAACACAAACACAACACTACAGACAACTGTAGTATTCAACCTCCTCCCCTTTTTCTTCTAATTTTCTTCTTTCCACCGTATCAATCAATGCATACCTAATTTTATAACAGGAAATTTACACTGAAGGGAAATGTTTCTCTATTAATGAGCATTCAAATCCATAGTTTAAGGTTAGTTTGCCTTAGATCAATATCTAAGTTTGAGACATAGAAATTAATGATCTGTAGAGATCGTTGAGAGTGAAGGCCTCACAATGCATCCCACTTCTTTAATCAGTGGATTTATTTAGTCTAATTTCCAGAAATAATTTCCCAGATAGAAATATTAGCTAAGTAGTTCCTTTGTGTATTAATTTTTTTCTGGAGAGCGATTTTGTGAGGCACAGGCTTGGATCATGTTAGGGATATATATTTATACTTACTTGGAGCAAAAATTAACTTTTACGAATACAGTAAGAAATCTTAGAGATTTTTTCTTCTTTTTCTTTTTTTACATCATTTTCAATGCACCAAGAATTTTGTACTAACAACAGTAATGGTAAAGAACCCAAGGACCAAGAACTACTATAGCATTGACTTGAGTTGATTTTAAGATTCTAAGGAGTTATCCTAAGTTATAGGAACTCACAAGTCTTGAAACTGAACTCAGACCCTGAAATTCAATTAAGAGACCCAAGTGTCTATTTCACAGTTGTGGTGAGCTCCCAATATATAGTCAAAGAGATACCGTGTTTTCTTCATCCTTAATGTTTGGTAAGTGGATATTTTTCCCGATGTTCCCTCCTTCGTCCTGGAAAGGCTCCTGAAATACCATATGAATTTTACCAGTCCAACAACCCCGAACAAAAATAGTAACCATGGTGACTACTGGTCATGGCCCTAGGGGACAGGTCCAAGACTCTTGGGTTGCGCTCAAGTCACACATAGATGAATTAAAGTAGTGCTTGGTTTAACTTCTAAGCTCTCAAAGGCTTAGTTGCCAAAACAATTAGCAGGTTTAGTCAGGGGGAAGGAAGCAGTCCATCTGCTTCTTTTGTGCCATTTAGTGCACACAGCCAAGTGATTGACTGAATCCCTCAGACAATTAGTCAGAACCATTCACAGCCCCCATGTCCCATAACAACTTCATTGACACATTTATAGATGAGAAGACAGATGGTTTCATTGGAAATGAACTTGCCTTTTAAATATATAATAGCACCTCATAAATAAATAGTGTTTTACCACTAAAGGTTTTCTTATGCATTCTGAAATCTGGTGCTTTTGTAACCAGTGAGTGATTTTGCGAACGAGGCGATGGAGTATTGCAGAGGTAAAGTGGTTGCTCAAGGCTGTGTATGAGCTGGGTTTAGAACCTCTCAGCTTTTGACAGCCAACATGGTGATCTCTCCGCTGCATGTTTAGGAACAATGAAGAAATGGGGAAACTCTTGACTATTCTGCGTCAATGATCTAGAAGTCCTCAAAGCTTGTCGCCAACTGTTTCACCCCATTAAGAGTGGGCCTTTAGGAGATCCCCAGACAGGGGGAGTTGTTTAAGAAAACACAATAGCCCCACCTGTACAGCTGGGCATGTGCAAAACAGAAAGTCAGAGCTTCTGTAAAATAGGGGAAGTTGGGGAACCCTTCCCTCTCTCTTAAACACGAAGGTGGATCACAAGCTATTGTCATTGTCAGTGGTCCAGAGGAGACGGTGCAGCAGACAGGAGATTCAGAATATAGCATTGTCCTTTCTTTCCATCACTCCAGCTGCACAGAGAAGGACCGCTATCCTCAAGGACATCACGTTTATATGAACTTTGACTACACCATGCCTTTGCAAACCAGCCAACAGAGACTATTCTGTGACACCATTATAGAATATCCTAGAGGCTAAGCTGTTAAGTATGTGCCTTTCTCCTTTTCAGAGGAACAAAATGGACAGGGGCGGGGAGGGGGGAAGAAAAGCCTTGCATGCCTCTGTTCCTTTAGAGATCGAGGTGCGTTCTGAAGCTGTGGTCCATGACTCTGCCCTTTTCCAGAGAGTGGATGTGCCTTCCCTCCCAGATTTGTCTGGCCATGGAAAAAGCATGTGTGTGTCCCTTTGAATCACTCTGATCCTGTTGCACAGAAGCAGAAAGAAACGTAGCTGTGGACATGGAATGGTTAAGAAGCATTGAGTCATTCTGAGTCTTGGCCACACTGACTTCTGCCAAGGATGGTTTTCAGGCTATGAAATAACTGTAGTGTGGATATTTTCCTATTTTCCTTTGATGTGAGGGGTGGAGAAAATACCATCTCCACAGATACAAATTACCATGGGATATTTTTGGTGTGCTTGTTTAAAACCAGTTATGAGATGTTTCTATCTTCACAGTGGTTAGGTCAGTGATCTTGTGGGTACAAGGGAAAAGTTGGGGTTGTAAAACAATGCATTGTTTCATCAAGCTGCCAATTAGAGTAATTATTTTATATAAAAGGCTTAGCTACTTGATCCCTCTGGGAAGAGTAGAAGATAAATGAAGTCTGTCTTTATTTCAGATTCAAAGAGGAGAAAAAGAATGTAGCAGGTGTTTGGAGGTCTTCCAGGTACCCTGAGACCTGGAAGTACCTTTTGGGAATGACTTTTGGGCTGACAATACTGTTTCTATGGGCTTTAGTTTTAATAAGGCTCTCTGGATGTGAACATAGGAGGACTCTTCAAAATATTCATGGCAAATATGCATTATGCAAAAACTGCATGGATTTCAAGAACTTTTTTACACCCAACTAAATCTGTCTTTTAATTCCATTCTTCCACTGAACATTGTGATATGTCCTCATGTAAGGGTTAAGACTGTACTGAGGAGCCCTCCTCTTCATGACTTATAAAGAATTTTATTTTTCAGCTTGCAAATGAATTGGTACACACAGAAATAGCACTGGAGAGTGAAACACAGAACACAGATGTGTGTGTTCTGAACATCAGTGTGTATGCTTTTTCAGGGAAGTACAAGGTTACTTCAAAAACAGCATGGAAAATGGAGTTAAACAGTAAATATAATTTGGCACAAAACTACTTGAAATCCATGCATAGAAGTACGTAACAGGGCCGGCTCTGTGGCATAGCGGGTAAAGCCACTGCTTGCAGTGCTGGCATCCCATATGGGCACCAGTTCGAGACCTGGCTGCTCTACTTCTGATCCAGCTCTCTGCTGTGGCCTGGGAAAACAGCAAAAGATGGCCCAAGTCCTTGGGGCCCTGCACCCACATGGGAGATCTGGAGGAAGCTCCTGGCTCCTGACTTTGGATGGGTGCAGCTCTAGCCATTGCGGCCAACTGGGGAGGGAACCAGCGGATGAAGACCTCTCTCTGCCTCTCCTTCTCCTCTCTCTGTGTAACTCTGACTTTCAAATAAATAAATAAATAAATCTTTAAAAAAAATAAAAAAGTATTTTAAAAAAGAAGTGCATAAGAGAGCTTCAAAAATTATGGAAATCTGCATTAGGGAAAAAACTACGCATGAACTTAAAAGCTTTTTACACCAAACTAAATTTGTATTCTAATTCCATTTTCCACAATTTTGTGAGGTATCCTTTTATTAAAAGTTACTTGTCATGGTATCCTGTGTGGAACATTTTTGCATCTCAATTTCCTGCAAATTCATCATTATATTTCCTTATGACTTTTTTAGGTGAACAATCTAATTTTTTTCCTCTTCTTTCTAAGACAAGGAATACTGACTAAACCTGAGCAGAGTAAAGGGTGTGACAGGTACATTGGCCTTACACTTCATTAATGCTTGATTTGAAGATTTTACTTTTCATTTACAGCAGGATGAAAACCTCAAAAAGTCCACTTACTTTTCAAGCCAGAATCAAAAGCAAAACATGCAAGAAGCCTAGGATCTGGGCAAAAACATTAAAAAAAATATATAATTGGAAAATTTTGCAACTTTGCAAATTACCTGAAGAGTCCCACACAAAAATTTGACTCTCGAGATTTCGTCTTGCCTTTTGGTTATTTTAATTTTGGTTTTTGATCTATCAACTCTGGACTTCAACATGACCAGTCCCAAGCCTTGCCAGAGTCTGCAGGAATATACCCTGAGATCACAGTAGTAAATTAGGTAGCTGGAGGTACTTTTCATGGTTCATGATGGGAGCTGGGAAGGGTCGCTTTTGCAATGAATAAACTTAGAGGAATCTTTTGTTAAGGTTTAGATCCTACTCCTGCACTGGTTGTGATATTATCCTCAGTCTTCCTATGACTCTGGTTAGATGAGAATGGTTTCTAATGAAACTTTTCATTTGTGCTCATATGTAAGAAAAATAAAAGAACTTCTGAAATACAGATCTTTTGGAAGCATGTTCTGTTTAAACCTTTCTCTTAGACTCTTCTTTGCACAATTTATTTGGATAGCCAGTCCTTTTTTCCATGCACATAAAAAAAAAGTGATCTCTAAAGCAATCTTCTCTAAGTGCTCATAAGTTCCAAATTAGTGGTGTCTGAATTAATGAGATTTTACTGCACATTTGGTATAATACATCTCTAGTATTTGTGCCTGATGAATTTTTGTTCCTAGTAATTAGGTGCTATTTAATTATAGTTTAAATTCTTTAATATCACCTAGTTTAATGGCTATATTAAGTACTATTTTGAGAGTTGAAGCTATTTGCCTAACATCACAAATTTAGCTTTGGAAGAGAAAATATCATTTATTTTTTCCAGCTTCTTACTACTGAGAATTAAGTGCAGTCATATATTATTATATAAACTGTGATTTTGATGTAGACAAGATAGCATATCTCTGACTGTGTGTGTTGCATGTAACACTTAGCATATGGTGACTCCCAAGTATTAATGTGAGGTGTATTTGCATGTGCACCAGAGCAAGTGCAATGAGATAAACTAGAAACATTTCCTATTTCCTAAGAAGTATTTTAAGTTGATTTTTATTCTTCTGAAAATAGATGAAATGATCAATTTATTCCTGATATACTACATGATAGTTGCTGTCTTCTACTGGATTTTGGCTGGAAATTGGAAGTGGGGATTGTTGGTGCTGGATCATATATCTCAATTACAGCACACACACCAGTGAACTTCAGATTTTACATTGGAATGTGACATGTCAAAAGTTTTGAGAAGGCTGGCCTATGATACTTATAAACATGGTTTCTTAACCTTCTACTTTAAAATATCTATACAATATAGTCATAGAAAGGTGCAAAATAAATGTACAAAGGTGTCCCTTCCCTAATGTTAACCTCATTCATAGTTATAATGCAATATCAATACTAGGAAATTGACATTGGTACAATCAACAGCACATATTCTGATTTTACCAGTTATACTTGCACTTGTGTGTGTGTGTATATGTGTATTTGTGTGTGTGTGTGTAGATCTATGCTACTTTATCAAATACATAAATTCATTAACCACCACTGCAATGAAGAAGCTTAATGTACCTTGGCCACAAGGTTCCCCTGAGCTAATTATTTATAGCCACACCCTCCAAACCCATTGCAATTATTAATCTACTTTCTATCTCTACAATTAGAATATTCTACACATATTATATAAATGGAGTCATACACTATGTTGCCTTTTGAGATTGACTTTTTTCACACAGTGTGATTTTCTTATGGTCTATTCAAGTTATATCTGTCAGTAGTTCATTCCTTTTTATTGTTGATAAGAATTGAAGCGGCCCCTGAAAAAGAAAGAAAATCATAGGAAGCAAAAAGTAGGTGATTGAACTCTTCAGGAGCCCTGAGGGAGTGGGAGACAGGAGACTGGTGAAATACAAACAATGTAGTTTTTCAGATCTTGTTGGGTCTGCCCAGTGGACATGATTGAGCACTCTGCAGGCTTCTGGTGCATAACAAGCTACTCCAATGTCAGTTTCCTGTTTGGTTCACACTGCATGCCACAATAAGCATACACATCAACCAATCCCAGAGAACTTCCTGCTTCAGAAGTGCATAAAAGGGCCGGCGCCGCGGCTCAATAGGCTAATCCTCCGCCTAGCAGTGCCGGCACACGGGGTTCTAGTCCCGGTTGCGGCGCCGGATTCTGTCCCAGTTGCCCCTCTTCCAGGCCAGCTCTCTGCTGTGGCCCGGGAGTGCAGTGGAGGATGGCCCAAGTGCTTGGGCACTGCACCCCATGGGAGACCAGGAGAAGCACCTGGCTCCTTGCTTTGGATCAGCATGGTGCACTGGCCGCAGTGCGGCGGCCATTGGAGGGTGAACCAACGGCAAAGGAAGACCTTTCTCTCTGGCTCTCTCACTGTCCACTCTGCCTGTCAAAAAAAAAAAAAAAAAAAAAAAAAAAGAAAAAAGAAAAAGAAAAGGTGCATGAAAGTCCAAGCCAGGCAGCTGTGGGCAGGTCCTACTGACTGCTGGAGCTTCCCTCACTCCTAGCTTATCCCATGCCAACTGCAGAACTCCTTCAACATTGTGAATAATAATCCATATATACTACAGATTGTTTAGCTCCAAATCCCTTAAAGGACATGAGGATACTTTCTAGTTGTTGGCCGTTATAAGCACAGATGCCATAACCATCCTGAGAAAGATAATTTTTTACCTCTCTGGGAAAAAATATCGAAGTGTGTAACTTCTAGGTCTTTTGGTAAGATCATTTTTAGTTTGTAATGGACATTTTATAACTTCCATTGCTTTCCAGAGTGGCTGTAGCTCTTCTGTTCCCATCAGTAAAATCTGAATGACTACTGTCTCTGCATTTTCACCAACATTTAGTGTGATGACACAGTTTCAGTGTGGGCATTTTTCTAGAGATCTAGTGGGTTCTCGTGTGGTTTTAATGTATATTTCCCTAATGGTTAGGGATTTTGAACATCTTTCATGTGCTTCTTTGCCATTGGTATATCTCCTTCAGCTAAATGTTTCTTCATGCTTATTTTTAATTTTGAGTTTTGAAAGATCTTCATCTGATTTCAGTGCAAGTCTGTTGTCACATATGTGATTTGTGAAGATTTTTAAAAATTCTCTAGTTTGTACTTTCATCTCTTTCAGGAGGTCATTTAAGGGTGAAAGTTTTTAATTTTTATAAGGTCCAGTTTGTCACATTTTCCTCTCATTAATTCTTCTTTTGATGTAAAGTCTAAGCATTCTTTACCTAGTCTTGAGTCTTAAAGATTATCTTCTATGATTTTCTAGAAATGTTGTTGTTTTAGATTTTTTAAAAAGATTTATTTTATTTATTTGAAAGAGTTACAGAGAGAAATAGAGACAGAGAGAGAGGTCTTCCATCTGCTGGTTCCCTCCCCAGATGGCTGCAACCGTCAGAGCTGCGCCAATCCGAAGCCAGGAGCCAGGAGCTTCTTCTGGGTTTCCCACTCGGGTGCTAGGACCATCTTTTGCTGCTTTACCAGGCCATAGCAGAGAGCTGGACTGGAAGAAGAGCAGCCTGGACTAGAAGAAGAGCAGCCTGGACTAGAATCAGCACCCATATGGGATGCCGTTGCTTCAAGCCAGGGCTTTAACTCACTGCACCACAGAGCCTGCCCCTGTTTTAGATTTAAGTTTAGGTTTTAGATCCATTTCTAGTTAAATTTTATGTAAGATGTGAAGTTTATAGTTAGGCTTATGTCTTTTGTCTACAGATGTTGCATTACTACACCACCATTTTTTGAAAAGATTATTCCTCCTCCACTGAATTATAGCATGATTTTTTTAAAGCAACACATTTAGCCCATAGGGAAATTAGACACCCTGCATAATAATGATTAGAAATGTTGAAATGCCTACTGTGTTACTAATCAGTTTATATGCTATTTGCAGGGGAGAAGATTCATTTGAACAGTTCTGTATTTTCATTTTAGAAATACAGGAACTAAGTTTTGGAAAAAAAATAAGTGATAGGTAGCACAGTGCAAAGAGAAATTGAAGTCATGTCTATATGACTTGAAAGTCCACAATGTGCTTAATAATAAAACATTTTCTTTAAAGATTTATTTTATTTATTTGAAAGTCAGACTCACACAGAGAGAGAAGGAGGGAGGGAGGGAGGGAGGGAGAGAGAGAGAGAGAGAGAGAGAGAGAGAGAGAGAGAGAGAGAGATGGGCCCTCCATCCACTGGTTCACTCCCAAATTGGCCACAACAGCCGGAGCTGGGCCGATCTGAAGCCAGGAGCCAGGAGCTTCTTTCAGGTCTCCCACATGGGTACAGGGGCCCAAGGACTTGGGCCATCTTCTACTGCTTTTCCAGACCATAGCAGAGAGGTGGATCGGAAGTAGAGCAGCCGGGACTCAAACTGGCACCCATATGGGATGCTGGCACTGCAGGTGGTGGCTTTACTCGCTATTCCACAGCACGGCCCCCCTAAAATGTTTTCTTACCAAAGGAAACTCAGAACCAAGACTTTGCATTTATAAAGTCCTTACTGTATTTTACACTCAAGGTTGATGACCTCTTTGGTAGACTCTCAAAAATATGTTTCTCTTTCTCAAGAACTAGCTGAAACTTTGTGAACTGGAAATGCAATTAAACTGGACATAGGCTATATTGTCTATAACTACTTCAGTAAATGAAATAAATTGTAGTCTTCATCCACAATCAGTTTTTAATAATAGTCTTTGCCATACTACTAGTTAGAGCCAATTAATCTAGCACAATATTGCTTCTTTTTACAAGTGAAGATCACAAGACAAATAAGTGCTTTGCTTTTGAGGATGAACTTTTCTTGTTTGGTGAAATGTATTTGCTGGTCTTTTGGAAGCAGTAAGAAATATGTTGGTCTTAGAGCCATAAAAAAGGACTCATTTACTGGAACAGCCAGGACCCAAGCAGTGGTATGTGCAATGGTTTCCAATTCTACAAAACAAACTGTGTGCTTTGTTCCCTTTCTGTTTTCAGAGTCCAGAATGGCATTTCTGAATACAGTCAGAAAGGCAACATCTGTATTCCAATGCCTGTTTTTTTTTTTAAGATTTTTATTTATTTATTTATTTGAGAAGTAGAGTTATAGACAGTGAGAGCGAGAGACAGAGATAGGAAGGTCTTCCTCCTGCTGGTTCACTCCCCAGTGGCCGCAGTGGCTGGAGCTGCGCTGATCTGAAGCCAGGACCAGGAGCTTCTTCCTGGTCTCCCATGTGGGTGCAGGGGCCCAAGTACTTGGGCCATCTTCTACTACTTTCCCAGGCCACAGCAGAGAGCTGGACTGGAAGAAGAACAGCTGGGACTAGAACCGGCGCCCGTATGGGATGCTGGTGCCGCAGGCGGAGGATTAACCTACTGCGCCATGGTGCCGGCCCCTCAACGCCTGTTTTTACACCTGCATATGGAGATTACAGGGCAGTACAGTCAGCCAAGTGTGCCTTAGAACCTCATACCCATCCTAAGGGAGCACTTCCACACCTCAGGCATCTGTTGCCCTCATTGTGCCCAAATAAACCTCCTCACAAGTCCCAAAGGTCCTGGAAGGACACAGCTGAATCAAGAACAAAGAATCTCGGGGCTGGTGCCTTGCTTTAGTGGGTAAAGCCACACCTGTAGCACCAGCATCCCATATGGGCGCTGGTTTGAGTCCCACTGTTCCACTTCCAATCCGGCTCCCTGCTAATATGCCTGGGAAAGCAGTGGAAGATGGCCTGAGTGCTTGGGTCCCTATCTTTGTGGAAGACCCAAAGTAAGCTCCTGGCTTCCTTTGGGGAGTGAACCAGTAGATGGAAGATCTTTCTTTCTCTCTCTGTAATTCTGCCTTTCAAATAAATAAATACATTTTTTTAAAAAATTAAGAACAAAGAATCTGGTATAATCTTGGTCCATCTGTCTTCCCTCCTTTGATCTCTGTATTCTCTCTACGAACTGGGACTCCCTCCAGACCTCACTCATCTATTGTAAATATGAAATGAGACAATACAGTGAGAGAAATTTCCCAGTGAGCCAGCCCTAGCTGCAATCTAAGTAGTCTTGTTCTGGTTGCCCAGCAGTGTGGTGCCACCACAGTTCTATGTCTACTCAGACCCCCTGGTTCAAACTTTAGCTAAAATACCAGCCAGTAAAACACCTCAAAAATGGACAAAACCTCCATTTTCCCCATAAGTAAAGTGGGGGGCAAGACTGGGTAAATCTGAGCATTGGGAAGGCTGATAAAGGTTAGAAGGTGGAATTAGACTGTTTGGACTCAAAAACTGGTCTTGCTACTTTCTGGTCCTTCAGTTTCTTTGTCAATTAAGAGCTGTATGCTGGCTGGCGCCGCGGCTCACTAGGCTAATCCTCCGCCTGCAGCGCCAGCACACCGGGTTCTAGTCCCGGTTGCCCCTCTTCCAGGCCAGCTCTCTGCTGTGGCCCAGGAGTGCAGTGGAGGATGGCCCAAGTGTTTGGGCCCTGCACCCCATGGGAGACCAGGAGAAGCACCTGGCTCCTGCCATCAGATCAGTGCGGTGCGCTGCCGCAGTGCACCGGCCGCGGCGGCCGTTGGAGGGTGAACCAATGGCAAAGGAAGACCTTTCTCTCTGTCTCTCTCTCTCACTGTCCACTCTGCCTGTCAAAAAATTTAAAAAAAAAATTTTTAAAAAAGAGCTGTATGCTGATGTCTCTTACTTTATGTGAGAAAGAAATGGAATTACATGAAGTGATCATCAATATGCCTGACTCATGGTAAACTTCAATAAATAGGAATTAAAATATTACTTATTAATTAATAAGCAATACTAATTATTAATACTTCCACCCACTCTGCATACCTCTTGCCTGACTCCCTCTCTGTGCCTTCTTCCGACTTGCATGGATCTTGAAAGATGAGTGCGAATGGAAACACAGAAAACTTTGTTGTGTTGAAGAAAGCCCACCTGGAATGTTCCCTCATACTGAGAAATCTCTTTCCTTCGTATGCACAGTTTAGAATAAAGTCTTCTTTTGCTAGGCACTTTCTAATTGCTTCTCATCTCAAAGAAGAAAATCATGTGAAGTAGTATTTATTTTCTAGTCCCCAGCTGTCACCAGAGCTAACACCTGTCCTAGTTCCAGCTCTGGTAAACTCTGGCAATCCTCCTCAACTGGACAGCATTAGGAGCCTTGTCAGTTTCACAGTGCCTTTTGCCTGAAGCCACCACCAGTACCTCACACTACACATATTGTGAGTGGGCTGCAGGTGACAGGCTGTTTAGCATCTTTGCATGCTGGGGGACGCAGGTGCTATAGGGCTCCAAGGGTGGTCATGTTTCACTTTCACCCCTGCCTACATCATTTTTATTTCTACTTTGTGGATATTTTCCATTGCTGAAACTTTGTTTTAGCCATGATCTGAATATAACCCTGTATAGGAAAAAGGGATGTGGTTTTGTTTTTTTTTGTTTTTGTTTTTGTTTGTTTGTTTGTTTTGTAATTTGAGAAGCAGAGAGAGACAGGCAGGCAGGCAGGCAGCTCCCATCCTCTGGTTTACTTCCCAAATGCCTGAAAAGGCCAGGGTTGAGCTGAGGCTAGAGCCAAAAGCCAGGAGCCAGGAACCAGGAGCATAATCCAAGTCTCCTGCATAGATGGCAGGAAACCAATTACTTGAACCATCACTGCTGCCTCCCAGGCTCTGCATAGGCAGGAAGCTGGAGTCAGAAGCCAGAGCCAGGATTTGAACCCAGGGACTACAATGTGGGACACACGGATCTCTATAAAGGTAAATGCCATTCCTATGACAGTGATTTTATTTATCTGAGAGGCATATTGGGGAGGGGGTAATGAGAGAGAGAGAAAGAGAGAGAGAGGGGGAGAGAGAGAGAGAGTTTGTATATGTGCATATATTAGCCCCTGTCTGCTGGTTTACTTCCCAAATTCCCACAACTGTTGAGATTGGGCCAGGCCTAAAACTGGAAGTTGGGAACTTCATCCAAATTTCCCACATAGGTGGCAGAAACCCAGTTACTTGGGCCATTACTTGCTGCCTTCCATGATAAGTATTAGCAGGAAGCTGTTATCTGGAGCTGGAGCCAGGTAGCCAAACCCAGGGAATCCAAAATAGGATGTGGACGTCTTAACCAACATCTCAACCACTAGATTGAAAGCCTGCTTCTCGTGATATTTTCAGATCGGAGCGCAAATTGTGGCTCCATCCCACAAGGTGACAGGGAACGTCTCTCTGTTTGATGACTAAATTAATTTTGTTGAACATCTATGTCCCTTATAAACTGAAGAAAATTTGAATCTAAAACCACTATTGCCAAAAGGACAGAATTAGGGATAACTCCATCTGCAGTGTTTGATTGCAAAACTATTAAGGAAAAAAAATCTCATTGTAAGATTCTTTTAAAATTTAGATTTGAGATAGGGTAAATGTAAGCTTTTAGTTTAAATTGACTTTCAGGATATGCTTGTTCGAAAAGCTAAAGCGGTTCTTTTTGTTTTAAATTTTATTTTTATTTATCTGAAAGGCAGAGATATGGAGGGTGGGAGGGAGATGTAGGTGGAGGGGGCCCAAGGACTTGGGCCATCTTCTGCTGCTCTCTCAGGTGCCTTAGGATCAGAAGTGGAGCAGCCGGGACTCGAACCAGCATCCATAAGGGATGCCAGAACTGCAGGTGGCAGTATAACCTTTTATGCCACAGCACAGACCCCACTAGAGCAGTTTGAATACTAAAAATCTTTATATTAATTTCTAATAACCATTATGCATTGGCAATATTTCATGAGGATTTATTTATTAAATAGAAGATTGTGGCTACTTATTTTATAAATCTAAGAAAGGCTCGGTTTGGCTCATTTAAAATCTGAATAAAAACTACTGGAAACACTTGATAAAGCTATGAATTGAAAATTATTAGAGGAGAAGGCTTCAGTTAGCCATAGGTTTGATGATTCTAGAAATGAAATAAAATTATGCAGAAATGATGAAGAATGGGATCAGGCAGTGAAAATGACGTCAAAGTCAATGCATTATTACAAAAGTGGGTGTGGCTAGTTGTAAGATTTATTTGTAGAACTCTTTATTTAGTGGAGCTTTAAGCCTTTGGTGATAACATAAATTAAAAATGTCATCTAAAAATATAAAATAGTAAGTTAAAAAAAAGTGCTCCCAAACAGAGTACTTGCCTTCAGTAACCCAATTCAAATTGTCTTAAGCACCAAAAGAGAAGTATTAGCACAACTGACTAAAACAATGCAAGAAATAACTAGATCCAGGAACTCGGATGATGTCCTCAGAATGTGTCCTCTCCTGGTCCCTGACGCTGCTTTCCTGATGTCAGTTTCACTACTGGGCAGACCCTTCCTGATGAGTCGAGGTGGTTTTGAGAGTTCCAGGCTTAAACTCACTAGCTCAGTGATTCTATTGGGGAGAAAATGCCATGGATGGTTGTGTCAGCCACATTCTGACATCCAGTCTCAGTTACCTGATTTGGATCATCAGGCTGGCCCTGAGAGAGACAGAATCACAGTCGTGAGTGCTTTAGATGTGCTGTTTGACCTCCTTGTATCGACTGGCTTAGAAATACAGCAGGGGTGTTTCCCGGGAGGAATGTGAGAGTCTGTTACCAGGGAGGGGGCTGGCCACTCAAAAGACAGAATCAGCCTGTGCATCCTCCACCACTCATCTGCCCATGTGGAAGGCGTAGGACAGGAGAAAGGCAGACAATGAGCAGCTAGGACCCTGAAAGACAAACAGAAAAAGGAAAAATCTGCCTGAGGTCCAGCTCATACACTCAGACACAAAAGGGCAGAATGATGTGAAGGCTGCTGATGCCAAAAGCGTGCACCCCAGTGGACCCAGCATGAAGCCCTGCTGAGCAGAGGTGATAAGTGGCTCTCTAAATATCTATTTTTCTTACAATTTCTCTATATCCCACATGTACACTGAGACTATTTTATTAATGTTAAAGCTCATAATAAATTCATTCATAAAAAATATCTCCAGCCACAGACCACACCCCCTCATCACCTGTAGCCATGTCTCTGCCTCTTTTGTCCTGGATATGATTCTAATCCAGACTTCTCCATGTGTGAATTATCTCACCTGGAGCGAAACTGGCTCTCAGTGTGTCTGTCTGTGGAACTGGGATAAGAATAATGTCATCTACAGAGTCTTGTTGTCACAGCACCTGACAGAGGATAAGCATCCGGCTGGAACAATTGATTGGTCATTTTAGTTTCATTTGGAAATGTTCTCAAAGTCAGTCTTTTTGTAGAAGACATGCTTGCTTGTAGTCAAGTATCATTTCTAGCCTAAGGCATACCTGCTTATAGTATTGCAAGAAGCTGTAATACTCCAGTGCTCAATATTAGTGATTTAGGATCAGAAAATGAGTAACTGTAATTCTAGCTCAGCCTGGCCCCTCCATATTATGCCCCCCTTTATCTGTCCAGGCAGCCTAAGAATATCCCACGAAATTCCTATTGTCAGGAGACTAGCCCTATTGCAAAAACACTGAAGTACTCAGTCAGCTACAAGTTATCTTCATATTTTAAAATTTCTATCATTTCTTTTTAAGGTGTCTAGCCCTACGGCAAAATAAAAATAGCTTTGGTGGGGATTTAGACAGGAATTCAGAGAAGGAATTTTCTAGCCAAATTGGGCAAGCCTAAGTGATCCTTTAGTCATTTTTCTAGCAATTTCCTTCTTCCCTGGAGCCTGACCCTGCAGGACCAGGATCTATTTTTCAAGTCAATTACTATTCATAAAGGGTATAATTACATAAAAATCAGAAAAAGAACTCCATTTCTCTTATTATGGTAATGTAATGGTAATTTTTGAAATACCTACAATACATATGATAGAAATGGCATTTGCTTTCTTTCAGCTTCTCATTGCTTTTAGTTTAATACCGTACCATTCCCAAATCTCCAATTTATCAGCAAAGCAGCCTTAAAGGCAAGGTGTAGATGATTGTGAAGCAAGAAAACAAAACAAAACAGATGATTAGCTTGTAACACACCATTGTGGCTACTCTATTTCTCATTGGTTAATATTTAAATGTCTCCCCAAGAATTCAAATGTGGGCAAGTTTGGAGTGGTGACTGTAGACGACAGTAGCCCAACTTGTTCAGTGTCACACTCTCAGCTCCCAAACCCAGCTCCTAATTTTGACATTTCCTGTCCTTCCTAGCTAACTTTTTCAGTGTTCACTGTGACTGTGTGTTAAGTGCTGTAACACATTTTCTCATTCAATCTATGCAGCACTTCCCTGCCAAGAGCTATGTGATTCTGTTCTCTTGTCATTGCCATTCTGTTTCTTCAGGTCCTTCAGTAAACATTCCCCAAATGGCCACTCTAGGCCAGGCCATATTCTATGTGCTATAGATACAGCAATGAAGAAAACAAAGACTTGAGTTTCCAGGGGTTAGAAACACAGTAAGTAGAAGGATTAGGTGAAGGATGAGAAGAGGTCAGGAAGATGAAGTTTTTCTTTTTTCTTTTTTTTTTTTTTGAGAGGCAGAAAGAGAGAGAGAGAGAGCACCCTCTTATCCTCTGGTTCACTCTCCAAATGCCCACAATGGCTGAGACTGGATCAGGTTGACACTGGGAGTTTGGAACTTGATCCAAGTGGCAGACATGCAACTACTTGAGCCATGACCACTGCCTCCCAAAGTGCATAGTAGCAGGAAGCTGGAGTCGGGAGCTGGACCCAGTCATTCAACCAAACATTCTAATGTAGGATATGGGTGTCTTAGCCAGCATCTTTTTAAAAAATATTTATTTATTTATTTGAAAGGCAGAATTTCAGGGAGAGAGAGAGAGGGAGAGAGGAAGAGAGAGGGAAAGAGAGAGGGAGAGACAGAGAGAAAGGCCTTCTATCAACTGGTTCACTCCCCACATGGCTGCATTGGCTGGAGTTGTCTTGGCTTTCCATGTGTGAAGTGCTCTCATGGGCTTTTTAGCCA
The DNA here is from genome assembly GCF_033115175.1 of Lepus europaeus. Classification (NCBI taxonomy): domain Eukaryota; kingdom Metazoa; phylum Chordata; class Mammalia; order Lagomorpha; family Leporidae; genus Lepus; species Lepus europaeus. The sequence continues at coordinate 42,413,885 of NC_084835.1, forward strand.
GTTCTGAATGCCTTAAGGGCTGATTCTGAGGCCAGAATGCTGACAAAATTACCTTTAATTTCATTTCCCATGAACTTTCTGATGTCTCTTTGGGTATGCTCTGCTGTTGTTTCTGTAAGTAAATTTAATCCTCACAGCCAATGTCTTTCTGTTGTGATCTCCTCACTTAAAATCTCAATTGCCTTATTTCACACTTTCTTCCTTGACTTAATTGTTCAAAACTCTGCACTACCATCCACATACCCAGTTAATTATCCCCCACAAGGCTGATTAGAGCTCTCACTTCTTTTCCAGTGCTCCTGGTTATTATTCTGGCTTTGGGCCTCATCTATTCCATCTTCCCAGGATTTCTAACCCTTTGACAGTCTAGTACCAAACAACCTTTTCAGTCTCATCCTTGATGCCTCAAATTTGACTACATACCTATTTTTGTGACAATACCAGGCTTTTTTTTATTATAACTGCCCTGTAGTATGTCTTGAAATCTGGTATTGTGATGTCTCTGGCTTTCTTTTTCTTGTTTAAGATTGGTTTTGGTATTTGGGGTCTCTTGTGTTTCCATATGAATTTTAGTATTGTCTTTTCTAGATCTGAGGAGCATGTCATTTGTATTTTGATTGGGATCACATAAAATCTGTAAATTGCTTTCAGTAGTATGGACATTTGAATATTAATTCTTCCAATCCACAAGCATAGACGACTTTTCCATTTTTTTGTGGGTGTCTTCTGATTCTTTCTTTAATGTTTTGTAATTTTCATTGTAGGATTCTTCCACCTCCTTGGTTAAATGTATTCCAAGGTATTTTTTTATTTTTATTTTTTATAGCTATTGTGAATGGGACCAACTTAGAAGTTCTTTCTCAGCCATGACATTGTTTGAGTATACAATGGCTATTGATTTTTGTGTGTTGATTTTATATCCTGCCACTTTACCAAACTCCCTTATGAACTGCAGTAGTCTCTTAGTAGAGTCCTTTGGTTCCCCTGTATACAGAATCATGTCATCTGCAAAAGGGATAATTTGACTTTATCCTTTCCAATTTGTATCCCTTTGATTTATTTTTCTTGCCTAATGGCTCATACTAAAACTTCCAGAACTCTATTAAATAGCAATGGTGAGAATGGGCATCCTTGTCTGGTTCTGGATCTTAGTGGAGAAGCTTCCAACTTTTCCCCATTCAATGCAATGCTGGGTGTACATTTGTAATATATTGCCTTGATTGTGTTGAGGACTGTTCCTTCTACACACAGTTTGCTTAGTATTTTTATCATGAAAGGATATAGTATTTTATCAAATGCTTTCTGTGCATTGATTGATCTGATCATATGGTTTTTATTCTTCAATTTGTTAATGTGATATACCATATGTATTGATTTGCATATGTTGAACCATCGCTGTATATCAGGGATAAAGCCCATTTAATCCCAGTGAGTGATGTTTTTATTGTGTTTCTGAATTTGATTAGGTAATATTTTGTTGAGGATATTTGCATCTATATTCATCAGTGCTCTATAGTTCTCTTTCTCTGTTGTATCTTTTTCTGGCTTCAGAATTTAAGTGATGCTAGCCTTATAGAAAGAATTTGGGAGGATTTTCTCCCTTTTGATTATTTTGAACAGTTTATGAAAAATTGGAATTAGTTCTTTAAAGGTTTCGTAGAATTCAGCAGTGAAGCCATCCGGTCCTGGGCTTTTCTTCATTGGAAGGGTCTTTATTACTAATTCAATCTCTGTCTTGGTTATTGATCTCTTTAGGCTTTCTATTTATTTGTGCTTCAATTCAAGAAATCTCCAGAAATCTGTCCAATTCTTCTAGATTTTCCAATTTGTCAGCATATAGCTCTTTGTAGTAATTCCTGATGATTCTTTGTATTTTTGTGGCATCTGCTTTCACATTTCCTTTTTCATCTCTAATTTTATCAATTTGGGTCTTCTCCCTCTTTTTTTTTTTAGTTAGTTCAGTCATAGGTGAATCATATGTTTGTTTTTCAAAAAAAAAAAACAGCTCTTATTTTACTGATCTTTTGTATTTGTTTTGGTTTTATTTCTTCTCTATTTTTAATTATTTCTTTCCTCCTACTAATTCTGAATTTGCTTTGTTCTTGTTTTTCTAGGTCCTTGAGACATATTGATAGCTCATTTATTTGATGCCTTTCCAATTTCTTGTTGTAGGCACTAAGTGTTAAATAAACTGTGCTTTTTGTACTGTTTTTGCTGTATCACATAAGTTTTGATATGTTGTATTGTCATCTTTATTCATTTCCAGGAATTTTTTTGTTTCCATTTTGAGTTCTTCTATGACTCACTGTTCATTCAGGAGCATGTTGTTCAATCTCCATGTGTTTGCACATTTTCTAGAGATTCTTAATTTGTTAATATGCAGCTTCATTCCATTGTGGTCAGAAAAGATACATGATACGATTTCATTTCTTTTAATGTGCTGGGATTTGCTTTATGGTCTAGCTTATGATCTATCCTAGAAAAATTCCATGCACTGATGAAAAGAATGTGTATTCTGCAGCTGTGAGGTCAACTATTCTGTAGATATCAGTTAAATCCATTTGGTCTAAAGTATAGATTAGCTCTGTTGTTTCTTTGTTGGCTTTCTGTCTAGTTGATCTGTTTATTGATTAATGTGGGGTGCTGAAGGCCCCAATTACTATTGTATTGCAGTCTATGTCTCCCTTCAGATCCATTAACATTTGTTTTAGATAGCCAGGCATCCTGGTATTGGGTGCATATGAAGTCATTATAGTCACATCTTTCTGTTGAATTGATACTTTATTCATCAAAATGCTCTTTGTCTCTTTTAACATTGTTTGTGTTAAAGTCTATTTTGTCTGATATTAGGATGGTTACACCTGCTTGGTTTTGGTTTCCATTAACATGAAATAACATTTTCCATCCTTTCACTTTTAGTCTGAGTGTATCCTTCTTGGTAAGGTGTGTTTATTGTAGGCAGGAAATAGATGGGTCTTGTTTTTTTAATTCATTCATCCAGTCTGCATCCTTTTTATTTTTTTAAGATTTATTCATTTATTTGAAAGGCAGAGTTACAGAGAGGCAGGGCGAGAGAGAGGTCTTCCATCCTTTGGTTCACTCCCCAGATGGCCACAATGGCTGGAGCTGCGCCGATCTGAAGCCAAGAGCCAGGAGCTTATTCTAGGTCCCCTACATGGGTGCAGGGGCCCAAGGACTTAGGCCATCTTTCACTGCTTTTCCAGGCCATAGCAGAGAGCTGGATCAGAGGTGAAGTAGCTGGGACTCAAACCGGTGCCCACAGGAGATGTCGGCACTGTAGGCGGTGGCTTTATCTGCTGTGCCACAGCACCGGCCCCCAGTCCATATATTTTATGGAGAATTTAGTCCACTTACTTTCAAGGTTATTGTTGAGAAGTAACAATTTGGTCCTACCATTTTTCCATACATATTACTATTGTTTGCTTTGGATTTCCTTTGCAGTTTTACTGGGAGATATTCTGCCTTCACATTCATTAATAATGATGCCTACTGTTCTGTTTCTGTGTGTAGTACATCCTTAAGAATCATTTGTAAAGCTATATAAGAGGTGACAAATTCTTTAAATTTCTATGGTTTTGGAAGGTCTTTATTTTTACCTTCACTTATAAGTGAGAGCTTTGCTGAGTGAAGAACTCTGTGTTGATAGTTTCTTTCTTTTAGGACTTGGACCATGTTTCTCCATTCTCTCCTACCCTGTAGGGTTTCTGATGAGGTATCACATATTAGTCTAATTGGGGATCCTCCGAAATTAATCTGGTGTTTCTCTCCTGCATGTTTTATAACATTTTCTTTATGTTTTACTGTTTAAAGTTTAATTACTATGTGTCTTGGTGAAGTTGTTTTCTTTTCTTTCAAAAGAGAGATCAAGCCTCTGAGGTCTGGCAGTCTAGGAGTATTTGTATGTCTTTAGCACATTATCTCCAAAGAGAAAATACAGTGGTTATATATGAGCTACCATGAAGGCAAATGTATTCTTTGTTTTTAAAGATTCATTTATTTATTTGAAAGGCAGAGATACTGAAAAAGAAGAAGAAAGAGAGAGGGAGAAAGGGGAGTGAGAGAGGGAAAGAGAGAGAGAGAAGAGAGAGGAGAGAGAGATCTTCCATCAGCTGGTTCACTCCCCAAATGGCCACAATGGCTAGGGGTGGACCAGGCCGAAGTCAGGAGTCAGGAGCTTCCTCTGGGTCTTCCATGTGGGTGCAGGGGTCCAAGGACTTGGGACATCTTCCACTACTTTTCCAGGCACATTAACAGGGAGCTGGATCAGAAGGGGTTCCATTGGGACTCAAATCAGCACCCATATGGGAAGCCAGCACTGCAGATGGTTGTTTAATCTTTACGCCTCAGCAGTGGCCCCAAAAATCTTTTCTTATTGTATCTATTAGGAGTTCTATATGCTTGCTATACTTCGATGTCCCTTTTTTTCTCCAAATTAAGTAAGTTTTCTGCTATTATTTCTCTGAATAGGCCTTCTAATTCATTCTCTCTTTCTAGACTTTCAGAAAGTCCTAAGACACATATGTTTGGTCATTTTATAATATCCTATAAATCTCAAACACTGCTTTCTGTTTTTCTAACTTTTTTTTCTTTCTTTCTCTCCTTTCTTTCTTTCTTTCTTTCTTTCTTTCTTTGTCTGACTGAGATATTTCCAAATATTTGTCTTTTGGCTCTGATATTTTTTCTTCCTCCTCACCAAGTCTGTTGTGAGGCTTTCCACTATATTTTATATTTGACATATTGAATTTTTCATTTCTCATATTTCAATTTGATTTCTCCACAATATCTCTGTTTATCAGCAAGATTTTTCATTCATATCATGTATGGATTTCTTTATCTCATGAATTTCTTTCTCTGTGTTTCTGAGTAATTTTATGATCATTCTTTTAAATTCATTTTTAGGCATTTCATCAATTTCTTTGACTTCAGATTACAATATTGAAATTTTGTTGTGTAGCTTTGGTTGAGTCATGTTGTTTCCTGTTCTTGTTTTTTTATTTCTGCACTTATTTTTAGGCATCTATGGAAACACTTGATTTTCTCCTCTGATGGCTTTTGTATTTGAACTTTGCCTTTGTGGCTTAGTAGAGCGTCTTCTCCATCAGTGAATGCCCACAGGCCAATGACCAGGCCAGGGAGCTCTGGTCAGTGCCGTAGGGTGGGGCAAGAATCCAGGGTGAAATCAAGCTGGGCCAAGAGACTCAGCTACACCCCATGCCCTACTGTGCAATCACAGAATTATCACAGTTACAGCACCACCAGGCTCCCACAGTCACGAGGTGCAGGGGATCCCCTCTCAGCCCAATGAATCTGCCCCGTCCATGGCGAGAACAGAGACATTCCCAGTGCCAGTGCCAGTGTCAGTGGGTGCACCCTCTTGGCAGTTTGAGCCCAGAGCCTGTGATATGTTGAGAAGATGTGAACACCTCACAGTCCTTAGTGGGTGCCCAGACCCTGCAAACACTCCCAGCCAGACTCAGTCAGTGGGGAATGTGGATTTTCCCCTCTGGTAAAATCCCTGGAAAAAAAAAAATGACCTAAATGAAAGATCTCTGCGAGTGAGATCCCAGTAGAAAGAATGGGCCATCAAAGAAGGAGGTACGTTTCTCTGAAGGGAGGAGAGAACTTCCACTTCGACTATGACCTTGTCTAAATAAGATCAAAGTCAGTGAACTCAAAAGGCTTCCATAGCCTTGGCAACTCATGACTAGAGCCTAGGGAGATTACTGACACCATAAATAAGAGTGTCAAATTGTTAAGTCAACAACAGGAGTCACTGTGTACTTACTCCTCATGTGGGATCTGTCCTTAATGTGTTGTCAAATGTGAATTAATGCTATAACTAGTACTGAAACAGTATTTTACAGTTTATGTTCTGTGTGGGTGTAAACTGATGAAATCTTTACTTAAAATACACTAAATCGATCTTCTGTATATAAAGATAATTGAAAATGAATCTTGATTTGAATGGGATGGGAGAGGGAGTGAGAGATGGGATGAGTGCAGGTGGGAGGGAAGTTATGGGGGGGAAAGCCATTGTAATCCATAAACAGTACTTTGGAAATTTATATTTACTAAATAAAAGTTTTTTTAAAAAAATAAAGGATTTCACATAAAGTTATTTTTCTCACCTTTTTGTGAAAAAAAAAATAATCATAACTGACATCACCAAGGTCATCTCTCAAAGCTGAAGCTGAGCAGTGGCTGCCCGTTTTGGCTAGAGCAGGAGCTCTTGAATTTCACAGTGTCTGCCACTCTCAATAGTCAGATACCCACAGGCATTTCTAACAAGTAGTTATTGCATGAATTTCCATTAAGAATAATAGTTGTAAGTCCTTTTTGTATCCTAAGTGCCTGGATTAAAATTTCACCTCTCCCACTTACTAACTGTGTACATTGACCAGCAACTTAAAATCTCTGTGGCTTTTCTGTCAAATTTAACTGGTGTGATGATGAAATCATCATACAAATAATACATCATAGAAATCATACATACATACATCATAGAAATAATACATATAAAACATTTAGAATAATTGCTGGGCATAGAAAGAACTCAATAAACATTGCATTTTGAGGTTGATATTTGTGATTGCCACTGCTGGATCACATAAGTTAGTATATTTCTCAAGGGGAAAATGGTTTTACAATGCTGTCTCACTGTCTTTGTGTACTTTAATCCTTCTTTCCAAATGGCCTATTCATTCTTCTCTCATGGAATTCTGTCCACCTCTTAGGCCGCCTTCAAATTTCACTGCTTTGTGAAACCAACACCGGCCATTCAGTCTAAACATCATTTGTTACTGCTCTCTATTCCCTCACCTCTGATTTGTGATCGACTTGCTGTACATTCATCTACTCCCTTGAATTGCTCTCCAGCTGTCATATGCTGATGTTTTCATCTTTCCAACCAAATTGTAGAATCCTACAGGAAATGCATGGCTGGTGATGACTGGATCATGTTTCAACTTTCTGGCAGATGGTTGACACCAATTCTATATTTTCCAATACTTATTTTCTGAAATATTATGGGGAGAGTATTATAACGACACTTTATTGGTCCATGATAATAAGTTAGAAGTCAGATTGCTATCTGATGAACAGGATATTGAAATAGTCTGTTATAAATAATAGAGTTTTGAAGTTGAAATGGTTTTTTCATTCATTCTAATACAGGTTAAGGTTGTTACTGTGTGACATTAGTTTCATATTGGAGATCACCAGCATGTACCACTGTGTTTTGATTGACTTATTTCTTATGTTAATGAAGTTGTAAACTTATTTGGCCCATCTCTAAAAATGACTAGTTAATCAGTCTCTTTGGGATTCTGAAAGGGATGCAGGAAAATGTGTGTGTGTGTGCGCGGTATGTTGAGAGTTCAGTATGGTTCATACCAGGCATCCATCTTCTTTTCTTTTTAAACTTTTATTTAATGAATATAAATTTCCAAAGTACAGCTTATGGATTACAATGCCCCCCCCCCATAACTTCCCTCCCACCTGCAACCCTCCCCTCTCCCACTCCCTCTCCCCTTCCATTCACATCAAGATTTATTTTCAATTATCTTTATATACAGAAGATCAATTTAGCATATATTAAGTAAAGCTTTCAACAGTTTGCACCCACATAGAAACACAAAGTGAAACATAGTGTTTGAGTACTAGTTACAGCAGTAAATCACAATGTATAGCACATTAAGGACAGAGATCCCACATGAGGAGCAAGTGCACAGTGACTCCTGTTGTTGACCCAACAAATTGATACTCTAGTTTATGGCGCCAGTAACCACCCTAGGCTCTAGTCATGAGTTGCTAAGGCTATGGAAGCCTTCCAAGTTCACCGACTCTGATCATATTTAGACAAGGTCATAAAAGACAGGGTGAGGATAGTAACCAATGATCCTAAGAGTGGCATTAACCAGGTCTGAACAATTATACAGCATTAAGTGGGGAAGAGGACCATCAGTACACACAGGTTGGGAGTAGAGCCATTGGTGGTAGAGTAGAGGTTATGATTACAAAGAAATGAGGCCCAAGTGTGCTAGACAGGGTCTAGAACAAAGGACAGAATCATTATTAGAGGAGCTAAGAAAGGTGCTGTCTAAGCCACAATTAAGTTTTCTGATTGAGAGGCAAATAGAACCTGACAGAAGGGGCTTGATAATAATCTGTTGGGCTTTAAGCCTTGTAAGTTAAGAGGCCCAGACCTATCTATCTCTTCACATGGGGTACATCCTAAGGGAGGTGTGAACGTCCTGGGGGAAGGCACCCTGTTGACTTTCATTACTTAGCTGGCCTGGAAGGAGAGCTGACCAAGTAAAGGCAGGTGGCATCTCTAACAAGAAATTTACAGTTCTGCCTGCAATGTTGCTCACCCTACTTGGCTGTCCCCTCAGCTGCGGTGGTCACTCTGGAAGTTGGGCTGAGTGAAAGGCTTTTCAGCTTAGAGCCAATAGGATCTGTGGCTCTGACTTGGGCATCCTTCGACTCCAGGGCAGGTCCATTTCCAGTGATCCAACTGTTGGCAGAGCTGCCAGGGCTCTTCACAAGCTGACTTCTGCTGAAGCCCAGGCTTACCACTTTGAAAGCCACTGCAGTGGACTGGCCTGTTGGGTCTCCTTGAGGGCAGATCACTGTCCAGATCAGCCATTAATAGGCCTGCCACCCATTGCTTCTGATGCCTAGCTTTCTTTTCCTCCTGGTTTGTGTTAAAGCAGACCAGAGGATGCAAGTCAAGGGAGTGCCCAAGTCCCATCTCTAATCTTCGGTGGCCTAAACTACAAGTCTATAGTCACAGGCATGTTCTGTAGTAGTTTTTCTAAGGTAGACAATGCCCATGAGGAAAATTATATTCTCACTTTAAAACTTTCTTTCCCTTTGGTCTGAAAGGGAGGTTTTTTCTACCTACAGTTTACTTCGCTGGTGGTGAAGTAAATCTAGCTATGAAATTATAATTTAAGCTCTTATTTATACCAGGCATCCATCTTCAATATGGATAATAGAGAAACCATGAGAATTCATTGTATATTAACTTGTTGGATAAAGACGGTGAAAATAGTTGCTGGGTAAACATGATGATCAATTATAACAAGATTGAACTACGTAAGGTGATTGATAGTGGAGGTGGAATGTTAATGCCAGCAAATGCCTCCCTAGCATTCAGTCAAATCTCAAAAGATACTTATAAACCTAGAAGGAAGATACTTGTGGCATCATTCGTAAAAAATCTGAAATAAAGTACTTTTCATATGCCTTCATGATAGAGAGAGGGCTGTAATTATTGAGGCTGCTATCTGAAAAATACTGCTGGAATCCATCCATATGAGAACCAGTGAGATCCTCTTATGGATAGGTATTGTTACTAGGGAGGCAAACTAAAGATACATAGGGATGTTACACTCCTAGGTTTTAGCATTAAGTCTACCACAATTAATTCCTAGTTTTTGAAAGTGATCTTCCAGACTTTTCTAGCCTGACTCACTCTAATAAGAGCTCTGGTGTCACATGGATCACAGAGAGTAATGAGATTATTTGATTTACCAGAGAATGCCAAATTGATCTTGCCTGCAATAATCCCACAGTGTCAGCTTACATAGTGTAATAGACTGAAAAGGTAATTTGGTACTCAGACTAAAACTAGCCCTGGAAGTGGCAGCCACTTGTCCTCATTGAAAGGTGGACAGGAAATGAATTGTGTAATGAATTACTTGTCACTCAAAAGATGTTTGATTTACAACAGAAAATAGAAACCATTTCAAAGAGTACCCATTTTACCAAAAAAGAAGCAATAACTCAAAACAACTACTCATGAAACAGATGAAAAGGATTCATTCATCTTTAGGTCATCTGTAGCTCCCAAAATTAGCTTGAAGTGGAATGATCCAATCTGAGAAATGCAAATGGATAGAGAAGGAACAATGAGTCCCCGCTAGTTCTCAGATGAACTTCTATTAAATATTTTTCTTGTGTTAGATTTGGCTTACAAACCTGTGATTTATGCATCTAGTTTGTGTCCAATTTAGAAAATAAAACATCATCCATTTACATTTATTGGTTTGGTTCTGATTATAGTAATCATTAAATCCGGATCATGAAACCCACTCACCCACTCTTCAGGCATGTAAGTATTGAGGACTGAACACTTTATTTAAGGTCCTCACATACAAGGCCTCATTAGTAGAAAACTAAATCTTCTGCTTGAGACCTTTATGGTTATTTTCAGTTGTTTGCTTGTTTGGTTGTTTAGTGGGGGATAATAATTTATATGTTTAAGGGACCCTGAGCTGCTTGGAATTTGTTCTTTGCTGGAGGTATTGACTAAAGTGTCTGAAGAAAGGATAGTTGCAGATCGGCCGATGCATAAGGAAAGACTTGTCCACTCCCTCTGGCTGCCATGCACTTAAATCTGTAATAAACAAAGATTTCAATTTTAACAAATATATATATTAATGAACAGAATAATGGCTAATGAATCAATTTATTGATGATTTACTACTGAATTAATTTGTTAGTTAATACATTTACTAGTAGTTTTTTTCCTTTTAGAATACTAGTTCTAATTTCTACAGTACATAGTATTTATCAAAGCCAGAAAACTACATTAAAATATCTCCTAAATATTAGATTCTACCTATAAGCTAGAGAGTTACTATAGCTCCTTTAAACTGGAGTATCCCTTTTAGGTATGAAAAAAAAAGAATGTTTATTCTCACTTGTTTTTGGATGACCTTGATAGGAATCCTAGTGCCTGGTAGCTGGAAACTTTCCACATTTTCTACATATACTTCATGACTTCACAAGGTTTTCTTTTAGTCATGGGAAAGCTATTTCTCATTTCCAGAGGTTCTCTCAAAACCAAAAGCCTCTTAGTTCTGGGAACGTCATAATGGTTCAGAGAAAACACACTGGCTGCAAGACCAAGGCTTGATTAAGTTGCCAAATGTGTTGGTGTCTCAATTAGTACACCTGTAACGTGGGCATAATAGTACTTCCTATCTCCTTGCATTGTAGTGTGAAGTGTTATTATTGTCTTTTTGAGGAAATAATTTCTCTATTCAGATCATCAGTAGCCCTCTTTATTAACAGTCTTGATGTCTACCCTAAGAGATAAACGTGTCATTAAATGTATTCCATTTATAAAATTATTTTTCAATTTTTCAATGTGTACAGCCTTATCAGAGTTTCAGGTTTTTCCAACACCATGGAATAGGGCATTTGCAGGTGCTTTTTTTTTTTTTTGACAGGCAGAGTGGACAGTGAGAGAGAGAGAAACAGAGAGAAAGGTCTTCCTTTGCCGTTGGTTCACCCTCCAATGGCTGCTGCAGCCGGCACACCGCGCTGATCCGAAGCCAGAAGCCAGGTGCTTCTCCTGGTCTCCCATGGGGTGCAGGGCCCAAGGACTTGGGCCATCCTTTTCTGCACTCCCGGGCCACAGCAGAGAGCTGGCCTGGAAGAGGGGCAACTGGGACAGAATCCAGCGCCCCGACGGGTACTAGAACCCGGTGTGCCAACGCCGCGGTGGAGGATTAGCCTATTGAGCCGTGGCGCCGGTCTAGGTGCTGCTTTTCTACATGAGACACCTTCCACTTGGTGCTTTCAGTCTGTCACTCCTGCTCATCCTTCAGATTTAGCTAAACCTAAGTTTCTTGGGCAGTCCTTCAAAGCCCAGCCACTCTGTCCCAGAGTTTAAGTTAGCTTCTGCCCATCAGTAATCTAATTTCTTTTTTTTTTATTAAACTTTTATTTAATGAATATAAATTTCCAAAGTATAGCTTATGGGTTACAATGGCTTCCCCCCTCCCATAACTTCCCTTCTGCCCGCAACCCTCCCCTTTCCCGCTCCCTTTCCCCTTCCATTCATGTAAAGATTCATTTTCAATTCTCTTTGTATACAGAAGATCAGTTTAGTATATATTAGGTAAAGATTTCAACATTTTGCCCATATAGCAACATAAAGTGAAAAAACTACCATTGGATTACTAATTATAGCATTAAATAGCAATGTACAGCAAAGAAGGAGGTACCCTTCTCCGAAGGGAGGAGAGAACTTCCACTTTGACTATGACCCTATCGGAATAATTTCTTTTTTAAAAGAAAGATTTATTTATTTATTTGAAAGGCAGAGTTACAGAGAGACAGTGAGAGAGAGAGAGAGAGAGAGAGAGAGAGGTCTTCCATTTGCTGGTTCACTACCAAAGTGACCACACGGCCGGAGCTGTGCCGATCTAAAGCCAAGAGCCAGGAGCTTCTTCCAGGTCTCCCACATGGGTGCATAGGCCCAAGGCACTTTCGCCATCTTCTACTGCTTTCCTAGGACATAGCAGAGAGCTGGATCAGAAGAGGAGCAGCCAGGTCTAGATGTGGCGCCCATATAGGATGCTGGTGTATCAGGCCAGGGCGTTAACCCACTGCGCCACAGTGCTGGCCTAGTTATCTAATTTCTAACACAGCATGCTGACCTCGTTCTTGAACTGACTACAGTTAACAGTGTTGTATTCTATGTGTTTAACATCTTCCCCCATTAGAGAGTTAACTCCCTCAAGGTGGGAACTGTGTCTGTTTTTTAATCGTGTACCCTGACTTCTAGTAGAATGCCTCAGACATAGTTGGTGTCAGTGAAGAGCTGTGAATCAATGGATCCATCAACAAATGAACACTGGGCTAAGTGCTTAACAACTATAATTCTGTTTAATACTCCTGGTATAATTTGAAGTACATTGCCATTACAAGCACCATCTCACCAATAAGGAATTTTTTTTTTTAACATAGTAAACTCAAGAAGGACTGTTATATACTTCTGAAAAGTGGCTAACCTCATACCAGAGTATGTGCTGGACTCAGTGACTTGCTTCCAAAAACAGAGCATGGAAATGTAAAAAAAGGTTTAACAAAATTGGCAATTGTACACCAGATCATCTTGGAGCACATCATGTCAACCAAGTGACCAAGGTTAACATAACCAGCAATAAATACACTGTTGATATTGTTTACCCAGATATGACGTGATGAGAAAGACAATCATGTCTGGCATTTTCCTCCCAAGCTTACAACCCCACCCTAATCATGGGCATTCTATAAAACACCTTTCAAAACTCTCATGGTCATGAAATACAAGGAAAGGCGGAAAAGCTGGCACAGAACAGAGTGCGGGCACTACAGAGACGAGGTCCTAAATGCAGTGTTTGATCCTGGAACACAAAAAGGACAAACGTGAAAAAAAGATTAGTGAGATCCTACTTCAGTCTACTCGGAGTCCTCATGTTAATTTCACAGTCCTGTCAAATGGGCTGAGATTGCACATCCGCTATTTGAAGAAACCGATTAACGGTGGACAAGAGTTATCTGGAGTATTTTTACAACTTTTGGTAGATATGAAATTGTTCAAAAATACTTTTTAAGTGGATAAATTGGTTTAGAAAGCAGGGCTGACAGTTGGTATGTGATGGTTGGTAATGGCTGACATGATTCAGGTCAGAGAACATATTGGGTCCAGCGGGTCAGGACCTGCCATGGCTTGTTGTCAACATTTTTACATTTTGAGAATCTCTGCTCTGCTGTTCTGGACTTGTCTCTCTTTCTCAAAAATCATTACAATGAATTTTCTATTTACTCTGAAGTATTTTCTTTGACATTTTTTTTTCAAAGCAGCAAGGAACTGTGTTGTGACTGGAAACAGTGTAGTTGCCATGGTGAATGTAAGTGTTCAGAGAATATTTTCACATCGAAACTCCAGAAAATGCTAATGGAACAGCCCAAGAAATCCAGGCTCCCCAGAATCGTAGAACAAATAATTAATGTGTACATGACTAGGGGAGCCTTCTGGTCCACCTCACTCAGGGCATGTGAGAGTATCAGTAGAAGACTCAATGTGTCTTTCCACATTTTTCCAGGTTCACTTGCTTTCCCCAGATAGCAACAGAACTGAACTCTGTCAGAAACATGCTATGACATCTTTATGTCCTGTGCATCCCCAGGCAAGAGAGCCCCACCAATGTAATTCTCAAGTCACTTGAGAGCTCTTCTCTGGACACTGATATCTCAGGTTCTGTTGGGCTCAGATCAGGATTCCCAAAGAAGATTAAGGCAGGGATTCTCCAGTTACCTGGGAATGTTGTGTGTCTGCAGGTTCTGACTCAGGGAACGTGGCCTGGGGCCAGGTCTCTTAGTTTTTTGAAACTGCCCTGTGCTGTGGCAGGACTCTGGGTTGCTGTCTTTGCTGATTTGCTAAGTAAAAACTATACCACCAGGGGTGCCACTGCATTTTCCAGAGATTCCTTTTCCTTTTCAGCTTAGTCTCTGTAGCCCAGTAATTAACGTTTGTGAAGTCCCCAAGTTAGGTTACAAAATGAAAAAAAAGAAGAATTTGTTTCACTTTTGATATCCCTTCACAAGAAATTGATAAAAAATAAAATTGTATCACCTACTTTGTCAAAGTCTGATTTCTATAGGATGATGTGTTCCTTCATGTGCTAGGGCATCTTCAAATTGTCCATGGAAATGCACATTTTGAACAAAAGTGTGTATTTCCACCTTTTCACAAATATGAAATTCACTATTGAATTATGTTTGAAAGGCAGGGTGACAGAGAGAGCGAGCTACAGAGCGAGAGAGAGAAAGATATCCTCCATCTACCCATTCACTGCCCAAATTCCCTAATTCCATTTTCACCAGGAACTTTTTGAAATGTCCTCATCAGATCATTTGTGTTGTATTTTTTTAAAGAATTATTTATATATTTGAAAATCAGGGTTGAAGAGAGAGAGGGAAAGGCAGAGAGAGGGAGTTTCCTTCTGCTGGTTCACTTCCTAGATGGCCTCACTGGCCAGGGCTGAACCAGGCTGAAGCCAGGAGCCAGGAGCTTCATCCAGGTCTCCCACATGAGTGGCAGGGTCCAAACACTTGGGCCATTTTCCGCTGTTTTTTGCAGGCCATAAACAGGGAGCTGGATTGGAAGTGGAGCAGATGGGATGCAACCTGTGCCCATATGGGATGCCAGCATCGCATGTGATAGCTTAACCTGCTATGCCACAGTGCCTGCCTCTTATGTTGTATTTTGACCAAATCTGAGAATCTCTCCTACGTCTGATCGCTAAGTGATTTAATGGCTTTTGTCAATTTGTCCAAAACTAAATCTAATTGAGGGGCTGTTTTCCATTAGTTATATAATTTTGTTGGTGTTTGTATTCTTATCAGGTTTTGTTTGTTTATTTCCCCCACCCTCATGCCTTGATTACCAATGTCTCCTCAAACCTATGTCCTTGGTCCAGGAATTTGTCTAATGTGATCAAGACAGATGGCATGATTCCAGGGATGCTAGACATTGCCTGTTCTATGCATTTAAAATCTTTGCAACACTGTGCATATTTCCATGATGTCTGTAATTTAATTGATAATGTTTATACTGTTTATTTGAATAGCAGGTTGTCCTACATAGCCAGGAAGACAGATACCTGATAAAACACAACATTTCTGGTTAGTCAGCATAGTACCTATTCTTAGACAAGGACTTGTGAATTTGAGAGCTTGCTGTTATTCAGGGATTCTAGCATGCCTCACACAGTGTTGACCCTAAAACATCATGAAGATCTATTTCAGCAGTGGACACCAGTGTATATTTTTTTAAAAAAGACTTATTTATTTACTTGAAAAGCAGCTACAGAGAGGGAGAGAGGGAGAGACAGAACAGAGGATATAGGAGAGAGTAATCTTCCATCTACTAGTTCACTCCCCAAATTCCCACAATGGCCATGGTGGGCCAGATTGAAGCCAGGAGCCTGAAACTCCATTTGGGTCTCCCAGGGACCCAAGTATCCGGGACATCTCCCACTGCTTTCCCAGTAGCATCAGCATGTAGCTGGATCAGAAAGTGGAGCAGCTGGGACTCAAACAGCACTCATATGAGATGTGAGCATCACAGGTGGCAGCTTAACCCACTGTGCCACAAAACCAGTGTATTTTTTATCATGGAATTTCACTAGGATGTTAATACTTAACACATATGGTGCTCGTTAATCTCCTGTGTGCTACCATCCTGATTGATGGTCTCATATTTTTTTCTGAAATGTATATAAATATTTTATGTAAAATTGAGTGTAATCCTGCATAGTAAGGTAGAACAGATGCTTTAAAAACACACACACGGTCAGCTTTGTAGTGCAGTTGGGTTAAGCTGCCACCTGCAATGCTGGCATCCATACTGAAGCACAAGTTCAAATCTCAACTTCTCTGCTTCAGATCCAGGCCCCTGCTAATGCACCCAGGGGAACAGTGGAAGATGGCCCGTGCCGCCCATGTGGGAGACTTGGAAGGAGTTCCTTTCTCCTTGCAACCATCTGACCAGTGAACAATGTTTAGAAGATCTCTTGTGCTCTGTCTCTCTCACTCTCTGTCACTGCTTTACAAATAAATAACAAATAAATAAATCTTTAATCAGTGTTCTGTGGGAACACTGAGGCTCAGGACGTGCTCATGGACTAGAAGTTGCTAGAAGCTGGTTCTGGGAGAGATGATAGAGATTTCACCAGAAGAAAGCATTGAAGCTGAGAGCCTGGGTTACTTGCTCCAAGTGTTACAGTAAGGGAGTGGAGAATCAGGACCCAAAGTCACCCATGTTGCCCCTCACAGCAGGAAACTTCCTGGGCCTGGAGAAACAGTGGGCACCAACATTCTCAGTCTTTAGTCCAGGTCTGAAAAAAAATCACTTTTTCTCCCAAGGTTCACATTGGCAGGAAGGTAGAGTCAGGAGCAGGAGGTAGAAATAGAACCCAGGCAAAGGGAGTTTAATCTTAACTGTGAAACTGAACATCCACTCCCAGTCCAGGTGTTCTGACTACACTGTCAAACTGTGTTTCTGAAGTGAACTACAGAGGTGATTGTCAGGTTAGTGTATGTCGACATTTATTTTCAAATTCTTTATTTTAATGTATAGTTAATTATATTAATATCTTTATTTTAATGTGTCTTCAGCTTCCAAGTAATAATGATGTACCCAATAGTAGCTCATTAATATCAATTAGGTAAAATAAAAAGTGGGTTTTTAAAAACCAAAAGTAGTCTTCGTCATTCGCCGTACAGAGATTATTGAAGTTTGCAAGCTTACAAGGTAGATTCCCAACACCTTCTGCTTTGAATTACTCAAGTATGTGTCTCTGAGACAAAGAAATGAAATGAGGCATGTGAAACAGAAAAAGAAGTGTTAACCACACGCTCATACAACACAGGGCAGGTGGATAGTGATCATTACAAATCACTGGTAGGATATTTTGTAGACCTTTTTAGCATAATCCTTTAAAAATAAATCTTAAATCCCTCTTAGGATAGGAATCACTTATTTTGAGCTTAACATAGCTGATGAAAACGTGTACAGGGATGGACCCTTGGCACAGTGGTTAACACTACCACTTGGAATACTTGCTTCCCATATTGGGGGTGCTTGGGTTCAAATCTTGATTCTGTTCCCACCTCCAGC
Organism: Lepus europaeus; assembly: GCF_033115175.1. Lineage (NCBI taxonomy): Eukaryota > Metazoa > Chordata > Mammalia > Lagomorpha > Leporidae > Lepus > Lepus europaeus. The sequence continues at coordinate 42,431,370 of NC_084835.1, forward strand.
TTCCTGCTAATGTGTACCCTTGAGGAAGCTGCTGATGGCTCACCTTCTTGGCTCCTTCCCACCCATGTGGGAGATCCAGATTGAGTTTCTGGCTCCTGGCTCCAGACTGGCCTAGTCCTGGCTGTTGTAGCAGGGATTTGGAAGTGAGCTAATAGACGGGAGATGTCTGTCTGTTTCTCTGCATTTCAAATAAGTTTTAAAAATACTTGAAGTTTTAGGCCGGTGCTGCGGCTCACTAGGCTAATCCTCCGCCTGCGGCGCCAGCACTCCAGGTTCTAGTCCCGGTTGGGGTGCCGGATTCTGTCCCGGTTGCTCCTCTTCCAGTCCAGCTCTCTGCTGTGGCCCAGGAAGGCAGTGGAAGATGGCCCAAGTGCTTGGGCCCTGCACCCGAATGGGAGACCAGGAGGAAGCACCTGGCTCCTGGCTTCAGATCGGCGCAGCGTGCCAGCCGTAGCAGCCATTTGCAGGATGACCTCTCTCTCTCTCTCTCTAGCTCTGTCTGTCAAAAAAAAAAAACACTTAAAGTTTTAAAACTAAAAAAGTAAGTATTTTTAAAAGTGTCTCTAGAAATAACTTATCACAGGGAAAACCTTTTGACAGTCTGCTTAAACTGTTTAAAAGTTGCTTTAGTAATAGAGCATTAATTATATGTTGTTCATTCAAAACCTTTGTAATTTGACAAATTGAGTGCTATATCTGAGAAGACAAACATGGCCATTTTTATAACAAAGTGAATATATAAGTAGGATACTTTAAGATTTTGATGATTATTATGATATGCTATCATAGCATATATCTCCATGTAGAATTATGAAAATGCATACAAATATTGGGATTTTTCACATAATATTCATTTTAGGAACTCATATTGTTTTTTTGGCAACACAAGATGTGTGTTTAATTTGGGATAATATCTACTTTCCTACTTTTATTTTCACATCATCATGGGTTTGCTTAACTTAGAAGCTCTATTGAAAGGACTATTATCAAAAACTCTTTCTGAGGGCCGGTGCTGTGGCTCACTAGGCTAATCCTCCGCTTCGCAGCGCCGGTACACCAGGTTCTAGTCCCGGTTGGGGCACCGGATTCTATCCCAGTTGCCCCTCTTCCAGGCCAGCTCTCTGCTATGGCCCGGGAGTGCAGTGGAAGATGACCCAAGTGCTTGGGCCCCGCACCCGCATGGGAGACCCGGATAAGCACCTGGCTTCTGGCTTTGGATCAGCGCGGTGCGCCAGCTGCAGCGCGCTGGCCACGGTGGCCATTGGAGGGTGAACCAACGGCAAAGGAAGACCTTTCTCTGTGTCTCTCTCTCACTGTCCACTCTGCCTGTCAAGAAAAAAAAAAATCTTTCTGAGGCTGTGATCACTTGGATCTTAGTTTCCTGTTTAATTTTCCTCTGTCATTATTAACATGTGTTGGTTTCATTTTCTTTGTCTTAATCATTTCTTGCTAGGAAGTCTAACCACAGCATATTTGCTGTATATCCCAAAGGGTCCTGGCCCTGCTGATTTCTACATCAACCTAATTTGAGAAGTCCTTCCATGTGAAAATGATTCCTTCCCATGAAGGCCAACTCACTTAAATTAAAGATGATTCTGCACGCTTACCCAGCATCCTACCAAGAACTGCTTTTGGATTCCTGCAAGGTCTGGACATGTCCCATTTGACATTCCCAGTGGGAATTCTTCAAAATTGCAAAGCCTCAGAAAGAGGATTTGCTCTATTCCCACTCGAGAGAGAGAATTTTCTAGAGCACAGTGTACGGTAAAGCCTGAACTGAGTTCATCTCCAGGTCTGAGAAAGATCACATAAAACAGGAAAGCAAGACCTTGGCACTGATTGGAAAGATCCTCTCTAGGAGATTTGTTACAGAGCTGGCTCAAGACACACAGAGCCCTCCCTTCCCGTGGCCTGAGTTGTTGAGTGACTAAATGTCAGTCCTCTACATGGGGCTGGATGGTTCTGACATAGCTAATTCAAGTGCCAGGCCTTCCTAGTATTGGGATGTTTCTCTCAACTCTAGTGCATTGCCTTATATGGTTTATACCTGGAAGTCAAAGTCCTGAATATTAAGAAGGAAAAGAATTTATGCAGTCTATGGATTGCTGATGTCTTGAGTTTCTAAATTGAATGGAGCTGTTAGATTTTACTCCCCCGACAGAGTCAGCAAGTTTTTGTTCTTTCTGCCCATGTAGCTGTTGCCCTTTAAGACATAAAATACTTCCTTCGAAGGCAAAAGAAAGCACTCCTGGTAAGAATGCCATTGGAGCAAAGTGGCCAGTATGGAGGCTGAATTGAGACAGACGTGGAATGTCATCTTTGTCATGTACTGCCATTTAATTTACAGCCGGGATGGTCACTTAAACTTTTACACTCTGTCATAAGGTGTCCTAGCAGTTGGTAGAGTGTACAGTTTGATCTTTGGCTTAAAAGAATGAGCTCAAAATATAAAATCACTTTAATTGGAGAGATCTATAATATGTGGATTGCAAAGTTGAAGGTCTTATAAGAAATATAAGTTCTGTCTTTACACAAAAGAGTAGGTATGAGCAGGCCGACCCTAAGTAAATCGCTGATGCCCCTTCAGTATCATCCCTAATGATACTGGCGTTTGGGTTGTTTTTAGAAACTCGTTGAATCTTCACACCCCTCTGAGTTACATTGCGCTGGCTGCTAGTCTTTGTTTACCCAAACTTGCTCCACATTTGGAATTCTGCTTGTCTAGGGCACGGGGCTGCCACCACTGTGATGTGGCTTGCTAGCGGGGGCCATGCCAGAGAACACCTCCCAAGGAAGGTCTGTGGTCAGAGAAGAGGCAGACGGAGCCGAGCCTGGGGCTGTGGGAAAGGGGTAGGGAAAGGGATGCCAAGGAAGCTGGTCACCCGGTCCAGTAGTTGATCTGTGTTCTGCACCTGCCTCTCTAGAGGATGCTGCCTAACTCCTAGAGTTAAGTGTGTGGTTTTAATTGGCTTGTTACCATAATTTGAAGCTATGTGTCCTGCCTGACTGGTCTTTAATGAGGCACATCCACTCTTGGGCTCAGTCAAGCAAAAGAGGCTTTGGTGGATTAATATTCTCCAGTTTCTCCTGTGAATATTGCCCACAGCACAGGGAGGTTGGGTGTCTATAAAAGCAGGTCTCCTGGGGATAGTCCTCTTTTTATGCAAAGTATCCTCCTCCCCAGAGGATATAGCAAGAGAAAGCTGAGTTTTGCCTCACAGTAAACCAACTTTACTCACCCCCCTCCCCACCATTTGTGTACACTGGTCCGCCAGAGCATAGAGATAAGACTTACTGAATGCATATTTGATGCTAAGTATGTAGCATGTATAATTTTACTCAATCACAGCATACCTATGTGGGGACATTGGTGATTATGTCATCATCATTTCAAACAAGGAACTCTAAAAGCTCAAGAAACTGGGACAGGCATTTGGCCCAGTACTGAAGTCATTGCTTGGAATGCCCACATCCCATATCAGAGCGCCTGGTTCAAGTCCCAATTGCCCCACTTCTCATTTAGCTTCCTGCTCAGGGTTAACACCCTGGGAGGCAGCAGACAATGGCTCGGTATCTGGGTCTCTGCCACCCACAGAGGAGATGCTCCTGGAGTCAACCTGGCCAGCCCTGGCTATTATGGGTGCTTAGGGGAATGAATTTACAGTTGAAAGAGCTTTGTCTCTCTGTCTATCTGCCTTCCAAATAAAGTGAAAATGAACGAATACACTTCAAGCAACTATCACAAATTATATAGAAAATTAAGTATGAAGCTAAATTTGAAGAATAGCTGTGCTATCCAATATTTATGTGGGGGTCACAAGAATTACTGCACACCAAAGGTGGAAGAGCTTTGGACTGGTGCTTTGACTTCCAGGGAATTTGTGTAGGGAATTTTCAGGGATTTTACTTCATGAAAAGATAAGATTTCTCCCCTGGAAATTTTGTTCTACCGCATGTAGAGTGTTTAAAGGATTTCTTTTTTTAGTATTCAGGGGACAGGGAATATAACCCTTACAATTCTCTTTGTATTTTATAACTTTTCTCAATTCTACCTTCTCCTCTAAGTGCATTTTCTGTGACTCCTTGTACGTCTTCGAATATGTGGTCTACACTGGGAACACAAAAAGCACAAGATGAACTTTCACTAGACAATTGTTAGGTAATATTCTGGCTGCAAGATGTTCCTATAAACGTGAACTGGCGAAGGTGGTCTCCCAATTCTGGGATTTTTCTTCTGCATGCACTCCTTAGAATAACTCTAAGTTCCTCTTCTCTGGCAGCCCAGAAAATGCCTTATTCTTTGTGTTGCAAATGTCTGGCATTGTTGAAGAGGTGTTCAGAGCTGAGGCAGAGTTTCCAAATCAGACTTCTATGCACCAGCTCCAGCTATAAAGTTCTCAGGTCTTTAACGGCCATTGTGAATCCTCCTCATTGTGGAGAAGATAACCAAAGTTTTGGCACTGAAAGATCATACTCTAATAAAGGACAGCCACCTCAGGGTATAAGAAAGCAAGAGGGAGCAGAACACCATTTCAGTTTAAAGGAGAAAAAGCCATATTTTGAGATGTTGCCTAAACTTTGACATTTTGAAGTTCAACAGATCCAAACTGGAGGCCAAAACTGCCTGGCCCCCTTGACTTTGCTCTCTGTGGGTGTTGAGAAGCAGAGGGGGCTGGGTGGGAAGTTCAGATGTTAGTTTAATATTAGAGTCCTTGAGATATTTTCTTCCTGTGCTATTTGACCTCTTTTTGATGGGTATTATCATCATTTTCCTCCCGCTGGGAGAAAATACGGTGAAGCGAATGAAAGGTAAAAGGGCTGGAAAGGAAAAGAATGGATGAATAGTGGGTCAAGGCCAGACCTCCTGACCCAGGGAGGAGAGGGGCAAACGAAGCCCTTTGGTTTTCTTCCAGGAATCAAAAAACGCCCACCTCTTGCCTGAGTGACATTTCCCCTCTGCTTTCCTCACGCATGTGTTCCAGGGGCTGCTGATGTTGCTTAAGCAGCGTGTTTCTTGCCGCTAGAAAGAAACCAGTCAGTTGGGTAATCATGATAATTAAAAAAGATGTAAACCTTCAGAGTGGCTGACACTAAGTCATTACACTATGCTGTCTTGCCTGACTAAGCTAACATTGATTCCAGTACCCCATTCTTGCGACATGTAAGAATTTCTAGCCAATCTGGCTTTTTCCTCTTTCCTCCCTTCCCTTCTTTTCCTTTCTTTGCTTTGCTGTCTTTTTTCCTTCCATCCCTCCCTCCTTCTGCTCCTCTAACACACTAATGCTGATGCTGATGCTGCCTGTCCAAGGTGTTTGATAGCATTGTTCCAGACTAGTCTGCCCCAAAGTTTAATGTGTGCCTGAATTGTTTGTGTGTGTGTGTTGTTAAAGATGCAAATTCTGATTCCGTAGATCTTGGATGGGACCTAAGATTTTCCCTTTCTGTCCCCTTCCAGGTGATAAAGGCATAACACTTTGAAAGGGTTCAGGACAATTGTCTAGGCACTTCTAGCACAATGCGAAACATCCAGCTGTAACACCTCCCAAGACTGTGCTGGAACGTGTTGCTTGGAATCCCACTTGGTGAAGTAGTTCCTAGGCCAACCCTGGCAAGACTGTGCTGCTCTCACCACTGCTGGAGAGCAGGCTTCAGTGACCTATATTCAGATGTGCAAGATCTTCAAAAAGTTCATGGAAAATTGAATTAAAAGCTTTATTAACTTGGGTGTGAAAAATTCTGAAATCTGTGCATACAAAGGGTTTTCAAAAAATTTGTGAAAAATACACATTACAAACAACCTAAAAATGGATTTCAAAACCTTTTCTGCACCTGAATACATTTATCTTTTAATTCTGATTTTTTTCCATGAACTTTTTGAGGTTCCCTCGTATTCATCCCTTTCATTGTGATGGCTGGCTGGCTTAGCCCTCTACATTGAGACAGAAGTGAGTTTCAATCTGCTCCATCACTTGCTTAAGCTACTTCCTTAATTTCTCTAAGCCCATGCTTAGAATGGAAGTGAAGGGACTGGCATTGAGTGCAGGAGGTAAGGCCATGGCCTACAATGCTGGCATCCCATTTTGGAGAGCTGGTTAGAGTCTCAGGTGTTCTGCTTCCAAACCATCTTCCAACTAATGCACCTGGGAAAGGTAGAAGATGGTCCTACTACTTGAATCCCTGCAATTCGTGTGGGAAACCTGGATATAGTTCCTGGGCCTTGGCTTCAGTATGGTCCAGCCCCAACTGTTGTGTCCATTTGGGGAGTGAACAGGTGAATGGAAGTTCTTTCTCTTTGTCTCTCCATCTCCTTTCTCTATATGTATAACTCTGCCTTTTAAATAAGTAAAGTAAATCTTTTAAAAATATGCTGTACATCGTGATTTAATGCTATAACTAGTACTCAAACAGTATGTTTCACTTTGTGTTTCTGTGTGGGTGCAAACTGTTGAAAGCTTTACTTAATATATGCTAAATTGATCTTTTGTATATAAAGATAATTGAAAATTAATCTTGATGTGAATGGAAAGGGAGAGGGAGAGGGGAGGGTTGTGGGTGGAGGAGAAGTTATGGGGGGGGCATTGTAATCCATAAGCTGTACTTTGGAAATTTATATTCATTAACTAAAAGTTTAAAAAAATTTTCTAAGAAAATGAGGCTGAAGGGTCTGGAATTGTGCTATAGTGGAAATAGCCACTGTTCTGCAACACCAGCATCCCATGTGGGTTCCAATTTGTGTCCTAGCGGCTCCTGTTCTGATCCAGCTCTCTGCTATGGCCTGAGAAAAGTATCAGAACATGGCCCAAGTGCTTGGGCCCCTGCCACCCACATGGTTGACCTGAATGAATCTCTTGGCTCCTGGTTTCAGACTGTCCCAGCCCTGACCACACCAGCCATCTGGGGAGTGAACTAGCAGATGGAAGACCTCTCTCTCTTTATTTCCCTCTCTCTGTTATTCTGACTTTCAAATAAATAGATAAATCTTTAAAATATATGTGAGGAATTACTTAACAGGGTTGTGAAAGAACCCCAAAGACAGGGCTAGCTAGGAGTTAGACATTCTTGCTGCTAGTATTTTCAATGGACTCTTGTCAAAGTTGGTATTTTGTATCCAGTAAGAACATTCTGAAGTGCCTCACATCATCTATACTTGGAATTAAAAATATTTAGTGTAACGTGGACCGAAGGTCAGATGATTCTCAGTATATTCAGAAATCTCTCATTTCTATTTAGCAGTGATTTCCCGGTCACTGTAATCATTTGGAATTTGCTTACGCTGGGTGTGAAGGATTTATCAAGAGAGGGCCAGGTGGACTGTGGGGCAAGTTTGAAAGTATAACCTGGGACTTCCAAAAGCTCTTCCAACCATGAATGCACTCCTCCTGGATTAAAGCTCCCATCGTTTGAGCTGAGCCTCTGAACGAAGGCACGGAGAGAAGGTTGGAAGGTACTTCATCTCATGGGGCTGGGGTGGCACCTGGGTCATCAGCGGCTGTGGGAGGTGCTGTGGATTAAACAGTAGACAAAGATCAACCGTAAATTTAAAATTTGTTGCAGTACCTGAGGGCCATTTAGTTTTCATGAGGGCTTCAGAAACTTAGCTCAGAGTGATGACAAGATAAACTGATTTTGTTATTTCTATTGAAGCCTTCTTTAATTTTCTAATTTTTAATTTTTTTAAAATTTTTTTAACTTTTATTTAATAAATATAAATTTCCAAAGAACAGCTTTTGGATTACAGTGGCTCCCCCCCCCCCCCGACATAACCTCCTTCCCACCCACAATCCTCCCATCTCCCACTCCCTCTCCCATCCCATTCACATCAAGATTCATTTTCAATTATCTTTATTTATACAGAAGATCAAATTAGTATATACTAAGTAAAGATTTCAACAGATTGCACCCACCCAGAAACACACAAAGTATAAAGTACTGTTTGAGTACTAGTTATACCGTTAATTCACATAGTACAACACATTAAGGACACAGGTCCTACAGGGAAAGTAAATGCACAGTGACTCCTGTTGTTGATTTAACAATTGACACTCTTGTTTATGGTGTCAGTAATCACTGGAGGCTCTTGTCATGAGTTGCCAAGGCTACGGAAGCCTTTTGAGTTTGCCAACTCCAAACTTATTTAGACAAGATCATAGTCAAAGTGGAAGTTCTCTCCTCCCTTTCAGAGAAAGGTACCTCCTTCTTTGATGGCCTGTTCTTTCCGCTGGGCTCTCACTCACAGAGATCTTTCATTTAGGTTTTGTTTTTTGTTTTTTGTTTTTTGTTTTTTCCAGAGTGTCTTGGCTTTCCATGCCTAAAATACTCTCATGGGCTTTTTAGCCAGACTCGAATGCCTTAAGGACTGATTCTGAGGCCAGAGTGCTGATTAGGACATCTGCCATTCTATGAGTCTGCTGCGTATCCCACTTCCCATGGTGGATCGATCTCTCCCTTTTTTATTCTATCAGTTAGTATTAGCAGACACTAGTCTTGTTTATGTGATCCCTTTGACTCTTAATCCCTTCATTATGATCAATTATGAACTGAAAGTGATCATTTTGACAAGTGAGATGGTATTGCTACATGCACCTTGATGGGATTGAATTGGAATCCCCTGGCACATTTCTAGCTCTACCATTTGGGGCAAGTCCGATTGAGCATGTGCCAAACTGTACATCTCCTCCCTTATTCCCACTTTTACATTTAACAGGGATCCCTTTTCAGTTAAATTTAAGCACCTAAGAATAATTGTGTTAATTAAAGAGTTTAACCAATAGTGCTAAGTAGAACAAAAAAAAAATACTAAGAGGGATAAAATATTAAGTTGTTCCTCAACAGTCAGGACAAGGGCTGATCAAGTCATTGTTTCTCATAGTGTCCATTTCACTTCAACAGGTTTCCTTTTTGGTGCTCGGTTACTTGTCATTGATCAGGGAGAACATATGATATTTGTCCCTTTGGGACTGGCTTAATTCACTCAGCATGATGTTTTCCAGATTCCTCCATTTTGTTGCAAATGACCGGGTTTCATTGTTTCTTACTGCTGTATAGTATTCTATGGAGTACATGTCCCATAATTTCTTTCTTAATTTCCAGTCTACTGTTGGTGGGCATCTAGGTTGATTCCAGGTCTTAGCTATTGTGAATTGGGCTGCAATAAACATTGAGGTACAGATAGCTCTTTTATTTGGCAATTTAATTTCCTTTGGATAAATTCCAAGTAGTGGGATGGCTGGGTTGTATGGTAGGGTTATATTCAGGTTTCTGAGGAATCTCCAAACTGACTTCCATAGTGGCTTTATCAGTTTGCATTCCCACCAACAGTAGGTTAGTGTCCCTTTTCCCCCACCTCCTTGCCAGCATCTGTTGTTGGTAGATTTCTGAATGTGCGGCATTCTCACCGGGGTGAGGTGAAACCTCATTGTGGTTTTGATTTGCATTTCCCTGATTGTTAATGATCCTGAACATTTTTTCATGTGCCTGTTGGCCATTTGGATTTCTTCTTTTGAGAAATGTATATTGAGGTCCTTGGCCCAAATGAGTTGTTTGTTTTGTTGTTGTGGAGTTTCTTGATTTCTTTGTAGATTCTGGTTATTAATCCTTTATCTGTTGCATAGTTTGCAAATATTTTTTCCCATTCTGTCAGTTGCCTCTTCACTTTCCTGACTGTTTCTTTTGAAGTACAGAAACTTCTCAATTTGATGCAATCCCAATTGTTAATTTTGGCTTTGACTGCCTATGCCTCTGGGGTCTTTTCCAAGAAGTCTTTGCCAAGAAGTCTTTGCCAGTGCCTATATCTTGCAGGGTTTTTCCAATGTTTTCTAGTAATCTGATGGTGTTGGGTCATAGATTTAGATCTTTAATCCATGTTGAGTGGATTTTTGTGTAAGGTGTAAGGAAGGGGTCTTGCTTCATGCTTCTGCACGTGGAAATCCAGTTTTCCCAGCACCATTTATTGAATAGACTGTCCTTGCTCCAGGGATTGGTTTTGGATCCTTGATCAAATAAAAGTTGGCTGTAGATGTTTGGATTGATTTCTGGTGTTTCTATCCTGTTCCATTGGTCTATCCATCTGTTTCTGTACCAGTACCATGCTGTTTTGATTATAACTGCCCTGTAGTTTGTCCTGAAATCTGGTATTGTGATGCCTCCAGTGAAGCTTTCTTTAAAAAAATGATTTTCAGTTTATATTAATCAAGAATCTTTGTTAGACATGATAGGAGCAAACAAAAATACCTAAGCCAAAAAAAAAAAAAAAGATGGAATTTGTAGTGTTAAGAAACTGAAGGTTGCAAGGATGCAGTTTGATTTAGAATATGACATGATGCAACATGCCAATGCTGAGTCTCCCTCTCCTAGCCACCAAACTCCCCTCTGTCACTTGATGCTGCTTTCTTCTGGATTTGTGTCCATTTCTGGAAAGATCTCTCCTTGAGATGGCAAGGGTGACCACTTGTTTCCCGATAGTGCCACAGAAGCCCTGGGATCAAGTTTCACAGGCCTAGCTGTGTCACATGCATATCCAACAGCTCATTGTGTGGTCCAGGTAATGGAACTGCTTACCTCCCATTGGCCAGGTCTGGGCCACATCAAATCCCACTTAACCCACATAACTGAGAATGGAGCAAGAGTGATTTTCTTAGTTTTCTTGGGTAATTGCTTCAGGCTGAAGACAGAATGAATGCTGAGTAGGTAAAACAACCAGTCTCTAAAGACCAAATGAGAGTTAAGGTGATCTCTTCTTCTTCTTCTTCTTTTTTTTATAAAAGATTTTATTTATTTGAGAAATAGAGTTACAGACAGAGAGACCGAGAGACAGAGAGAGAAAGGTCTTCCATCCGCTGGTTCATTCCTCAAATGGCCTCAGTGGCTAGAGCTGAGCCCATCTGGAGCCAGGAGCTTCTTCCTGGTCTCCCAAGCGGATGCAGGGGCCCACGTACTTGAGCCATCTTCTACTGCTTTTAGAGGCCATAAGCAGAGAAATGGATTAGAAAAGGAGCAGCCAGGACATCAGCCAGCACCCATATGGAATGTTGGCACCGCAGACGGAGGCTAAGCCTGCTGTACCACAGCTCTGGCCCCAGGGATTTCTTTTAAGAAACTTGGACAAGAGGTAGGCAGTTTCAGGTTTTGCAGCAACTTTATAATGATCCACATTCTCTGATGTCTGTCTCCAACAAAGGGTTATTGGAAAATGCCTTAAAGTTTGCAGAGTTACTAATTCACAGGATGGAGATGGGGAAAACATTTCGGTCACAGCTACCTGTATTTTGTTGTCATTTTCCACGTTAGATCTCTTTCCCTCACTCTCACTCAGGCTCTCTCTCTCCCACCCCACTGTCCCCCAGTCCCACCCCTGACACACACAGATTTAAATTTATACAATCAGCCTCTTCACCTCAGAAACGGGGGGATGTGCTGCCAGCCGCAGGGTTTTACTAACATGATTGAAATGTGGTTAAGTGATTTTCAAGTATACAGCGATTTGCACTGTGTAACTATAAATAGATGCTCAGGGGGAAATTCTCTTTCCCCAATCCTATTGACTTATAGAGATGTATGTGAAGATCGGAGCTCTGAGCAGAGTGAAATACGGCTTTGTATTGCCGCTGCTTTCTGCTGAAGATAAAAATCACTTTACATAGAAAGCGCCTTATTCTCACTGGGTGAAAAGCTGCTCTTTTGTAATACAACACAAGGCTCTGGAAAGCTGTGTTAGCCTCTCTGTGGCTGGAGCTCCATTTAGGGAGCAGAGCGGTAGTGAACTTGAGGCTTGGGCACCTGTCTTCTCTCCTGTTGTCCTGTTGCATGGCCTACTCTTGCCTGCTTAGTTTATGAACCACAGTCTCCTATCTCCTTGGTGACCATAATAAAACTTCCTAAAGGTTGAGAGGTTTGAGGAGAAGATAAGACAAACCCCAGAAAGCCTGGGGCGAGGGGCCTGGCATGGTATAAAACGACAAAAATCCAAAATGGTCCTGGGTGAGTATGTGGTGTCTGATACGTGGGAATGTCAATAGGGTATAATAATTTAACGCGAGGTAGGCAGAATAGTGCTTTTATTCTATTTTGGAGGAATCATTGGATTGAAAGCAAGGCTAGGTATTAGCTTAACAGAGCATGCGGGTTTTGCGGTTTTGCGGTAATTCATCTCCTGGGCTGTGGTTTCTTCTTCTAGGAAATAAAAGATTCAAATGGGATCTAGGATTCTCAGTGAAACGTATCCATAGCTGCAGCTTTCATACATTGTTACGATGTGCTGAATGTTTTCAAGCCAAAGCTAACCTTAAAGTCAGTCCAAGAGATGATTTAGTTGTGGCTGAAATTGCTAAAGTGTTAAAAATTCATTTCTTTTAATACCTTCATCTTTGTGCAGACACATAAGCACTGGGTTGAGAGGTCAGCGATTTGAATTCAAATCCCATCCTTTTTTTTTTTTTTTTCTCTGAAAGAGCTGCTCTGTCCCTACTTTGTTCTAAGCACGGGGGTTATATTCTGGTTAGACGAAGGGAATAAAAACACATAACAGAAAGAAAATTAATTGTGAATTTTGCTACATGTTGTAGAGAAAAGGAAGCAAAAGAAACAGAAATAGTAGTCATGGAGGCAGCCCCATTTTCATATGGAAAGGCCTGTAAGAGGAGGGCACAAGCTAAGAGGACAAAGCATCTCACCATGCAAAGGAAAGAAAAAGAATTTCAGACAGGGGAAAGCCAGTGCAAAGGCCCCTCAGTCAGCAAGATCTGGATTTGCTTGAAGAAATGAGTGACAGGCATGGCAGAAGTCTCATGGCTGCTGGGAGAGCAGAGAGCAAGTGATTGGAGAAAGCAAGCAGCCAGACCATGCAGAGTTCCATATAGCATTGTGCATGGCTTGCACTGCATTCTTTGTGTATTGAGACACTACTGCAGTGGAACAGAATAGCAAAGTTAAGATTCAAATGAATCGCGCTGTGGTAAAGAAAAAGATTGGAAGGTTTAAGAATTGAACCCGAAAGATAAATTAGGAAGCTACTATAAAAATCCAGAGATGACACAATGGTAGGCTAAACTCAGTGGTGACAATGTAATGCCCAGAAAGACATAATTTAGCCTTATTGTCCCTGGCTGTGTCACTTGCTCAAATTGCTTTTCCAGTCCCAGAGACTTAGTGTCACTGTCAGTAATACAAGCAAGGAGATCACAAGCTCAATGTGTTCTATGCACATTTTATTCTGGTTTGTAAATATCCCTAAGCCAGGCCAACATTCTCATTAAATTCTTGGCTTCGGTAGAATGCACTGATGTGCTCCTATGAGCTTTTTAACCAGACCTTAAGGTAGAGCTGTGGGAGATGACCAGCCAGAGAAATAAGAAATTAGTACAAGTCTTCCTGAGAGCTGTGGGAGCTGGCTGGCCTGGAAATGGCTTCATTTTCTCTATTTTACACTTGGGGTGGCTTCAAAACCCTCCATTCGGTCAGGACACAAGTGAATTTTCTCATTCCAAATTCAGAGTGTAAATTTCACAAATCCAGATTATCAACGTTGAGTTTCACTCCGTGGTGTTTCGGATGATAGTTTTCATGAAGTGTAAAAGATTAAAAAGAACTACAGTGAAGGTTCTATTAAATGAAGGATTACAGAGAGAAAGCTCACCCAACCTCCTCCTGCATTTCTCTTGCTGGTGTTCAGAGAAAAATGGTGAATTAATAGAAGAGCAAAACAGTGTGGGATGCCAATACATTCAAGAAAAAGCCAAAGTTCATTTCTGCCTGCAGATTCAAGCGCTACTAGCAGATCAATGCGAGCTTCACAGCGTTGTTTGCAAAAATCATTCCACAGCTAATATCCTCAAGGACAAGACAGCCTGCTTTGGCTACCCTAAGGGTTTGGCTGAATTGCTTGGGAAGTGATGTTTTCTAGTGGGAGGATTTTGGGAGCCTTCACATTTGCAGCACAAATGAATGATGTTATCGAGATCTCAAAGAAAGAAGTGAGGGGCTTCGGTGTTGGCATTTTTTTTTTCATATAGAAACCCCTGTGTGTGTATGTGTGTTTGTGTGTGTTGTGGGGAGTGGGGGCTGTGTGTATGTGTTACTAGCCTTTGTCACAAGTTCCATTATGGGCTTCTGTTTCAGTATAATTGCTTGGTTATTAACCTTCTCTTTTTCTTTTTCTCTCATGTAGTTGTTTTCTCTAGAAGTGAGTTTATTAGGAAAGGCCTTTGTGTGTCATTTTGTAGTTACTGCAGATCAATGCAGATCACATACAATGTGCAGATACGTGATAGGGGTGGGTCTATAAAATTTGTATTTCTTGAGAAAAGCAGGCAAGATAAAAGCTTTATTATGTGCTTTATTTGATCTGAGTTTTAAAAATCAATTTCAGGTCTTCAGAATGGGATATGCTAATCAGTGTATGTCTATGTAACACTTATGGAGAAGCAATTATTGCAGGCACTGGGCTGATAGCAATGAACTGGAAGGCAAGATTCCTGCACTTACAGAACTTGCAAGCAGAAAAAAGAAGGAAGCCAAAGAAACACACGATTACAATGTGAAAATGTGGGGTAGAAACATAGAGGATGATTGTCACCCTTTGAATAAGATATAGATCCCCCAAATGTCATGCAGACATTTTTTTAAAAGGTGTATTTATTTATTTGAAATGCAGAGTTACAGAGAGGCAGTGAAAGAGAGAGAGAGAGAGAGGGAGAGAGAGAGAGTATTCCGTCCATTGGTTCACTCCCCGGATGGCTACAATGGCTACAATGGCCAGAGCTGCACCAATCCGATGCCAGGAGTCAGGAGCTTTTTCCAGGTCTCCCACGTGGGTACAGGTGCTCAAGGACTTGGGCCAACTTCTACTGCTTTCCCAGGCCATAGCCGAGAGCTGGATCAGAAGTGGAGCAGCTGGGACTGGAACTGGCACCCATATGGGATGCTGGCACCTCAGGCAATGGCTTTACCCACTATGCCACAGCGCCAGCTCCCACACAGATATTTTAACCTCTGTGTCTTATGGGTGGGTACTGTGGTGCTGTGGATTAAGTCCCCACTTGGTATACCCAAATCGCACACCACATCAGAGTGCCAGTTGGAGTCCTTGCTACTCCAATGTTGGTCTAGCTCCCTGCTAATGCACCTGGGAAGCAAGAGATGATGGTTCGAGTATTTGAGTCCCTGACATCCATGTGGAAGACTCAAAAGGAATTACTGGCTCCTGGCTTTTTCTTGGCCCAGTCCCAACATTTGCATCCATCTGGGCTGGGAACCACTGGATAGGCAATCTCCTCTCTCTCTTTCTGTCTCTCTCTCTCTTCATCTCAAGTAAACAAATAAATAAATTTTTAAAGTCTTATGTGAATGGTTGATGGGTTAAGAGTGGAGATTTGATCTGATTGTGGTGGTTAGAATGTGGGCTCAGGGGAGGTCTTCAGCTCCCTGGGAACTTGCCCTTGGAAGGTAGTTTTTCTCCTGAGAGGCCTGGTTATTTAAGCTAATTTTGACCTAGCTTTTCTCTTTGCTTCCTGGCTCATCTTAAAACTTCCTCCACACATGTTCTGCCATCAACTGCGCTAATCGGATGCCAGACCAGTGGGGCAGCCTGAGTTCAGACTGTGAACCCCTAAACTGTGGGCTAACGTAAACCTTCTCTTGCCTAAAAAGTTCCCTAGGTGTTCTAGTTAATGTAATGAAAAACTGAGTAACACGGACTTCTTGTGGTTGGTGGAAGAAATCGTGCTGAGAGATGACGGTTGGCCAATGAATACTTAGGAAAGAAGTAGGGAGAAAGAGTTCCAGGAGACAGAAGAGAAATCGAAAGGCCTGGAGAAAATGTGTTCTTCTGAAGGAGAAGAGCAGAACCAGAGTGGTGGGGAAGAAGAAAGCAAAAAGGGTTTCTAGCCAAACTACCTGTGTCCTCAGATGCCCGATCAGCCAAGGTCTTTGGAAGGTCATGAGGACAGACAAATACTGAACAAGTAAGCAAGAGTAGTTCAAATGAATACTATGAAAGAAAACAAGAAGATAGGGAAAATCTAGGGGAGACAGAATCCAGGATTGTCAGGTGCAGCTGGCCTGTAAGTAGGGAATTGCAGACAGAGTCTCTCAGGCAGCACGGTAAGTGGTGCAAAGACCAGGAAGTAGGGCTGTGGTGTTTGTCTAAGCCATCAAATCCCAAGTTTTCAATTCTGCAGATATTTCAGTGACACAGCATTTATTTCAGAGTTATTGTAAGTGGGATATTTACTGCTCAATTTAAGTCTTTAAGGGTGTCCATTACACAGGGCAATGGGCTATAATTCAGAGTTCATTTCACTGCCTCCAAACCTGCTGTTCCCTGAGGACTAGGAACTTTTACAGTGTTGCTGGATGATGGGCATTGGCTCATAGAGATGGTGCCATTCTTTTCTGCAAAACCCAGTGACTGATGCACTGTCCCCCTATGGAGCTCTCAGTAAACCTATGTTGAATGAAAGCATCTCTAAGATAAACTGGCCACAGATCGCCCTCCAACATTGTAAGACTAGGAAAAAAAAAAAACAATTTAAACATTGTAATATAGCTAAAAATTAGTGATTTAATAGCCAAGCAAAAAAAGTATTCAAAGCATTTGTAAGAATAAACAGGTACAAGGAAAACATCGTATAAAGCAAGGGGTCTCAACCTTGTTAGTATTAACACGGTTAATACTATTAGCTAGCTATTGGGCTAGCTATGCTAATACTATAGCATTTGGGCTGAATCATTCTTTGTCGTGGGATCTGTGCTGGGGCGAGATTTAGTAGCCCTGGCCACTACTCACTGCACACCGGCAGCATCTCTCCAGGTGTGCCAGCTCAAGATGCCTGCAGAAACTGCCAAATGGCCCTTTGGAAATCACTGCCCTGGCAGTAGGCATAGCATGCCGCTTTCTAAACTGTTGCAGAAGCCGTTCTTGTACCACGCAGAGGGTTCTCATTTTGATTTGTGGGCCAAATTTTCCTGAGAGATATGATAAAGAAGTCCCCGGAATTGAAATACTGTATATCACACATGCATTCTTGGGAGCAGAAAACAAAGATGCTTAATTTTTTATTGTTTTTTATCATCTGTGTTCAGACATCCGTCAATGTACAAGAAGCCAGTTTCCGAGTTTTTCTTTATAAATATGTAATATAATTGTAGAATAAACCTCCTTCATCATCCTGATGTGAGATTGGACTAATACTCATCTTCTATATTGAGTTGTATCAGGATATTATCCTATTTTTAAATAGTTTGTGGAGGGGAGAAGAAGAAGAAAAAGGTTTGATTTGCAATATATTGAAATGTGTAGAATAACAGTTCAACTTCATCATGCTGTACCACCCAGCTGTCTCATGCAGATTTAATAATTTTTAAAAATAGCTTCATTGTTTTTTTCATGATTTTAAATATTCAGAGAATATAGGCAAGTATACAAAAGGAAATTAACATCATCCATAATCGCACAATCTAGCAATAACTATGCCCATTACTCTCACAGATTCGGTTACTTCTTCATTAAATTAGGTACTGGATTCTCTGTTAAGACTGGAAATGACCTTTTAGAAACCTGTTTGCCTATATGTTAGCATGGATAATCCGTCTCTTCTCATACTGCATGTATCTGGACACTCGGACTGTCAGTTAATGCTTTGGCTGGGATGTGTTGGACTGTGGGTGACAGAAACCTGAATACAAAACAAAACATGAGCTTTGATGTTAAGGGCACTGTCTTCTTTGTATAACAAGTTTGAAAGAACCGCAAGGAACCCTGGCAAAACATCTTCTCCTTTAGGTATTTGTCCAAGTTCCAAACTGGAAGAGGGCAGAAGAGCAAAGCAAAAAAAAAAAAAAAAAAAAGGCAAGGGCTGCCCGAATCTGACCCCATAAATTAGTTTTCACAAATCTCAAGAGTTTAACCAGCAACACTGATTGATCTCATTTGCTGAAACTCTGAGGCATGGACTCCAAGATGCAAAAAGTGGAAAAACAGTGCAAAATTGTAGTAGGATAAAAGTGTTGAATGTCTTCCCCAAAGTAGATATACCTTGCCTCCCCTTCTCTAAGGTAACTTCTGTTTAGAATTAAACTTACAGATGCTTGCTGAAGTACATATGGAGAGCTACATAAGTTTAAGATTGTTTAATTCCTCCTGTTAAACAAAACAGTAGACATTTTCTTCTTGTAAACAGTTTATTATTGGCAACTGTTGGAGATCAGTTGCTATAAAGCATTTACAGATAATTGCATAATAGTTCATACTATGAACAAATCACAATCATGGCACTGCTCCATTTTAATAGGTACACAAGTTCTCTCCAAGTTGTTATTATAAATAAATCCATCCCGGATATTTTTATACTGCATCCTTACACAAATGGATGTGCTTTTCTGTAGACAACCTTTTTAGAAATAGAATTGTCCAGGCTATAGGAGATGTGTGAAGCTTTTTAAAATATTTTACAAGGTACCATCAAAGTGCTTACCAAAAAAGTCTTAATTATCGCTTCTCCCACCATTAGTACGGAGGTTTTCTTTTTCCACTTGTTGTCACTGATAATGGACATTACCAATCTTTTAATGTTTTTAATTTCATGAGCAATAACATGTCACTGGATGAATTTAGTTTTAAACTTTCTTTGCATATTTGTATAAAGGGAATAAATTTCATATATACAGTTTTAAGAGCATAATGATATTTCCCACCCCACCCTCCTTCCCTGCCACTTTCTTACCCTCCTTTCTTCTTTTCTTCTAATTTTTACACTGACATACTTTCAATTTTCTTTATAAGCACAAACTTTTAACCCTCTACTAAATATTCAACAAATAGTAAGTAAGAAAACCACTGTTCCTCAATAGTATAGACAAAGGTTATAAACACAAATCAAATCTAAAAATGTCGATTTCACTTATATACATTATAAATTTTTATACTCTGTATACTACTAACCACTAATCAAAAAAACATGATATTTGTCTTTTGGGGGGAATGGCTTATTTCACTAAGCATAACAGTTTCCAGTTGCATCCACTTTGTTGCAAAAGACAGAATTTATTCTGTTTTTTTCCTGCTAAGTAGTATTCCATTGTGTATATGCACTATGATTTGTTCATCCAGCCATCAGGTGATGGACTTCTGGGTTGATTCCATATAAAGAATTTCACAAATGCAGTAGCTCCACTCACCCATGTTGATTTCTGCAAATTCACTTACCTGCTATCAACTGAGGTAAAAAAAAAAAAATGTTGCTGGAGTACAACAAGGAATTAATTATTCTGAGCAACAGAGACCACATTTGCACAACTTTTGACAGAATATTGCTATAATTGTTCTATTTTATTCTTTGTGTTCATTGCTAATCTCTCACAGTATCTAATTTATAACTTAAACTTTATCATAGTATGTCTGTGTAGGAAATAAACAGATTATATAGTATTTCAGGTACCCATTGGGTTAGGGGGACCCTAGGTCCTTCCTGCACATTAAATTCAAAAGCATTTTTCTCAATAGGAAATGTCCAGTTTCAAATAGAGGTCTCACAGAAGCATAGACAGACCAGGGAGACTATTTTCTGTGTAACATTAAGTTATACAATGGGCTGTACATTCATTTTCTATTCCTATTTATTAGCTGGGTTTGCAAGTATAACACAACACATTGTGTATTACATAGTACGTACAGCAATGGGGAAATGAACACCACCTAGGGTCTTAGAACATAACTTCTGCAGAATGTATGTATAATGAATTTCCATTTCCCATCACCCATCTTCAGCAATTATCAATATATTGCAGAGGTGTTTCATATGCATGGGATTTAATCTTTTTGTTTGTTTTGCCAGCATTCCTTGCCCTACTGTTTTAGTTGTTCTTGTACTTTTCATGCTAGCATCAATTTTGATTTCTGCAAAAGTCTTATGTATTTGGTCTTAAGGCATTATAGCCAATAGTCTTATTTTCTATCTAGAGAAGAGAAATGAAATTGGCAGCATGTGTGCTGTCATGTCCCTCTCCTGCACTGGGGTAGGTAGCATTTATTGATCAGGATACCTTTTTGCAATAAGTTTAGCTGTACCTTTGCAACACTTTTCAGCATGGTGCTTTAAGCCAGCAGTTCTCAGACATTAGCATACCTTAGCATCACCTAGAGAGTTTGTTAACACATATATTCCCGGGCTCCAGTTCCATAGATCCTGATCCAGTCCATCTGGGGTGGGACTTAAGACGTGGCATTTGTCTCCGGCTTCCAAGTGATGTGAGGCTGGTGTGACTGCTGCCTGACCAGGCACCTCACATTCTTAGAATCATTTTAGAAGAGTGTTTCCAAACCACAAAGTGCCTAGGAATAGCTGAGATGATGTTCTAACCCAGATTTTGATGCTGTGGTTTTGCTGCAGGTCCTGAGTTTCAGCTTTTCAAACGAGCTGCCAAGTGGTCCTGCCATTTCTAAGACTGCATTTGTATATCCAGCTCCTCAGTGGCCCCAACTAAAGCCGAGTTCTCTTTTGAAGTGAGATTAATCGCCCATGGCTGATCTAGAACCAAGGCCTTCCTCCAGCTCAAACTTTCCTAATTTTCATTCCAAATGCAAGCCAGAATATGCAGCGGAGAAACTTTTCTTAACATTAGAATTCCAGGGCTGCATGATGAGAAGTTATGCTTTTTTGAGAAAATTGGGAAATGGTCCGGGAGTCTGTTCTTTAGGCAGCTCTTTTGTCAATTTGGAAGACAGCTAAGTATGGGAGCCACTACTTGATATGCCATAGACTAGACACACGTGTTCATTCTTGAATTCATCCATTTTCTCCCCAAGCCATCATCTTTTGCGATAACATTAGATGCCGCAGGCCATGCTAATATAACCATCTGTGGATTCTTCTTCTGTAGAACTGATAATCTGGTGAAAGAGGTAGACAGAGCAAAACAACATCTCAACTATCAGGAATCAGAGAAGAAAAAAATTTTCCTTCTCCTCTGTATCCTCCTTCCTGAATATTAAATTCAAAAGCATTTTTCTCAACAGGAAATGTCCAGTTTCAAATAGAGGTCTCACAGAAGCATAGATAGACCAGGGAGACTTTTTTCGATGTAATATTAAGTTATACGATGGGCTGTACATTCATTTTCTGTTCCTATTTATTAGCTGGGTTTGCAAGTATAACACAACACATTGTGTATTACATAGTACGTACAGCAATGGGGAAATGAACACCACCTAGGGAATCATACATTTTTTGGTTCCTTGACTTTGGTGGAATTTTAATTAGTAATCTTAGTGATGTACAACTGTAGATTTTTGCATTTTAAGTAATGTGCAAATTGTAGTCCTTCATTACATTCTTCGTTTCCTCAGTTCTCATCCTACATGTTTTCTAAGCAGGATTAAAACTTCCAATAATGCTAATAATGCATGTGTTATGTTACCCTCTGCTGGTTGGTGTTCTTTGCTGTCAGTAAGATTCTAAAAGAACCATTTGAAGAAACAGAATAATGGAGAAGAAAAAGAACTGTAATCAAGTAGAAAAGGACTTTGAAAATGGGGACCTGAGACATCTTTCAGCACTGGCCTTTATAACACTGATATTGGACTGGGACTATAATTGTCCATCACTCTTTTCAATGGTCAATATTCCACTCACCACAACTCATTCTTTCAATACCATTGATCGTTTTAACAACAACCCTAGCTGGCAATCATTCTTTGTAAATTACAAAGTTAGTGGTATTCCTTCTGCCTTGTTTTGCGGTTTGTTGTTAGGCAGTAGCAATGTTCTATGTCTCCATTAGTGCACTATTGTGAGTGAACTAGAAGATTTTTCAGGTGATAATGAGTTTCAGGCATGATATCATGGAAGCATGGCATGAATACAAAGCCTCATGTCATTACACAACGACCCTGCCTCCAATTCTAGGGCAGCTGACCATGCATTATGCAGACTTTTGATTTGTCTGTTTGTTTCCCTTCTGCATAGTGGGATGGTTGGAAAGATTTTGATGCAGAGAACCCAGATTATATCACCCTTGAGGATCTAAAAATCTAGGACATGGGACTTCAGGGATTGGTGAGAATTACAAAGATCAAGATGTATTTTGCTTAAGTCATGTTGGAAAAAGGAATGAAGTGATAATAATATGAATGTATTCACTCTCAGGAGGATACCTCATTTCTTCAGATAAGTTCAGATCTTATAATCTTTGTGTTTCTGAGCAATTAGTTTCTCTGACTCTCAAGCTCATTGCTACTGAATTATTAGAAAATATGTATATTATAGAATGTTTTGGAGAATTAAATGACATAATATTTATTAAACATTAACTATGCTACTGATCAACATGATGTGTAATTTATTTCTTGTTCTTATGGAATATTCCTTTGGACTATGAAATTGATAGAATTTCTATTAAAAGTTTTTTCAAAATTGTAGCATTTTAAATTTTAGATGCATTATTCTCTTTGATCCTTATATCAGCCCTCTACGATATGCATGATATATATTTTAATTAAGTGTTTACAGATAAGTAAATTTAGGGTCTGGGAGATTAAAGGGGGAAATGCATTTAAAAAAAACTGGTGGTCTTAGACATCACAAAACAACTTAAAGTTGCACAAAAGGAAATGAAGTTGTAAGACGAAAATCCTCATTTTCTGATTCAGTGCTTTTCCCACTGTGCCATGCTACCCTTGAGATTATCGTTAAACTATATTAAGATTTTACTTTTAGTGTTTTTCAAATCAGGAATGCAGAAAACATGCTGTGAACCCAGCTCTAAAAACAGTTATTTAAGATGTTTTGATTTTTCTGGGCACCAATTTCCACATTAAACATTCTAATGAAGCATACAGCCGTGGTTGTGGAAGCAAGACCAGTGGAATGCAATTATGATATTTAATTCTATTTATTTATAGCATGATAGTCAAATAGGTGAATTGCAATCAACTTAGAGTTCATTTTCAGATTCTTTAATGATCTGGATTATTGTTTACACAGACTCGATCGGGAGTTTTAAAATTCAATAAAGGTATGGGGATTTTTTTTTAAGATTTATTTTATTTATTTGAAAGACAGAGTTACAGAGAGAGGTAGAGACAGAGAAAGAGGACTTCCATCTGCTGGTTTACTCCCCAGATGGCTGCAAAGGCCGTAGCTGCACCAATCCAAAGCAAAGAGCCAGGAGCTTCTTCCTGGTCTCCCCCATGGGTGCAGGGGCCCAAGGACTTGGGCCATCTTCTACTGCTTTCCCAGGCCATAGCAGAGAGCTGGATCAGAAGAGAAGCAGCTGGGACTAGAAGTGGCGCCCAAATGGGATGCCCGCGCTTCAGGCCAGGGTGTTAACCTGCTGTGCCACAGTGCTGGCCCTGTGGGGACCTTTTATTTGATGTGATGAATATGTTGGAGTAGATGAATTTCTGCATTTTCTTTCATGGGAAGTTTATCTATTGCTTAGGATACCTAAAAGAATGGATACACTTATGACATCATTGCTCTACATTTTTATTTTCCTTAGGGTAATATCAATATGATTTCTAGTCCCCAGAAGGGAGAGGAAACCCTCTATCCTCTTCATTGCTATTTCTTATTGGGGTCATCATGGAAAGTAAGTATTAGTCACTTGCTGAGGATCAGGTGCTATTCTAAATACCGCTCAACTACCTGATGAAGTAATATGCCCATTTTAGAGATGAGGAAACTAAGAATCAGGCATGAATTAGGGACTTGCCTTAGATGACAGCAAGCTAGCCAGCTTCTCCATCACCAGCGCTCATTTTTTTTTTTTTTTTTTTTTTTTTTTTAGAGATCAGAGTGAGACAAAGCTGTGTTGCCTTGACCTCAATATATAAAGCAAAGTCGTGGGCATCTCATAGTGCAGAAATCCTTTTTGTCCCTGTGAGACCTTACAACCACACATCTGACATTTACTCGATTGTCTTCTCATCACAGTCATTCTAACCACTCCTTTGTGCATCAGGATAATGAAAACTACTGTGAGGGCGTGTTAGTGTATAGGCTTTTGAATGCAGAAGATAGTTCTTCCTTAATGATGTCAGATGGCAGCTTCTCACCATTCTTCTTTTTTTCTTCCCTGATGGTTTATACCCAGCCTCCATTTTTTTTTGCTACTTTTACCCTTTACTATTAAGTAAGTACTTTCAGAAGGTTACCTATGTAGTCATACAATCATGACATTTTAAAAATTTTTTTATTTAAAAATTTTTAATTTGTATAAGATGAGCAAATTTCATATATTTGATATATACAGATTTAACAGCACAATGATGCTTCCCACTCTATCTTTTTTTTTAACTTTTTTTTAATGAATATAAATTTCCAAAGTACAGCTTATGGTTTACAATGGCTTCCCCCCCCATAACTTCCCTCCCACCCGCAACCCTCCCCTTTCCCGCTCCCTCTCCCCTTCCATTCACATCAAGATTCATTTTCAATTCTCTTTATATACAGAAGATCAGTTTACTATATATTAAGTAAAGATTTCAACAGTTTGCACCCACATAGCAACACAAAGTGAAAAATACTGTTTGAGTACTAGTTATAGCATTAAATCACAATGTACAGCACATTAAGGACAGAGATCCTACATGATATTTTTTAAAAATTGATTATTTTCTATGCAATTTCCAATTTAAAACCAAGTTCCCACCTATGCTTCCACCCTCCCTTCTCCTCCTTTTCTTAATCTTTTAATTTTTACAATGACATGCTTTCAGTTTATTTTATAACCACAAGCTGAACCCTCCACCAAATAAAGAATTCAACAAGTAATAAGTAGGAAAACCACTGTTCCTCAAGAGTAGAGACAAGGGCTGGGCAATTTTTAAATGACAGAGCACATGTACAACCAATATCACAGCCATCTTTGTCTAAGTACATTCTCTGGCATGTTCATACAGTGACAAAGTTACCTAACACAGTCTGCGATGCATCCTCATCAAGGGACGCGTGCCTGTGTTTTATTCAGTCCCCACCACAGTCTTGAAGTAGGACTGCCTGCAATCCTCAGATGACAGATGAGCTGCTGAAGGTTAGATCCAAGATCTAACAGGTAGTCTAAAATAGAGTTGGGATTTGTATTTAAGAAGCCTGACTCTTATTTTCTCTTATTTAGCTTATCCTCTAGCGATTCATGTTTAGCCCTTAGAGTTCATATGAGCATATCATGGTTACAGGAACCACATATTTTTTAAAGATTTATTTATGTATTTGAAAGTCAGAGTTACACATAGAGTAGAGGCAGAGAGAGACAGAGAAAGAGAGAGAGAGAGAGAGAGAGAGAGAGAGAGAGAGAGGTCTTCCACCTGATGGTTCACTCCCCAATTGGTCGCAATGGCAAGAGCTGCACTGATCCAAAGCCAGGAGCCAGGAGCTTCTACTGGGTCTCCCACATGGGTGCAGGGGTCCAAGGACTTGGGCCATCTTCTACTGCTTTCCCAGGCCATAGCAGAGAGCTGGATCTGAAGAGCAGCAGCTGGGTTTCCAACCAGAGCCCATATGGGATGCCGGTGCTTCAGGCCAGGGCGTTAACCCACTGTGCCACAGCACCAGCCCCGGAACCACATATTTTTAAAGCTAAAGATTCTCAGTGTCCTGCTAAGTGATGGATCTATCTCAAAAAATAGCCTTCTATGACAGTTAAGAGACAACCATTTGTGGATGACTCCCTTCTAAATACAAAATAAAGATCTTCCAAGGTTCTCCAGGTAATGTCACTGTATCTGTCTTACATTCTAATGTGCTCTCTTGAGTTTGGGGGGAGGGCCATAGTTGGTAGCTCGTGGAATCCACAGCCTGGCTACAACCCAGGGAGCAAGTCCTCCTTCCTGGAGAATGTTAACCATAGCAAGCATCATGGCAGAATTAAGGCTGGGAAGAGCTCTCCTAAAGCATCTTGTCTATGAAGAGGAGAATTTTTGGCTGTCATACTGTAGCAGTGAATCAAGCATTTACCCAGTGTAACTTTACAGGTAAGCTTCCCAACCTTTTGTTTCAAAGACACCATCTGAAGTACATAAGATTCCAAGTTAATTGCCTCCACGTCTGCTCTGGCTAATCATTGGTCAGCTAATTTGTGGTTACAATGAGATGAACCAGGTTCACTTTCTTGTCTGGCATAGAGTCTCTGGATCTCAGTTTTATTCAAAATCTAATGGGAATTCAAAGGAATCATACTGGATACACATCTTAATTTTTGACTGATTTTAGAAGATAATCCCTTTCCTTGAAACTGTGATTCCATTGTACTACAAAATTCACAGAACAGATGTACTGTGCTTTATGACTAGAGGATTAAGATTTAACCAAATGAGGAAAGCCTGCATACAAGCAGGAGATGGTAAATATAGGAAGAGAGCCCTGGCTTATGACATGGTTTGTTGTTCATTCTTTTAGTTTCATTTACGGATTCCCCAGCTTTGATGCACATATATTTTACTGTTTAGGGTTTTCTGTGCCAAACCAGGTGTATCTTATGTTGTGAGCAATTCAAAGAATTTTTTTTTAGAATGCTTTTGGTGCAGTTATCTCATGATCACTAAATTTAACACGTTTTTATCTTTCTAAGATAAAACTTGCATGACAAATCCTGAGTGTATCCCAGCCAGGGCTCTTGAAGTGCAAGCTTCCACAAGTCTCTGCCCTCTGTTTCCTGCTGGGGAGAATGGAGTATTAAAGTCTACCTTGAAGTCTTTTAGAGAGGACTTCATTAGATTCAAGGTTATCACGGACCCCACAGGGCTTGGCATCACGTGTGGGATGTGTTAGTACTTAGCACAGGTGCTTTTCCTTTCCAGCTCAGTGCTCCCTCTGGCCATCCCACAGCACAAGGTTGGAGTGGGGAATCATTGCTGGGCTTTGGAACATGAAGCTGTGTCCACCTGCCTGCCACTTCCTTTATACATTGTGTGGTTTCATACCTTGCAAAATACCCATTGACTAGTATTAATGAATTTCCAAAATATTTTTACCAGAATAAACCTTTTTTTGCTATACAGATTAGAGAAAATCCTTTTCTTTTTTGCATTTCATTATTTTCTTTAAAATTTTGTAATAAAAAATGCTTTTCCATTTTTCTGGGATACCCTACGTATACACACATAAACGGGTAAATTCCACTTTCTATGAATTTTTTGAAGTAC
Source organism: Lepus europaeus (assembly GCF_033115175.1). Lineage (NCBI taxonomy): Eukaryota > Metazoa > Chordata > Mammalia > Lagomorpha > Leporidae > Lepus > Lepus europaeus. The sequence goes on from NC_084835.1 coordinate 42,458,503, forward strand.
CCTGCTACAACTTTAAAAACTGTTATAAAATATATGCCTCCCCCGTGACACAGTTATCTTATTACTAAATATAGGACCCTAAGAGTATGTCTTCAAAAGAATTATACAAGCATGTTTTAAGCACATTTAGTCACCAAAATTGGAAAGGACTTATGTGCCCATCAACAGGAGAATGAATAAATGAATTATATCTTGTACAATAGAAAACTACACAGAAGCTATGAGAACGAAGTAAAATGCATTCAACAACATAGGTGAAGCTCAAAAGCGCTATGCTGAATAAGAAGAGCAAAAGAGTTATATGGCATAATATGGTATAACTCAAAAGAGTTATATGGTATAATCCCATTAAGAAGAACTGTAAGAATAGGCAAGAAAATTATGCTGATAGAACTCAGAGTAGTGTTTACCCCTGAGAGTAGCTGATGAATGAATGATAGGAGCACAGAGGAACTTTCTAGTGGGACTGAAAATGTTATAAATACTAATGTGGATGGTGCATGTATTATATAGACACACATAAAAACTCTTGAAGATGTGCTTTTAAGATTTGCAGATTTTACTTTATGCACGTTATACCTCAAGATTTCCAAATAACACAAATACTGTAATAGTGTGATTTGTTAATATAAGATTTATCTAAAGAAATGAGTCCGTATATGAAAAACTTTCTGAATACTCAGTTTCTTCAGTGAAGAGGTGGGGAGTAAGAAGTGACTGTTAGGCTGATGCCACGACTCACTAGGCTAATCCTCCACCTGCGGCACCAGCACCCGAGGTTCTAGTCCCAGTTGGGGCGCCAGATTCTGTCCCAGTTGTTCCTCTTCCAGTCCAGCTCTCTGCTGTGGCCTGGGAGGGCAGTGGAGGATGGTCCAAATGTTTTTTTTTTTTTTTTTTTTTGCGGGGGGGAGGTTCATAGGAGAGATTTATTTGAAGACATATTACAACATATAAAGACTACATAAAATCTTAATTTCTACTCGGACTGTGGTCATTTGATATAATGCATAATAAAAAACTTAAAATCCGGAGCGCACAGAGGACCAAAAGGGGCGCCGGCAGACGTCAGCAGCCGGAATACAAACCTCGCGACAGCCCCTCGGCGGCCGGGGCCACGCACAGCGCGCGGCCCGGACTGGGCACGCCTCACGAGGGCAGCACGCGCTGGGGTGGGGCTAGTCCTGGGCAGCCTGGTCCTCCGGCTTTACCTTGGCTGAGGCGCTCTCTCGCGCTCTGGCCAACACACACAGCTTGATCTCCAAGCCGATGGCCTTGGCCAGGGGAGGCGGCACGGCGTTGCCCACCTGCTGGTGCTTGTCCACGATGTTGCCAAAGAGCCGGTAGGTGTCCGGAAAGCCCTGGGAGCGGGCGCAGAGGTGCAGCACGCGGCCCTGCTTGCCCGTGGGCTAGGGGTTGGTGACGGCCCAGGTCCTTGGGCCTTGCACCCGCTTGGGAGACCAGGAGGAAGCACCTGGCTCCTGGCTTCGGATTGGTGCAGCGTGCCGGCTGTAGTGGCTATTTGGGGGGTGAACCAACGGAAGGAAGACCTTTCTCTCTGTCTCTCACTAACTCTGCCTGTCCAAAAAAAAAAAAAAGTAACTGTTAGAGATTAAAATGACTAAGAATACATAGCAATCAAATGCAATTTATGTGACTTTTGTGTCCTGATTTTTAAAACTTTGTGAAAAATATATGTTTGAGTCTGATAATGGTATTGTGATTCAGGGTGAAATGATGTGTCTGGCAGTTATACTAAATATTCCAATCATCAAAGAAAGAGCAATGATCTCAAATGAGAATGGTCAAGTGTCTAATCTTAGGAATGAAGCTCAGATTTACAAATTAGGTGACTGAGTGTGTAGCACAAAAACCTCAGACCAGTCTGAGAGAGGAAAGACGGGTGAGTTAATGAATCTGTTTTTGGAAATAAGCTTTTGGTCCCAAGGGTCTTCCAAGAGGAAATGATCGGCTCTGTGGTCCAGGAACATCCTACTAAGATCCGGAGTGGTTCTCAGTGAGACCTCAGAGGTGAGATCTCCAGTTCCTGAAGCTGCAGCTATGAGTTTGAGAGAGCTCAGATAAGGAAAATAGTAGGAGTGAACAAAAGAGCCAGGCGAAGCTGTGAACATGCAACCTTCAGAGAGTAGACAAGAGAAATACTCTAGAACATACTAAGAAGCACCAATGACGAAGAACCAGGAGGGAGCATTAACTCTAGGGTCAAAGAAAAAGGGACAGGGAGGGAAGCTGGACCCCTTGGCACACGTTTTTAACAGGGCCATTCTTGATGCTCTATGGTTGGAGTCAAGGCTGGTTGCAATTCAAGTGGGGAAAATTCAGCAGTCACTGGGCACAGAAGTCAAGCACGCTGCAAAGAAAAATGCCAGATAACAGCCAGCTCTCTGGCCTAGCATTAAAACTGACACACTTTCATATTTTTCTTGGGCTCTGTAGGCCCAAGTGGAGACTCTGTTTGCCAAGGCTCAGCCCCAAGATAATTTACTTTCCTTTTATTTTTTCCTTACTCCTGAATTGAATTATCACCTTCCTGAAAAGCCTTCTGTGTAATGGAAAAACTGACACAAGCCCAGGTGGAATACAGCAACCCAAATGAAGCTCCCGTTATTGCGCTATTACACGAAGAGCAGGCTTCGGTCTGCCCCTGCTAACTATGAAGTCCTAATCAAGCCGCTTTGTTTTAATGGCAGCTGTTGTGCCGTGACCTTTGCGGCTTCCCCACCCTGCTCCTGGAGCAAACAGATTCAGTTTTGGGCTGAAGCTATTGTGCATAAGAATCACCATCAGGGGTGATGAGGTTTTCTTCTGGGTCTGCATGGGACACAAAGCATCGTGCAGATCCTCCTGTCCCTCGGAGTCTGGAACAGTGGACCTGGCCAAGGGGGCAGGTTGTGAGGACTCCCTGAAGCCGAGTCTTCGGTTCCTCGGGCCTCGGCTTGCAACATCTCTCCTCTCCTGGCCTTAAAGGTACCTCCTGACATTCTGTGTGCATTTTGAGTGATTTAAAATACACCCAAGGACATTGTTTTAATAGTGGTACCTCCTTGGCATTAGGCACTATAGAAACTTCCAATTAGCATTACTTTTCCCTGCCTCCACCGTGTCCTGTAGCAGGGGCCATTTTTTGAAATCGAATTCCATCTGTTTATTTCCCAGGAATGAAAGGCTTTTTTCAGATTTTTCACCGTATCTATTGCTCATGTCTGGAGGATTTGTACTGGGGTGAGCTTTCTGGCTTTGCTGTATAGGTTACGGTTGTTGTTGGTATTTTTTATTTTTCTGAGAGTCCTCAAATGATAAAAATCCTTTCTACTTATTTTATTTTCCAACCCTGGGGTTTCTAGGCCCCTTTTTGTGAGCCAATGCAGATTCCTGCTAGCGAAACCCTTTCCTCGCGTTCTGAAGCTATTTTGCTCACAATTCTCATTACTTTGCTCTCGGGTCATGGTTGATCTCCCCTCTCCTTGCGCAGCTGAGAGTTCCGGCTGTTTCTAATCCCGAATTAGCAGAAATAGAAAAATCTGCTCCTTGAGGTAATAAGTCTCTCACATGTGCTGCAGCTCAGGCCACACTGCAAAACGGAACATGGATCTGGGCCCACGTGTGAGCCCTGACGTTGCCACGGGCGCAGGAGGAACATTGGTTCTTAAGCAGCTTTGCTAAGGTGAGACTATCCTTGGGCTCGGATTTGTGTGGAATCCAAAGGAGTCAGTGAAAGCAGAAATGAGGCAAGTAAAACGCACACTGACGCTGGGCACCTTCCATTTCGTTGGCTCAGTTTACCGCAGAATTGGCCCGTGCGAGATGATGCTGCCATTCGCGCCAAGTTAGCACAGCTGTCTGTGCAGCACCACTAGAATTCCTTTTATTTGTATTCTAACCTCACCCACGTTTTTAATGATGTCTGTCCTCCATTTCTCAACCAGACGCTTTTCCCTATCTGCTTTCAATGCTAATGTCTCCCTGTCCTGTTTTTCAAATTAAATATCGTACTTAAAATATTAATATCGCTTGCTCTTTGATTCTTTGTTTATTCATCTTATGCAAAACATAACAGTGAGACCTCCATCTGTATTAAATGCTACTGTATAGGCAGATTCAATGACTTATTAATGACTGTTTCATGATACGGAAGAGCTGAGGCTTTATATAATCATGCAATTCTTATTCAAGAATGCTCTGCTAGTACTACCCTGTAGGGAAAAAAATGAAATATGCCTATCTTTTCAAAGAAAAAAAAAAAAAGACTAGCTTTGTGAAGATCGTTGTGGAAATAACTAAGCCTTGAAACTAGGCCAAGTGAATTCAGTCTCCAAGGAAGTTAGCTCATGTCTTCAAGTATTTGGGTTTGTAAACTTTGGTAGTGTTCATTGAAGTGGAAGCCACATACTGCAAGTGTAAATTTCAAGGAATTAGCACCAAAGGGGTAGCCATGGCCAAGATAAGGCAGAAGTGTATTTTGAGGCCCTCTTTCTTGTCTCTTGCCCATATTCTATTGAATTGTTTCTACTTTTGTCCTTGAATGTAGATAAACAATATGTACATTGTGTACATTAGATTGAAATCTTCGATTGATTATTAATAAAAGGCCACTGGGTAGGTTGCATTTCCACTCTAACAGTGGTGCCACTTGATGAATAGAAGTTCTTCTTCTTTTTTTAATGTGACCCAATGCATCAAGCTTTTCCTTTATGGTTGATGTGTTCAAATCAATGTCCTGAATTTAAACACTCTTTACCCTGGGGCTGGCACTGCAGTGTAGCGGGTAAAGCTGCTGTGTGCGACACCAGCATCCTCTGTGGACACTGCTTTGAGTCCCAGCTGCTTTGCTTCCAATCCGGCTCCATGCTAATGGCTTAGGAAAAGCAGCAGGAGTGGCCCCAGTGTTTGAGGCTCTGCCACCCATGTGGGGGACCTGGAAGAAGCTCCTGCTCCTGGCTTCAGCCTGGTCCAGCATTGGCTGTTGCAGCCACTTGGGGAGTGAACCAGCAGAGGGAAGCCAGGTAACTCTCTCTCTCTCCCTCTCTTTCAAAATAAATAAATCTTAAAAAAACTCTACCTATCACAAGGTCATGAAGATAGGAGAGAATTTCAAAAAGTTCACTTAAAAATTAGATAAAAAGATGAAAAAAATGGAAATTCTTGTTTAGTTTTTTTCAAAACATGCAAAACACAGATTTTCCATGACATTTCTGTAGACTCCGAGTTATCTCCAGCATTCTTTGATGGCAGCTTTACTGTGTGTTTCATATCGTTCATTGTTAGATCTGCGTTCGGTTGAACCTGTTTTAATGTCAGGATTAGAGCCATTGGAAGCCAATGTGCTATTCTCCGGAGAGGTTTGCCATGGTCTAGTTTGTATCACATAAAGATTTCTCAGATTACAATGTAGAAGATGGACAAGAGTTGAAGCAGGGAGAATATTTAGAATGTTCTGCCACAGTGGTTCAGTAGGAAGTGATTATGGTACAAATTTGTATGGTAGCAGTAAAAATGAAAAGGAGTGATGGGATTTGCTGTGGGCGAGGTGGGGTCTAGATTCCTGTTCCACGTCCTTGTCTTCTACTTAGAGAAGCATTCTAAGTACAGGCACATATATGGTACACAGAGTGCTTTCTCACCTTTTAAATAAATGTTACCAACCACACGCATGGGCATGGGTGAAGAGTGTGATGGGCCAGGAGGGGGAAGGGTAGAGGCATGAAATACAGAGACCGTGTCTCATGCTCTGTCTCATCATCGTCTGCAAAGGGAGAGAGACGTTCCCAGTTGACTGCCGCTTCTATGAGATTTGAAGAGAAACTGTTACATGATCTCTCCCCCAAGTCCCAGAGGAAGGGAGATCCATCCAGGGAAGGGGATTATTTGACAGGTAGGTGGGTAGGATTCCACAGGGTGGGGGAGGTGTGACATCCAACTCCAGCTACTTGCCTTATCTCATATCCTATTCATGTAGGTTTCAGAATTCACATTTCACATTTTTTTAATTTTTTAAAAGATTATTTAAATTTATTTGAAAGAGTTACAGAGAGACGTAGAGTTGGAGAGAGAGGTCTTCTATCTGCTGGTTCACTCCCCAGATGGCTGCAATGGCCGGAGCTGTGCCGATCCGAAGCCAGGAGCCAGGAGCTTCTTCCGGGTCTCCCATGTGGGCACAGGGGCCCAAGGACTTGGGCCACTTCTACTGCTTTCCCAGGCCATAGCAGGGAGCTGGATCGGAAGAGGAGCAGCCGAGCCTAGAACCAGTGCCCATATGGGATGCTGGCGCTTCAGGCCAGGGCTTTAACCCACTGTACCACAACACTGGCCCCCACATTTCATGTTTTACAGAATGAATGAATAGTGGTACTATTAATTAAGATGGAGCCAACAAAAAGATTTGTGGAACAAAATGAATTCAGGTTTGCTCAAGATGAGATTCATTGGTTAAGGGGCAAGGGATAAGGAATAGATGAGTGGACCAGTGGCTAGTCTATGATGAATAAGCACAGAAGTGATAAAGCTGGAGTACCCAGATCCTCAGCCCTAGGCTGAGGATTGTCACGTGTTACACTGACATAACCCAGAGGATGCGCTGGTGAACTCTAGGTTCAGCCATTTTGGAAAAACAAAATAAAGACCATCTGGTCAAATAATTCAGCATGTCTTATATAATAACTACCTCTATGGTTTAGTGTATGGGTTTCTTACATCTATGAGAGAAACTGTCAGAAAAAAATAATTCTTCAGCTTCATTTAATCCAATATTTCTCTAGTTAATTTTTTTTTCATCAAAGTGTTTCCATAGAGGAAAGACATCTCACCACAGTATTGTTAGTGGTATATGGAATAATCTTTGGAAGAAGCTGTCTTTAATTTAGTGCCATGTTATGTAAAAAAGAATCCTATATAGTGCAGTGAGCACTCTGTATACTCTTACCATAACACTTAAAAGGGGATAGGCATTTGGTCTGGTGGTTATGATGCCAAATGGAACACTCACATCCTAGATCAGATTGCCCAGATTTGAGCCTGGTCTCCACACCCTCTCCCAGCTTCGTGCTGATGCACACCCTGGGAGGCAGTGGTGATGGCTCAAGTTTTTGGCTCCCTGCCACCCACATGGGATGCCCAGGTTGAGATCTTGGCTCCTAGCTTCAGCCTGGCCCAGCTCCAGGCATTTAATGAGTAGATTCTCTCTCTGTCTGCCTCTCCTCTCAAATAAAAAAAATTAAAATGTGCATAGTAAACATTATTTTTATTCATTTTTATCTATTTCTGCAATCTTATATGAATGGTAAAATGTCTTTTAACTGCCCTTTCTCAAGGGCAATTCTCCTGTGTCATAATAATTGAAAATTAAGAAGTTACAGAGTCATAATTAAATCATCCCCTTTGAACCCTTGTGGCTGAAACTGCATATTAACCACATCCTATTCAGATCAGGAGTAGCGAGAAATATTCTGAACACCAACTGCTACAAGATAACATAACAAGCTTTGACAGCTTCCTAATTACCTGACTATCTACTAGTTAAAAACTCTTTAATACTGTGGCAGTTCTCTTCTTTGCACATAAGTCAAAAGGTACATCTACTTTACATTTAATTGATATCTATATTGCTACTTTAAAAAGAATGCACTCCCTCAATATATTGCACTATTAATTTATAACCTTTGATCTGCATTTGGGAAATAATTTTAAAAGAAATTACTTATTATAGCATTGTAGATAAATCTGAAAACTGCAACTCAAAATCGATTTAGCTATTTTTTTTCTTTCTGAACAAACTCCTTTTTTTTCCCCTAAAGATAGAACCCACTTTCCATTTGATGGCTATAAACTTTTACAGATTTTATTTCATATTGCTAAACTTTTTTTTGCCATCTGTAGAATATGGGGAAAATAACCATCTTAGGGTCATTGTGAAATCTAATAAAAATGATGCATATAAAAGCATTACAACATGATCGAGTCCATAGCAAATATTCAAGGAATGCTAGTACTGTCCACTTCAGTTATGAAGATTTTTGGACCTGACAGCAATGTGGGTTCCATGTACAGCTGTCGAATTGAAATAACTTTGGCTCTTATTGAAGTTTCCCTTACTGCATTTGTAGAATAAGAAATATTTGGAAGAGGAGTCATGGACCGTTAAGGTGTTTCACTTTAGATGCAATTAGTGGACTTGGAAGGTGCTTTTGAGAACAATATTATAGCCTCTTCATGCGGAGTACTTTTTATATGCCCAGTGTTTCTTAAGCTCTCTACAGCCAAGATTTCAGTTAGTCTCCTCAACAACACTATGGGGTAGGAAACATCGTTGATCTCCTTTTACCATACACTAGGCCTAGAGACTTTCCCATGGTGAAAGAGTGGTGGAGGTAAATTGCCTAAATCTGTCTGCCTCCAGAACCCTTCCAATCAGCCACAGTACTGTGGTTTCCACAAGTCTCATAAAGAATAAGTCATTGTATGGAAAAGTGGGTGGAGGCACAGAAAGGTGTACACATTAAGGGAATACAGACTCAGCATGCTAAGTCCATTTTCAACTGAAAGGAATTTGCATCATCTATTTAAAGGACTTTTAAAGTTTTCTGAACCAAAATGATGTTGATGTCTCCAAAACCACAAATCCCACTGGATCAGTTGCTTCCAAATAAATGTTTGTTCAGAGAATCTTGAGCCAGTGACCCTTAAGGAATGACTGAAATAAAATGCACTGGGTAGCTTTAAAAACCCAATAGTCGGGGCCGGCGCCGTGGCGCACTCGGTTAATCCTCCACCTGCGGTGCCGGCATCCCATATGGGCACCGGGTTCTAGTCCCGGTTGCTCCTCTTTCAGTCTAGCTCTCTGCTGAGGCCCGGGAAAGCAGTGGAGGATGGCCCAAGTGCTTGGGCCCCTGCACCACATGGGAGACTAGGAAGAAGCACCTGGCTCCTGGCTTCGGATCGGCACAGCTCCGGCCATTACAGTCATTTGGGGAGTGAACCAACGGAAGGAAGACCTTTCTCTCTGTCTCTCTCCCTCTCACTATCTGTAAATCTACCTGTCAAATAAATAAATAAAAATCTGAAAAAACAAAAACAAAAAACAAACCAGTAGTCTAGTGGAGAGATAGCATGGTGCCAGGCATATTATCATATAACTGTTTTTCGATTACGTATAGGAGGTGGCTGCGTAAAGTAGATGATTTTGGACCAGTGCAGAAAAGAGTAGACTCATAAACTAAAATCTCAGCAGAAACCCACTTATAAGGGAGATGAATTGGGGGAATCCAGTCATTTGCAGAAGAGATGACTCCTTACCTGGGAGAAGTTAGAATGGATAAGCTACTGGGTCAGTTGAACTACAATGATATGCAAGAGAATGAGTACAGCATGTCTGAAAGAATTGAAGGAGTCTGTCTTCCTGGCGGTAGACACACCAGGGAAAGTGAGGGAATCTGAGGGCAAAAGTAGAAAGTTGATAGTAGATGTTTTGGAAAAAGCTTTTCTTTAGCAAAATGTTCAGCCATCTCCTTGGCTTGTTAAATGTGCAAGCAATGATTTCAGCAAAAAGTTCCCTGAAGTTTACCCTTCAAAATCTTCCAAACATTTTATTCTGTATTCATGCAAATAGGGTTTCAGTTATTCCCACCTGTCACAGTCTCTCATCCCCTTTCTCCCTCCTAGCCAAATTCAACCTAGATATCAGTGTGTCTTTCCCACACACACAACATATTAAACACAGTAGACTCTAACTATCCAGTGAAGTATTTTTAGAGTGCATTTAGTTTCCTGTACTTATAGAATCTTCATAGCTACATGCAATTGCTCAGTCATACCTACAGAGAGATTTAAAGAGGAAAATATTGGGAGGGTGTTGATGCAGCTGTCAAGTTATTGCTTGGGATACTTGCATCCCTTATCAGAGTGTCTGGTTCGAGTCCTGGCTCCTCTGCTCTGGAACATCTTCCTGCTAATGAATCTTGGCCCCTGCCATCTACTTGGAAGTTCTGGATACAGTTGTGGGCTATTGGACCAGCCTTTGTTTTTAAAGGCATTTGAGGAGTGAACCAGCAGATAGAAGATCTCTTGTTCCCTCTTTCTTTCTTTCTTTCTTTCTCTCTCTCTCTCTATCAAATAAAAATGAATACAAATACATAAATAGTTACCAAAGGACCAAAATCTTTCCTCATTTCCCAAAACACCCTCTCTACAGTTCTCCTCTGTCTTTCTGTGCTCACTTACCATACATCCTCCCAGAAATGTTTCAAAGTTTGGGAGCTTCTCATAGGCTTGGGGCCATGTTTCAAGTCAGTGTTTGCATATTTTTTGCCTTTCTTCTTTCTGATCTTGTGAGAGCTACTAAAAAAATGTGTCACTTCTTCATTCTCAGCCACCAGTTAAATGAAGAGGCATTCCATTGATCAATTCCCTTTAATTCCCAAAAGGTACCTATTCAATCATATTCAATGTTGTACCTTCTTTAAACCATTAGTATCAAAGTATAACTTTCTTTTTTTTTTTAAGTGCCTTAGGTTTGTGTTAACAACTACAACCTCACTGAAAAGCGTCACTGAAAAATTGATTTCTCTGTGTACCAAAGGTGCTTAACACTTCATGGAAGATGTGATGTTTATTTTTCTGTTTATGTGTTTTATTTTAAAGGCAGAGAGAGTGAGTGAGTGAGAGAGCAAGAACACTGTTCACTCCCAAATACCTGCAACAGATGTGGCTGGGCTAGGGCAAAGCCCAAAGTCAGGAACTCCATTCTTACTCCCATATGAATGGTATGAACTCATGTATTGGGGCCATTGTCTGCTGCCCCATAAGCACATTAGCAGGAAGCTGGGTTGGAAGCAGAGCCAGGCCTCAATCCCAGGCACTCTGAGATGTGGACATCACAAGCACTGGCTTAAGCTGCTGGGCCACAACTCCCACCAATGGGGTACTTTCATAGTGCAAGAGTACATCAAAAAAGTTCACAAAAAAATTGACTAACAGATAAGTTTATATGGATGCATAGTTTTTTCTTGATAGATATTTTGCATGAACCTCTTGAAGATCCCTTGCATGCATGGATTTTGAAAATTTTTGCACCAAAGAAAATATCTTCTAGTTATACTTTCCCTGCCAACTTGATGAAGTACCCTCATATAATGAATGTTATAGATCCTCTCTTCAGAAAAAAAAAAAAAAACATATGCTGATAACATGCAGCAGTGATATCAGGATCTTTATACACTTTGTGATGGTCATCCAAGGACCCCCCCCCCAGATTGGGAACCCCTATTGTAGGTCACTTCTCTTAGTTATCTTGGACTAATGAGAGTGAGCTAAGAGTGTGCTATCAGGATCAGATAGAAAAGAGCTCCAGTCATGTTCTCACTTCTTGATAGCCATGTGATTGATCCTAGGAAAACTGTCTAACCCTGGCCAGTACCACAATTAACAATAGCAGCTATATCCTTGGCTCTCATAAAGATTAACTGAGCCATTGCATGCAACAACTTAGCATGGTGCCCAATGTGTATGCTTACTCAATGGAAACTGTTACTGTCTTCATACGGTGTATGTATTTAATATCTTAGGCTTTTCAGGGGGAGTGGAAGTCAAGGCAAAGAAGCTGATCTTTGGAGACTCTTGAGGTGAACTGAGGAATAATTTCCAGGTCAAGAACTATGGTGGGAAAAGCCCTTTCATTTCCTTCTGAGGCCCACCAAGGGACCACTTCCTCCAGCCCTCCTATGAATGAGGTCAGGGAGAAAAGCAAAACTTGTCAAAAAGCACAAAAAAGTAGAATTTGATCAAAGCACTGAGAATCCCTCTGCAAAGCTGTTGATTAAGATTTAGGAGTTTCTGTTCATTTGCAGTGAGAGACAGAGGAAATTACTAAAACATACTTTGAACCAGTTAAGAAGGTTGTCTCTGATTCAGTGTTTGCTTGGGTCTTCCTTCATTTGAGGAAACACTTTAGAATATGTCAAATCGCCAAGTTACAAATAAACAAAAAGAAAAATTTAAATCTCATACTCCATGCACAGTTCTCCCAGTGGTCAATAATTAATATTTTGTATAATTCAGAGCTGCATTGTGCAGTGTAATTAAAGTTAATTCAAGCCACATATATAATTTAAAATGTTCAGATGGCTGCATTTTTCAAAAGTACAAAATGTGAAATTAATTATAATAATAAATTTATCCCAGTATATCCAAAATGCCACTAACACATGTATTTGACGTACAAATTTGAAAAGGGCATTGCATTCCTACTTTCATATTAACTCTTCAATATCCACTGTGTCTATGACACACACGATATATCTATATCCAAACATTACATTTTCCAAAGTAAAAGCAAAATGCAATCTGCCAAAGTAAATTGTCAGGTTTTGGGAAAAGATATGTTACATTGTTTGCATTTTTCGATTTAAATTTTAATTCACATAAATGAAAATTGGGGGTTGAACATGTGAAACACTGGTTGAGATACTGCTTAGGATCTCCACATCCCATATTGGAATGCCTGGGATTGAGTCCTGCCCCCACTCTGATCCAGCTCCTCTCTAATGCTACCCTTAGAGATAGAAGTGATGACACAAGTGTCTGGGACTCTGCCACCCTTGTGAGAGACCTGAATGGAGGTCTTGGCTCCTGGCTTTGGTCTGGTACAGTCCTGTGTGGTGAGGTCACTTGGGAAGTGAACCAGTGTTTGGAAGATCTCTGTCTTTGTCTTTCATACAAAAAAAAATGGTAAATAATGGTTTCAGAGTCACACAAGCATATTTCATGTGTAAAATAGATGGATGTGGCTAGTGGTTACTGCGTTAGCAGATTTTAGGGGAGAATCCGAAATTTAGACTCACAGTTCCAGGTTTGAATCCTGTTTCCCATTTGCTCACTGTGTTTGATGGTAGAACTCGCTTTCCTTCTCTGAGCTTGTTTTACTCCCCTATATCTAGCACTCTAAGCCCATGAATTTGCTACAAGGGTTGGATGAGATCATGGAAGATGAAAGAGCCCAGTGAACTGTAAAATGAAATATAAACATAAGGTATTTTAAATTGAATAATATGAAGAGAGTTAATTAGAGACTTTGAGTCAGATTTCACATTTGTGAAAGCAGAAGGAAATCATCTCCTTTAACTATTGCCAATGATGATCATAAATCCTAAAGTTAGGATGCAGTGGGTTGGTGATTTTCTTTAAGCAAATCATTTTCATAATTTCTGTTAGGAAAATCGTGGCTTTTCTCTTGCTATATTGTGAAAGGTATTGTTTTTAAAGATAAAAGTCATTTAAGCCTTTCTCAAAAGGTTGTGACAACATGGTCACAGGGGTGTATGTCAATTTGTAAGACATACATAAAATTGTCGTGAGTGTTTATCCCCCCATGAAGGATGGAAAAGAGGATTTGTTTTACTCCATAGACCTCTCTGGTGTTTCAATTCTCAACAGAGGAGCCCTGTATTATTTCGGGGATAAAATCAGTGCAATAAAAAGGTTCATCTTCTATGAGGTAACGGGCTCTGATTCTACATCCATAAGTGATCCAGTTAATTCTCTTGATGGGTGAGCCTCACCACTGCTCCTGGAAATGAGCGTGGATTGATCAGTAAACCATGGCTGCATCTCCTCAGGGGACCCGTCTCCAGAGGCTGATCCCTTTGCAGTTCAGAACCCATGATCTTGACTCCCACCCACACAATTTTTAGGCTCATATTTTGGTCTGTGTTTATTGTCGTCTCCAGCCTTTTACAGCAGGTGTCATGTCTCTCCACCTGTATATCTTCTTGAATTTCAGTTTTTGCCTCTCTGAAGAATTGCTGCATATTTGGTTGAATTCTTCCAAGAACCCCCTAAATGAAAGGCTGTCACATATGCCTTGAAATCTCTATTTAGACCGCATAATCCTGAATATAGCCTTGGAATTTGATGAAAATCTGTCTAGGTGTTTTCACGCTAAGTAGCTACAGAAAGAATAAACTTAATGTATTCAGATTATCCTCAAAAGGAATACAAGTTACCATGTGATTTCTAAGGGTTGAGAAAAATAATTGTTTAAAATGTCTCCGACAATGACTTTGAGCCAACTGGCTTTTAGAGCTCTGTTGAACCGAGTTGTTGTCTAGTTCTTATTTCAGCATAGAAGTAGCCTTTCCATATGCCTTTATGTTAATACAGCTCATAATTATTGAATGCTTGCATGTGCTGACTCTGTGCTGGGTGCTGTAAATACAGTGATGAACAAACTTGGACATAGCTGCTGCCCGTAGGGAGCTTGTCACCACTGGAGTCACTTGTTCATCAAGTCACCTAATGGGAAAATTTGACAGTAATAAAAAGTGTAGCAGTTGCTGAAAGTGAGGAAAATAGTCATAGTGAGGGCATAGGGAGAAAGTAATGTAATGGGAAGGCCAAGAATGTTTCCACAATTGAGCTGAGACCCAGCATATGGAAGAGTGGGTGACACATAAGGTTTATCTCTCACATGGATGGGACAGCATGTGCTGAAGTGCTGAGGTAGAAGGTAGCACAGTACATCTAAGAAAGTCAAAGCAAGCCCATTGGACTGAAACACAAGAGAGGAAGACGTACAGCATGGCCATGGCAGGTTTTGTCATAAATGGTGAGCTTTAGTCCAAGTTGTTACCCATTACAGTATGTTATTCTCTTCATTGACCAAAATTCTTGCAACTCCTTGGACTGCCACTAGCCTATTAAGTTTGCAAGCAAGCCAAGAATCAGCATAGAACCATTCTTTGTAAGTTTAAGAGCAGTCACCTCAATGCTAGAGCTTCATTCTGAGTTCCCTGGGACTAATGACAACAAATTGGATAACAGAGACACCACCATCTCCTGCCCAATTCCTGGAGATGCTTATTCCGTAGACCTATGGTGAAGCACAGCCATCTGTGTTTCTAAAGGCTCAGCAACTACTGCATTAGGCATCAGTTTTGAGTATTTCTCATTTAGTTTTCATTTTTTCTGTCTCAATATAGTACAAAATAGTTATTGATTGTCTTTGGAAGTATCTAATGAGGAGAAAAATAGTAGTGAGATCTTCTTCTTCTGATAGCTATAGACTTCGTGATATTCTAGTTTCTAAAGTTTCTGAGGTTTTCTGTACTAAGAATATTCCTGTATTTTCATATTTCTTCTTTTAATTTTCCCCTTGTGAAATTTTGACTCTATAAGTATACTTCTATTTATTTTGACACTGAATTAAGTCAATTATTACAAAAAGCTTAGCAATCTAGCATTCTCAAATCATGTTAATTTTATATTTTAGTTCATTAAGAACTTATGATTTCTAAAACTTTCCTGCAATAAATATGATTTATAATTTCTGAACAGTTTAAAAGTGAGACAAAGATGTTTTGTCTTGGAGTAAATTAGTTCATTGGACTTGGAGCTAATTTCCCTGCCCTTAGCTCTTCGTTCTTTTCTATGTGCTTAGGCAGACTGATTGGGTGTCTGTCTTCTCTTTTTTAACTTTGCCCAGAGAGCCCACGCCCACAGCTCCTCATGAGCACAGGGTGAGCCAGTAGCTAGAGGTGGACACCAGTTCTTAGTGGCCACTTAGATATTTCTTGCAAGGACTTAAACTCGAGATCCAACATGTTGAACTTACTAGTTTGGGGTGCTAGAAGAAAGAGGCCATGCAGAATTGGGACTGAAGGTGTTATCCATGAAGAGTGTGTGTGTTTGCCATATATTGCACACTTTAATGGAGGAGAAGTCAAAGGAATGGAATGAAATGGAAGGTCACAGAAAGGAAGATACTACAGGGCACTGTCGCAGTGAGAGCAGACCTTAAAGCTGAGGGGGTGAAATGTGTAGAAAAGGGGACAAACCGCAGAAAACATCGAGGACAAGGGGAGTGAAAGACGATGAGAAAGGGACAATGGGCCGGAGAGTTAGAGAGAGAGAGAGAGAGAGATAATGATGTAAAGAGAGATACTGGAAACAGGGATACAGGGACCACAAAGAAAATGAGGAGAGAGAGACCAAGCACAATAGCAGCATTTTCTCAAAAAAAAAAAAAAAAATTAACTCATTATTAAGCCCGTACAGTTTTTTTTTTCTTGTTGCTGAATTCCCCATCGATCAATTTATCATTTTTAGCCTAGAAAATATTTTTAAGCTTTTTTCATTATCTGTTTTACTAGAGGTTGCCTTTCATTTTTTTTTTTCTTTCAATAATGCCAGTTCCCTGAAAATCTGAGTAACTTCTGGGCCTTTTTATCTTAAAACAATTTCAGACATCAAAACTCCACGTAGAAATTACCAAGATAGTACAGATTCCACATGGACCTTTTCCAGAGCTGCCCCCAGTGATAACATATTACAGAACTAAACAACAATTATTAAAACCAAACATTTGATATTGTTGCAGTGAGGCTAATGGAAATACAGACCAGCAATTTTCATATGCACTTGTTTTATTCAGTAAGTTGATCCATGTTTACTATATGTAATGATCAAATCAATGGTAAGCATTTCCATCTCCTCAAACATTTGTTATTTCTATTTTTGTTGCTGTTTTTAGTCTTTTCTTTTTGTGTATGGCTTGTGAATTTTATCACACGTATAGATTCCTATAACTACCACTAAAAGCTTTAATTTTTTTTAGCTCTTAAAGATTTATCTATTTTTTTAAGGCAGAGTGGTAGAGGAAGAAAGAAGGCAAGACAGAGATGTAGAACAATCTTCTATCCACTGGTGTATTTCCTAAATGCTTTTAACAGCCACGGCTGGTCCGTATCAAAGCCAGGAGCCTGGAACCCCAGCTAGATTTCCCACGTGGGTGGCAAGAATCCAAGTCTTTGGGCCGTCATCCACTGCATTCCCAGGTGCATTAGCAGGAAGCTGTACTGGAAGCACAGTAGCTGGAACTTGAACCAGCACACCAGTATGGGATGTGGACAAGACAAGTGGCAGCTTAGGCTCCTGTGCCACAACACCTACCTATGTATGTGTTTTTTAAAGAAAATAGTCACATGGTTAAAATAACCATAGTATTGAAAAATACTGAATGAAAACTTTAAATCCTAACTCCATCCCTTTCATCCTGTTTCCTATTCAACACATAGCCATTTTTATTATCTTCTTTTGTTTTTATTTCCATTAATTCTTCCTGAAAATAAAAGCATTTTTATTTTCATCCCTCTTACATAAAAGTTAGATCGTTATACAAACTGTTCTGCACCTTGCTTTCTTCACTTAATATTGATTAGAGATCATTTTACATCCTCCTATGAAGAACTCCCTCATTCTTGGGTGTTGTCTCCTGTTGTATAAACCCTGCCCTTTAATTACTTGAGCAATCTTTGATTGGCTCTCTGTGTAAAAAAATCAGGATGTAATTAATGTAATTAATCTCATAAAGCAAGTCTTTCTGGCCTCAGAATCAACCCTTAAGGCATTCGGATCCAGCTGAAAAGCCCATGAGAGTATTTCAGGCATGGAAAGCCAAGACACTCTGGCAAAAACAAACAAACAAACAAACAAAAACCTAAATGAAAGATCTCTGCAAGTGAGTCATCAAAGAAGGAGGTACCTTTCTCTGAAGGGAGGAGAGAACTTCCACTTTGACTATGACCTTGTCTAAATATGATCAGAGTCAGCGAAATCAAAAGGCCTCCATAGCCTTGGCAACTCATGATAAAAGCCTAGGGTGATTACTGATGCCATAAACAAGAGTGTCAATTTGTTAAGTCAACAACAGGAGTCACTGTGCACTTACTCCTCATGTAGGATCTCTGTCCTTAATGTGCTGTACATTGTGATTTAATGCTATAACTAGTACTCAAACAGTATTTTACACTTTGTGTATCTGTGTGGGTGCAAACTGTTGAAAGCTTTACTTAATATATGCTAAATCGATCTTCTGTATATAGAGATAATTGAAAATGAATCTTGATGTGAATGGAATGGGAGAGGGAGCGGGAGAAGGGAGGGTTGCAGGTGGGAGGAAAGTTTTTTTGGGGGAAAAAGCCATTGTAATCCATAAGCTGTACTTTGGAAATTTATATTCATTAAATAAAAGTTAAAAAAAAAAAGCACGTCTTAGTAAAGGTCAAAAGAAGGCATCCAAATGTGAATGATAAACTTGGGCAAGTCAACTGGTCAGTGAGGAGCATGGTGGCTTGCTGCTGGTACTGGGAAAGCAAAGTAGAAGTAAACATACATCTACACCTCTGCAGTAGAAAAATGGATTTTTTTTTTTAATCAAAAGGAATGTCATCTGAATCATTTGCAATAAAGGGGTCATAATTAAATTAGAAAGTAGTGCTGGCAACTCTGCCAACATTGAAAACTGTCAGAAATCCTTCAGATGACTGATAGTTGGTGCTTAAAGAGATAGAACATGGCTGAACTGTCCAGGCCACGTTGAAAGAGAGATTATGTTTCAGAATGATAACATTGATTAAATGCATGTATTTTGGAGTCAGACTTTTTTTTGGTAAGTTTTCTAGGTATATATTCTTAGGTCATTTGTTTTTGTTTTCTTAATTGGTAGGATTATCCATCTTTGTAACCTTAGTTCATTTAATCCTAGTTCATTTGTTGTGATTTGTTCCTTTTTATAGTTGGTGATTTTATCCTTGGCGATTAACAAGAAGTATGAGAGAACTTCAAAACATTAGTGAGAAAATTAGATTATAAGAGTTTTTTAAATGTAAACTGTTTCTCAGCATAAGTTCTACCGAGTTTAAGACATCCTTGTAAGTGATATTATGCCATTTTAGTCTAGCTCTAAAGAGTTGAAGTTTCTTGGCAGTTAACCCCGTCAATCATGTCTTTATATTATTCATTTTAAATATTTTTTAAGATTATAAACAAAAATGAAGTGAGAAAGATATAAATAAGAATGTAAGGTGGATTCTGAATTATTTATTATCCAAACTCACAAAATTACCTTGATTGGTAATGGAAGCTTTCCCATTTTCTCTTAAAGCTTTGGCTAGCCTTTTCAAAACACTCTCAAAATAACCAGATACGGTTTTTTGGCCCTCTAGAAACTCAAGAAAGTACCATGAACATCCCAAAAATCTGTTGCCATGATCTTTGCACTTGACTGGTATACTTTGGCTTTGATTGACTACTTCTACCTGTTAGTAACCATTGTTCTGGTTGTTTTTTGGTTTCAGCATTGTACTGGTAAAGCCATATTTTATCTCCTGTTAGAACACTTGCAAGAAATGCTTCAGGATCTTAATCACATTTGCTTAAAATTTCCTTTGAAAGGTTTGCTGTTGTCAACAGGTGATCAAGTAGAAAGTTTGCTCTATTTTAATTTTTCAGTCAAAATTAGATAAGCTGGACCAGTTAAGATTTCTATGCTGTTGACTATTGTTTCTGCTGTTAACCATTGGTGCTCTTCAGTTAGGACACAAACAAGAGGAATTTGTCCCTTGCATTTTAATGTAGATGATCTGCTTCTGTGGGCTTCATCTTCACCATTGTTTCATCTCTTCTTCAAAGAACTCTCCCATTTGTAAACTTCTGATTTATCTGGGGTATTGTCCCTAATATGTCCTAAAGCATCAGGGATTTCACCATTGTTCTACCCACGGTTCATCGTCAATCTGATGTTTGTTCTCATTTCAGTTTCAGTAGAATCCATGTTTCCTTTGTAGGAATTCTTTTCAAACCAATGTCTTATCCTTGTTGGTGCCTCAAACTAGAGCCTGACCAGACATGTTATAAAAGCTTGTGGGAGCCGGCGCCATGGCTCACTTGGTTAATCCTCCACCTGAGACGCCAGCATCCCATATGGGCACTGAGTTCTAGTCCCGGTTGTTCCACTTTCAGTCCAGCTCTCTGCTGTGGCCCGGGAGGGCAGTGGAGGATGGCCAAGTGCTTGGGCCCTGCACCCGCATGGGAAACCAGGAAGAAGCACCTGGCTCCTAGCTTTGGATAGGCACAGCTCTGGCCATGGTGGCCATTTGGGGAGTGAACCAACAGAAGGAAGACATTTCTCTCTGTCTCTCTTTCATTGTCTATAACTCTACCTAAAAAAAAAAAAAAAAAAAAAAAGCTTGTGTATGTTTATTATGGAACAAAAGAAATTTTAATTCTTGCATAGTTTTTTAAAATAATACACATTTTCCCTGAGCTTTTTGAAGGTCCCTTATGTTCATACTTTATTACATAACTTCTCTTGATCATGTATATAGCTAAAAGAAACAAGCTTATTTATGATAGATTCAATAGTCACTACCAAAGACCACATATCTTCTTGTACCCCAATGAAAAGAAAAGAAAAATTTTAGTTGGTGTTTGAAAGGCCAAAGCAGTAATTACATTAAACTACAACTCACTAATAAAAGTACTAGAAATTGAAGGTGTGTTTATTGCCTGGCCAACTCAGTCACTTGTTAATTTAGTGATTCCAAGAGTTATCCAGAAAGGCAGTGAAATCCAGTGAGTATTTATGGAGCATCTCTTTTGTGTCATATACTACAGATATGTCCAAGATGCAATCTTCCACTCAAAGAATCCAGTTTTCTCCCATCATTTCTACCATGACCATTTGTAAATGCGAGCTAACTGCTCCAAAAATGAACAGAGGTTTTATGCTGATAGTTCACTGTGACAATGAACCTTCCCAGCCCCTTACACATCAACCTTTTTAAATCTTCTTTTTAACTTCTTATTTGTTCAGTCTCTTTGCTCACTCATTTGTTTACTTACCATGTATTTTCATGTGTGAAAATGAACGTTTCAGGAGAACAGGGTCCTTGTCTGTATTGCTGGCTCTGCTGTCCCCAGCACCCCAGCCGATGTCTAGCACACTGTGCTGAAAGCACTCACTGAACACTTTGGGAGGAACGGGACAGAAGCAGCAGTCCAGCCTCCAGGAAAGACCGCATGACTTGAAGTCTAGAAAACCAACATCCTCAAACATCATGCTGAGTGAAATAAGCCAGTCCAAAAGGGACAAATATCATGTTCTCCCTGATCGATGGCAACTAAACGAGCATCTAAAATGATACCCATTAAAGTGAAATGGACACTATGAGAGACAATGACATGATCAGCCCTTGTCTAGACTGTTGAGGAACAAGTTACTATTTTATTCCTTTTAGTATTTTTGTTGTTGTTGTTGTTGTTGCTCTGTTTGTTCTACATAAGACCACTGGTTGAACTCTGTAATCAATGCACAATCATTCTTAGGTGTTTAAAATTAACAGAAAAGTGATCTCTGTTAAACATAGGAGTGGGAATAAGAGAGGGAGGAGATATATAGGTTGGCACATGCTTACTTGGACTTACCTCCAATGGTGGAACTAGAAATGTGCCAGGGGATTTCAACTCAGTCTTACCAAGGAGGCAGGTACCAATGCCAGCGCACTTGGTAAAGTGATAAGTATAAATACACAACCGATCAAAAAGATAGGGTATGTGTCGAAGTGATTTCACAAATAAGACCAGTGTAAGCAAATAATGAAGGATAGAATTAAAAGGGAGAGAATGAACCTGCAGGGGAAGGAGGACACACAGCAGATTCATAGAACGGCAAATGCCCAAAACAGCACTCCTGCCTCAGAATCAACCCTTGGGACATTCGGATCTGGCTAAAAGGTCCATGAGAGTCTCACAGGCATGCAAAGCCATGACACGGTGGCAAAAAATAATCTAAATGAAAGACCCTGGTGAACAAGACCCCAGCAGAAGGAAGAGGCCATCAAGGAGAGAGGCGCCTTTCTCTGAAGGGAGGAAGGAACCTCCACTGTGATATGGCCTTGACTAAACAAGTTCAGAGTCGCTGAACTCAAGGGGCTTCCATAGCCTAGACAGCTCATGGCAAGAGCCTCGGGTGATTGCTGACGTCATAAATAAGAGTGCCAATTGTTAAATCAACAACGGGAGTCCCTGGGTACATGCTCCCCATGTAGGATCTCTGTCCTTAATGTGTTTTACTATGAAACTTAAAAACACTACTAGTCGAACAATACCCTATACCTTGTGCGGTTGTGTGAGTGTAGCCTGTTGAAATCCTTGCTTAGTATATACTAAGTTGATCTTCATTATATGAAGGTAATTTAAAATGAAACTCGATGAAGGGTGGGATGGGAGAGGGAGTGGGAGAGGGGAGGGCCACGGGAGGGAGGGAGGTTGGTGGGGGGGGGAGCCACAAGAATACAAAAGTTGCACTTTGTAAATGCACATTTATTAAATAAAAAATAATAACTATATAACAAACAAAAAAAAAGAAAAAAGAACTTAATAGTTTACCCTTTTAGTATTTTTTTATGTTCTATTAAAACTATTGGTTGAACTCTGTAATTAATACACAATTATTTTTAGGTGTTTAATTAATGCTATAACTAGTACTCAAATAGTATTTTACACTTTGTGTTTCTGTGTGGGTGCAAACTGTTGAAATTTTTACTTAATATATGCTAAATTGATCTTCTGTATATAAAGATGATTGAAAATTAATCTTGATGTGAATGGAAGAGGAGAGGGAGTGGGAGAGGGGAGTGTTGTGGGTGGGAGGGAAGTTATAGGGGGGGAGCTATTGTAATCCATAAGCTGTACTTTGGAAATTTATGTTCATTAAATAAAATTTAAAAAAAAATTCCCCCCCCCAAAAAAAAAAAAAAAGAAAACCAACATCCTCTTTCCCACTTAGCTGTTAACCAGCAAGAAACATAATCTTCTCTAAACTTCAACATGTGCAAAATGAAGTTTCTACTTCTGGAAAATAGGACTAATAATTTAGGTTCAAAATACGATTTTTGGAATTAGAATATCAGACTTCTAACCCAGGTCTACTTACTAACTGTATTTGATCTTGGAAAAGCTATTTAACCCTCTGTGCCTCTGCCATCTCATTTTTAAAATGGGTAGAATATTAGTTGTCTACCTTATAATATTGTGTTGAGTATATATTCTCCTCAAAGTGCATGACAAGGTGCTTGGTATGCAGTCAACACTTAACACATCTATTGTCAGCATTATTGTGAGAATGCAATGAGAACAGTGACCTGAAGCAGTGGAACTGTTTTAAGAGCTACAGAGAGATTTCCAGACTACCAGAATGGTAATATTTCCAGATTAGTCTGTTTGCTGCTGCTGTAACAGAGTACGTGACATTGGCTGATAGAGACATTTATATTTTATGCTTTTGAGGATTGGGAAGTCCAAAGGTAAGGGAAGCCTCCATCTGGTAAGAGCCTTCTTTCTATGTCATTTCATGGTGGAAAGAAGGGCAAGATAGAAGGCAAATGAGAAAGATGGGAGAAGGAAACTAAATTCACCTTTTTATCAGAAACTGACTCCTGGAGAAATTGTTCCACCCTGTTTAAACAGAATTAATCAGTTCATGGCCTAATCATCTCTTGATGGTCCAGTTCTCAACACTGTTGCATTGAGAATGAAGTTCCTTACACATAAACCTTGGGAACACACTTAAACCATACCACCACGTCACCCCTATTAGGGACAAACATTCATCTTCTAGTGTGAGGCTTCTAGAACCACAGTGCCTTTAATAAATTCCTAAATATAACAACCATCTTTCCAAATGGTAGCATACTAAAATAGAGATTTTGGAAAGGGCTAACATTTGATTGACCCTAACATATAGCATTAAAATGAGCTAGTTAGTCTATTTAAAATGGTGACAAAGAAAATGTATTTTGGTCCAACTCTCTTTGTTAGGAAAATTCTTAAGAATTAAAAATATATCACAAAAAGGCAAAGCTTTTATTGGAAGTCACTGGTTGCTGACATGTATTTTAAAAAACAGAGGGACTGGCACTGTGCCTGTGACACCGGCATCCCAAGTGGGTGTTACTTCATGTCCTGGCTGCTCCCCTTCCAATCCAGCTCTCTGCTATGGCCTGGGAAAGCAGTAGGAGATAGCCCAAGTACTTGGGTCCCTGCACCCATGTGAGAGACCCAAAAGCAGCTCCTGGCTCCTGGCTTCACGTTGGCCCAGCTCTGGCCATTGTGGTCATGTGGGGAGTGAATCAGCAGATGAAAGAACATTCTCTCTGTCTCTCCCTCTCTCTGTAACTCTAGCCCTTAAATAAATAAAATCTTAATTAAAAAAAAAACACTAGAAAACCAGAAGCTCTTCTATAAAAAGAAAAATAAAAAATAAAAGTTTTGTTTCATTGTGTTGCATTGGAAATATACTCACTAGAATGTCAAATATTAAGGCTGCACCACAATTTAGTGCTTGCTTAACAAAAGTAGACATTACATTAGTGGAAAATTGAAGTATACGGTAATAGTTTTTATCCACAAAAAGTAAGGCAGAGCTATTTCAAAATGATGGAAATCTGAGATTGTATATTTAAATATGGCAGAATGAGGGTGTCTAAAAGCGTGTAGAAGCATTCTAACCATACTCACATCCTGTCACATATTAAAGCAGAAAATAACCAATACTTGTGTCATTTCAATGATATATACTTGATATGAGCATATGTAAAGAAAGTACTATGTGGAATAATCTATCTACAATTCCAAATATTTGTTACAGTTCAAGTCAATATAAGTAAACTTCTAATCATAGCAAGAAATTCTCTTGTTGAAGTTGTCTTTATATTTTACTGAGCAAAAAAGGTTTTTTTGGCTATGATTTGTCTTCCCACTATGACTTTTTTCTGTATGTACCATTTTTATAATCTTGTAGACAGGTGTGGATTGAATCATCAGCACATCCTATATATGCCTCTTCCTGTTGGGAAATCCATAAAGTTTAGTGATAATCTTCTATTCCCCGGATTTGTACTTACAATGGGGTATTACCAATTCCTGTGGTATCCAGGAAGTGTGATAAGTCCCATATAAAATTGTTCCTGATTATTTTTTTAAAAATTTATTTTAAAGGCAGAGTTAGGGAGGGCCACACAGAGGGAGGGAGGGAGGGAGGGAGGGAGAGAGAGAAAGAGAGAGAGAGAGAGAGAGAGAGAGAGAGAGAGACATGAGGTAGAAAGAGAGACAGAGGTAGAGAAAGAGACGGAGATAGAGAAAGAGAAACAGAAAAAAAAAAAGAGAGGGGAGAGCGAGGAGAGGTAGGAGAGAGGGAGAGGGAGGGAGGGAGAGAGGAAGATATCTTCCATCTGCTGATTCACTCCCTGAATGGCCTCAACAGCCAAGGGTGGGCCACACTGAAGCCAGAAGCCAGGAGCTTCTTCTGGGTCTCCTGTATGAGTGCTGGTCCCCAAGTACTTGGAACATCTGCTGCTGCTTTCCCAGGTGCATTAGCAGGGAGCTAGATGAAAACTGGAGCATCCAGGACTCAAACCAGCATCCATATGGGATGCCAGCATCACAGGCAACAGCTTTACCTGCTATGCCACAGCACCAGGCCCCAGATTACACTTCATGAATGATTACTAGAATATAAAGGAAAAATAATGAGTTAGAGCCTTCAAAGAGAGATTTGGCAAAATTAGAACTGTTAGGTGGAAAAATAAGTAAAGAAAATTTCTTCTGATGCTCATGAATTATTTCGTTGGTTGGTAAGAGGGAGTACAAGTGAAGTTACTGGGGAAAGTGTGGGACCAAAGAAGGTTGGTTTGGCTGATTGGATGCATTCATTTATTCTGTGTGTTCAGGCTGACCAGGCGAAAAGTCACCCAACAGACCTCACAGTACCTCTCTCCATCCTATTTCACTGTTTTACTTCTTTCCCTCTACACAGCAGTAGAGATAAAACAGGACATATTGGAGAGCCACATTGGGTGGCTTAGTCCCACAGAGATGTATTTTCTTAGAGTTCTGGAGACTGAAAGAATGAAATTCTTGTGTCTGCAATGCCTTACTCTGAGACTCTGAGTAGAATCCTTCCCTATGTCTTTCTAATTTCTAGAGGTGGCCATCAATCCCTAATGTTCCTTAGCTTGCAGCTGTATCACTCCCTCCATGGGCTCTGTCATCACATTTTTTAATTATATATGTCTATTTCATATTATGGTTTCTTCTTTTAGGACACCAGCCATACTGGGTTAGAGCATACCCACCCTAATGACCTCTCCTGACCTTAGCCACAATGCTGTCCCCCCCCCCCCAGCTAAAACCTTCTGTTGAATAAAAAAGAAAAGATAGGGCAGGCATTGAGGTACAGTTGGCTTGGGAATCCCACGTCCCATATTGGAGTGCCTGGTTTGAGTCTTGGTTACCCTATGCTTCCAACCCAGTTTCCTGCTAATGCATCTAGGAGGCAACAGATAATGGTTCATATCTTGGGTTTCTGCAACCCACATGTGAAACCCAGGTGGAGTTCCCAGCTCCTGGTGTTAGCCTGGCTGAGCACTGGGTGTTGCAGACATTTCCAGAGTAAGCTAGCAGATGACAGATCTCTCACTTTCTCTCTCTCTATAACCCTTGTTCTGCCTTTCAAACAAATAAATAGTTTAAGATAATAAGAAGAGGCAAGAGAAAAATCTAAGAGTGGATTACATTTAAAGGCCAGATGTTTGAAATTGTTCTTGCAGAGAAAATGCAAACTAGAGAGGTTTAGATGGCAAGAAGAGGTCCAGCTGTTGGGAGAACAGTAGAACTGATTAAGTAGTATCTGGTAATTGTCCACTGAGAGACCTTCACAGTCTGCACTTCAGTAGTTGTGTATCTGTAAAGATGCATCTCATTACACCTTAGTACTTCCCCTTTATTGGGTGGACTTTTTTATTCAGTGGACTTAGTGCCTAAAGGGAAATAACAAGACTCTCTTTGGGTTTGACCTTGCAAAAATGTAATTAAATGACAGTAATTATCAGGCTGCTATTAACTTTGATACATCCAAAATTTCCATTTCTCCTGGGACAGTTGGCCTGAGTTTGTTTTTCACACATATAGAGACACACTATTTAATGCAAACATCTAGTTGTGTGTGTGTGTGTGTGAAGTAAATTTACATGCTTTCAAAAATACATTTTGACTGAACAATTTAAGTTTGCGCTCACACAAGTTCATTGAATCTCAGCACTGGATAGGATCCAGATGGTAGAGGAGCTAAAGCTGTTTTCCAAAACTATAGGTTATAAACACTTGTCCCAGCCACAGGGTCATTTATCTCCCAGGTTCGGACTTAGTTGTAGTATTCTGTGGAACCAGCTATCCAGACAGCAGGTAAGCCACTGGGGTCATTGTTCTCGGTACTGAATCTGCACTACACACAGCAGAACAGGGTGGGTGGCAGATAACAGATCTTTCTCTACATTGTGCACATCACAGCACCAGTTTTGTCACATGCTTTTTCAAAGACCAATTATAGCTTAATTCTCATACTTTAAACTACTTTCTGCTAAATATTTGCATTCCTTTTTTGATAAATTTCTTTATGTTGTGAGGAGAGGGAGGGAGAGGGAGATGTATACATTGACTGAGAGAGCTTCCAAATGCTGTCCACTCCCCAGTTGCCAACAATGGCCAGAACTGGGCTGGACCAAAGCAAGAATCCAGGTCTGTCACATGGGTGTTAGGAACCCAGTTTTTTGAGCCATCACCATTGTCTCCCAGGGTCTACATTAGCAGAAAGATGGAGTCAGGAACTAAGCATATTACTTTGGAAAGCCACTGAACTTCTTTGTGCTTCTGTTTGTTCATCTACAAAAGGCTACTAATAGTAGTCTAAATGGGAAAGTGTATAGAAAATATTGAATATGTAGCCCATCACATAGCAGTGTGCCTACTCAATAGTGCTGACTTCAGTTAAGATTTCTTATCCCACACTTCCTAATAACAAAGTGCATTTTATAATACAATGATGAAAATGACTAGTTGGACTCTTTATTTGTCCCTTATTACTCAAATGCTGGGAAATGTTTAGCTTCTATAAGAAAAATTTGCTTGATTTTGGAATTCAAACTAGAAGACAGAATTTGAGTGTATTTTCATCGAGTGTTCTGTGGCCAAACTAGAAAGGCCTTGTAGGTAAAATAATCTGCAAGTATGTGAGAATATCTGTCAAGCCTACAGTTCCTGTAGTATGATATTGGGATTTATAACATCTATATTCAGCAGTAATATTCAACTAAGCATATGAATAATATTGCATGACAATTTTCTCCAATCTGCTGTGTTTATGGCTTTTTCCAGGTCTTATTCATGGTTTCCATTAGAAATTTGCCCACACTTTGCCCTGAAACAATATTTGTATTATGTCTCGATTATGTGTTTGCTGCTTAGGCTTTTTGCGCATAAAAAAAAGATCATTTGAAAGGACTGGAGATTTGGATTGCACCCCGGACTCTTTCCTTGATTTAGCATGTTAGTTTCATCTGGAAAGTTTAAGCACTCATTAGAGAGCGGATTCCATAGACTGGAAAGACCTAATGAGGGGTGAACTCCATGTGAGAAGGTGAGCCTGAGGTCAGGGTTGGGAACATATAAAGATGCATAGGGAATGACTAATCCGTGCATGAGACTCAAAATTGCCCTTGTCATGGCATTAGTCTCTGGTATGATTATTTTAACCTGCTTAAATGTCCCACATAATCACATATGTTGAAGTAAAAGCACTCATCTTTAGTATTGTCAGGTGCTGAATCAATATATGTAATCATTCCTCCAAAGTAGCAAGTATGGTAATAAATCAGATTATATGAATAGAAGTGCCACTTCCTAATTTGAAAATCAGCCTCAAGATAATGACATAGTCAGGTGCTAGAACCCTGTGATTTACAAACCATCAATATTGGATGAATTAAGAGGCCGCAGCAAGGCTTCGTGCTTAAGGTAATTGTCTCACACACACTGCTTGATTTCCAAAATTCTACTTTATCTGTTGCATTCTTCTTCATTAGAATTCCATCACCCCTACAGTGGCCATACTCTAAGTTATTTCTCTGTTATTTTTAGCTTCTTATCATATCTGATATGACTATTTTGTTCATTTTTTCCTTTTAGTATTTTAAATATACATTTACCTGTGGTATAGTGTGATGAGTCAACACATGTATTCAATGTTTGAAGGTCAATTCAAGTTAGTTAATACTACAATCTCTTTGAAATGTCACACTGTACCCCAGAGATAATATGCAATTATTGTTAAGTTAAAAATTTTACATTTATAAAATATATTTAGTGAAATATTTTAATTTATTTTATAGTAAGTTACAAATACTTTTTTCTATTTTTATTGTTTCCCTCTTTTCTTCTCTAACTTTCTCAGTGCATTTGCTATCCTTTGACAGCCTGTCACATATGATGTTTAGTATAGAAAATAGATGCCTTCAAAACAATCTTAAGTTCTCCATTGCCACTTTATTCACAGAAAACAATACACTCCGTATTCAACAATGGGGGAGTTGTTTCCAGCAAATCCATGCCTGACAGTGGCATGGGACAGTTACCCTTCTCATCTAAAAATTCATCAAGGAGGTAATGCTCATTCATTTTTAGCATATGCATGCCAATAACACGAGGAACACAGAAGGCGGTACTGCAGAGTAGTAAGCAACACATCTCATTTCATACACAAAGATACACACACACACAAATAGAAGCACACACACAAACCTGAAGCTAACAGGCACTTGGAAAGCACTCATTGTATTTTAATAATATCCTAGTTTAATACTCTAGCCTATGTAGTTTTAATGAACTTTTTCCCAACTACTGCTCCGGTCCTTACCACCTTGCTTGCTCTTTACATTACTGCCAAATCAGTCTCTCTTGTCCCTACAATGTCTAGTTTATTCCTGCTCTAGAGCCCTTAACCTTGATCTGGAATTCCCTCATCACAGATCCTCATGTGGCTTATTCTTCCTCATCACTTAAATCCAAGCTTCAAAGACTTTCCAGTTTAAGGTTCCCTTTAACCCAGGCACTCAGAATCCCAGAGTCTTGTTTATTTCTTCATAGGGCTTATTGGTCTTTGTCCACTTGTCTTCTTATTCATTTTCACGTCTCTAACATAACGTGAAAGTGGAGAACTTGCCCTGTCAAGCCCATTGCTCGCTAGATCCTCAAGCCAGACCATACAGTCCATGCTCAAGGAAGTTTGTTGAGTATTTGTTGAATAATAGCAGCACTGATAGCAAAGACATCTATCTTGTGATTAGACAAGGCCATTATCCATTATGCACAAATGTGGGAAGAATCCCAGAATATTTAAAATGCAATACACAAAGGATCAGTTTACCTACTTAATCCTTTTTCATTGGCCTGGAAATGGAAATGGCTATTTGAAGTGAATATCCTCCTTGTTATTTGTTTTGTTTGCATTGGCGAACAAAAGTATAAAATAAGATGAACAAATGTATTAGTCCAAAAAATTAAACAGGAGGAATAGCTTTGGAGGAGGGTCGATGTAGACCCCAACTCACGTGATCAGGATCCAGTCTTTCTCTCCCTTTCATCCTCCGTCTTCTTGGAGTTCACATGACAGGTTGGTAGTCCTAGCAGCTCCAGACAACACACAGTTTCAAATCAGTGGGAAAGGATGAGTTGGCTTTTTCAGTGGTCATAGCTATTTTCAGCCCACATGGGATATTTGTGCAAATTAGAACAGATAACCCTTTCTTGAGGAAATTTTCCAAGAGAGTAAATGATTTATTTATGAATAATTGTTGAAACATACATAAAATACCCTACAAAGTCATACAAGTCACATTATTAAAAGTAATATTGCAGAATGTGTAAATTTTTAATCACAAAACTTAAAAATATTCAAATGCTTTGCTATATATTCAAGGTTATAAAATGATTGCATGTCTTCCTTTTGGGAAAACAAAACAGGGCAGTTTCAAAGCCTGTACTGCTACTAATGCTGTAGACTTCACTATTTTTACAGTAAAAGTGGAGATACTCAGAAATTTCTCTTTTAATTTTGAGATACCAAGATTATGACTAGTCACTAGTATCAATTAAGTTATATACAGTCTAAAAATTTTGAGTAAAATGGTTTGGAAATTTTTGTTTTTAATTCTTACTATGAGCATACTTCATACAAAGTGCATTGTACATGTTAGAAAACTATGTATAAATTGAAAGTTTTTCCCATACTCATGTCCCCTCAGTACCACATTACCATGTTCCTTGGTAAATTCCAATTTGATAGTTTACTTCGTTGAAGTAGCTCATACTCACTGAAATTTGACAAAATTGACATTTTTGAGGTTGAATTAATGACTCAAAATATTAATGGATTCTAACTGACTTCATTCATTTGACAGGCAGAGAGAGAAAGAAAGAGATCTTCCATCTGTTGGTTCACACACCAAATGCTTGTAATATCTAGGGTGGTATTAGGCCACAGCCAGGAGCCTGGAACTCAACCTGGTCTCCTACATGGTGGGGCAGGGACCCAAGTACTCAAGCTTTCACTGTTGCTTCCTAGGGTATACTTAGCAGGAAGCTGGGATCAGAAGCAGAGCCAGAGCTTGGACATAGGAATTTCAATATGGAATCTTTCCCAGGGGGCATCTCTGCTACTCCAGATACTTTTCTACTCAATGCAGATTTTGCAATTTAAAATTTAATTATGGGGACAGGCATTATGACTAGAAGTTTAGATATTTTGTGGGATGTCAATATTCTGTATCAAAGTACTTGGCTTGAGTCCTGGCTCTGCTGCTGACTCCAGCTTCCTGTTAAGGTACACCATAGGAGGCAGCAGTGATGGATGAAGTTACTGGGTTCCTGCTTGGCATGTAGGTAGCAGGGTTGAGTTCCTGGCTTCCTGCTTAAAATACGAATGTCAAATTTTCTATGTGGGAGAAGTCCATGTTAGTGCTCAAAGATTTTGAAGTTTACTTATCTTCAATTGTAGTATTTTAAAAGATGCTTCATTTTTCTCCCTAGAATTTATTCCTTTTAGTACTTTATGCACTTTCCATATACTAAATTTTGTTTTCATGTTTCTTAGAATAGTAATAATACTTGAAACATCAAAGCAGTATCATAAGTACCAAGCAAATACATTTCATAGAAATGCTTTTGTAAGGGTAGTATTGTCTTGCATCATAGAATCTATGTACTTCTTAAACTCCTTGCTTAGAACCACATGTTATTTTTTATGATCCTAGTGTTTACAGTCTCTTGATTCTTAAACTTGTCTATTCTTCTTATGTCAGGACATAAACATCTACATCAACGTTGTTAGAATAACAGCTTTTACTTTCATCTCTAGAAAACTGACCTATTCTGATTTTTAGAACAAGACATCTTACCACCATCTGTCTAAAAAATGTTTTAACTAAGTATGTAAACTGCTTCTGTTGACAGTTATGATCAAATATGGAGAAAAAGTAAAAATAATGAAGCTATTTTAATATGAATGGCACTGCATCTGATATAATGCCCTTCTGCAATGGCCAAATAGGAGAATTGCTCAAGGGGACTGGAAAGTTTGTGTAAAGTTAAAGACAAATCTATTTTGGTATAAAAAAAATGGAAAACCATGCAAAGAGAAGTCTTCAAAAAGTTTTTGGAGAATAAACATGGTGAAAAAACTGCATAGATTGCAAAAAAAATTTTTGCACCAAAACAAACATCTTTTTGTTCCATTTTGTTCCACAGATTTTAAGAAGTTCATCCTTCTACAACTCACTTCACAAAAGTGCAAAAAAAAAAAAAAATCCCTTACCACTACTCAGTTGGCACTGCCCAGGCTGACTTGGGTCATTTGCTTAAATCGATCATGGACAAGTATCATGGGCCTTGCTGTTACTCTCAGGTTCTGAGATTAAAGTCAGTTTTTCCTCTGAAGCCCATGGGATGGGAGAAGGGGAATGGTTTTAAGAAGGTGGTATGACTCTTAACCTGCAGAAATTACAAATAAACCTTAATAGTTGATTACAAAATCAGTAGAACTATACAGAATAATTTTTCTGTTTCAAGTTTAAGCAAAATCACTGTATCTACCTCATTATTCCATCTGAAGCTAATGTTTGAGTGTCCCTTTATAGGATTGAAATGACCCTCGTTGTTCTTGTTAGTTAGCATAGGCTTTAGAATTTAGTTGTCTGATGTTTATTATTTCCCTTTGGTAGCCCATGAAAGCTCTTTTGGATGAAACTATTCTCTATATTGAACACCTGGTCCAATTAGATAGCATAGTTGACATGCAAGTGAGAAGGCAAATGCACATTGCTTTATAAAATTCGAATAGGAACACCTGTTTCTGTCCATGGAGGACTTTATCACATGTTCAGAGTTGAGCTTCAGTTGTCTACTTACCCATAAAGGATATTGAAATCTGTGTTTGTACATCAGAGTTACAACAAAGTCATGCCACCAACACATAAGTATTCCTGTCACTTGCACTACACTCTGATTCTCCTGCTATTAATGTTTCATACTTTGTTGTCAATCATATTCCATTAGATAAAAATAGTTGGCAAATTTTCCCTCGGATGGGACTTGTTTTTATAAGGAAAGGCATCACTGTAGCGCACACATAGATGTGTGCCTGCTCACATGCACACACAAGGTCTCTTCCATCCAGTGGTTTACTCCTGAAGTTCCTGTAACACCTAGAGCTGAGCCAGGCCTAAGGTAGGATCCTAGAATTCCATCCAGGTCTCCCATGTGCAGAATGTGAGTCATTACCCACTGCCTCCATGATGCATCAGTAGGAAGCTGGATGGAAAGCGGAGTAACTTGGACTGCGAATCCGCATTCACCTATAGAATACAGGCATCCCTAGCAATGGGCTTAACTCCTGCACCACAGTGCCCACCCTGCCCAGTGTTTTGTAAGGGAAGGTTCACTTTGGTTTTCATGGAGGGGAGAATATTGACCCACATGTTCTTCATCCATTCCAGTAGTTGATTAGGTTTTTCGACTTCTCACTGGAAAGTGATGGAATGGGAGAGCTGTAGCATTACCAAATTTCATAAGAAATTCATCAGACTGCTTACATAATTACCAGATAGTGAGCATGCGTTTGATTCTGTAAAGTTCAGTTGGTGGTGTGGAGACCCCTTGAGTTGAAAAGGCACAAATGAGCCCTCCTCCTTCCACAAGGTGGTGCATGGAAGTGTTAAGGGGTTTCCTGGGACAGAGAAATTCATTTGGAATTGAGTTAAAGATGCATTCCTATGACTTTAAAGCCCAGTCATTTTTCCTAAAGGAGCATTAGTCAATTTGCTTTATTCCTCTTAGGTCATCTGTGCACAGCTCTAAAAATCAAAAATTTCTGTCCACTTTCTTAAACGGTTCTTTCTGCAGACTTTCAACTCTCCTAGACTCTGACAAATCAAATCATTTTAATGAACCACAGCAAAGAGCTTGTGTTGAAACAGCTGGAAGCACAATATGCAAATCATGTTTACTGGTAGCTTGGGCTCCAGAGAAATCATCTTTCTATGACTGCTTTATTATTTACAGTAGTTTTGAAATTTAATTTTTGTCAACCCTGACAGACGCCATCCGTGTTAATACTTGGGCTGCTATATATGTGGAAAAGCCTAAACATGTGTGGAATTTTGTGCTTGGGAGCTGATAATGTGGTTAACAAATGAGTTTAACAATATCCAGTCATTTCTGAACAGTCAAAGAAATTCACCTGAGGTCTGAGGAAACAGCGGAGAAGGTGGTCCGAGGAATATGAATGAAGAAGGGAGGAGGCAGTGGCTCTGGAGAGCACTGTGCATAATGAAAGCATGACAGAGGATGATTAATTATATTTCAGAGCCAGATAATTCCCAGAGAATTTGTGTGTATGATAAAAAGTTTCTAACCTTTCCAGTTGTAATTAAATGAGGGATTCACTAATCTAGGCTGAGTAAAGACTATTTTGCTCCATCACTGGAGGAAAGTACATGTTGAAATGGTTCTTTCTGAAAATATGCCCTTGACTGTCTGAGGTGTAAAGTTGACCACAGTAGGCGATTACCAGGGAGTGGGAAGGCTGCTCACCTCACTAGAGAGAACTCCTTCCTTTTGAAATGATCCAAAGTGTTAAATGAAATTATGATAGCTTGGAAAATTCACCTGCCCCCAAATATTTCAGGATGCACCTTAAAGTGGAAAAGAAACATTAATTTTTTTTATAAGATTTATTTATTTATTGGAAAGTCAGAGTTACGCAGAGAAGGAGAGGGAGAGGGAGAGGGAGAGCAAGACCCTCCATCCACCAGTTCACTCTCCAATTATCTGCAGCATCCGGAGCTGAGCTGATCTGAAGCCAGGAGCCAGAAACCTCCTCCGAGTCTCCCACGAGGGGTACAGGGGCCCAAGGACCCAGGGCCATCCTCTAGTACCTTTCCAGGCCATAACAGAGAGCTAGATCAGAAGAGAAGCAGCAGGGACTAGAACCAGCATCCATATGGGATGCCAGCATTGCAGGTGGCAACTTCACTGCCACTCCACAGCACTGGCCCCAGAAAGAATTCTTAACCAACACTGTTTCATGTTGCTTTACATTTAAATCTTCCACTGAATGCGTGTATAAAAATGTTTGGGTTTTTCATGATGTTCAACCTTTTCTCTTTCTCCTTTTTTCTTGGCATTTCCTTTCAGGCAAGTAAACTAGTGTCTGGAGAACATAAGGAAAACCTTCCAGTTTTGATGAGGTGGTTTAGCTGCTTACGGACTCCATGTGATTCTCTTTCTTTCCACCACATATCCATTGGCCTCTCTGTCTGTATGTGTCTGATGCTGTGCTAGGGAGATTCAGCACCTACTATAATGTCTAGCACTTGGCAGGTCTTGAGAAACATTTACAGAACAATTCAATATTTGAATTTGATGGTTTTGGTCACTTCTTGGTATCTTCTTCTAAGATATGAAGAAAAGGTAGAGAAGGCAAAGATACAATAAATGAAGGTTTTAGAAGTGCTTTGATTACTGAAATAATAGCCTGAAACCTCCATTATTTCCAGCTACATTTTGTTCATTCCAGTGTGATGGTAGCATCTGAGTGACCTAGAATAAATATACTAAAATAGTTAATATGAGATAAGAAGAAATTAAAGGTGAACTATATACATATTAGTTGGAGAACCAACAACTGGGGAATGAATTGTAAAAAGGAATGACTACAAGGAGAACAGAGTATTTTTCAAGGATTTGTTTATTTGCTTATGTACTTAGTTGAAATGCAAACAGAGAGATCTGTCCTCTGGTTCGCTCCCCCAAATGCCCACAACAACCAGGGTTGGGCAAGACCAAAGCCAGGAGCCAGGAGCACCACTTAGCTCTCTCCTGGGAGGGTGGGAGTAACTCCAAACCCTGAGCTGTCATCCACTGCTTTCCAGACCTATAAATGGGAAGCTGGAGGAGCAGCAGAGAGCCGGGACCCAAGCCAGTAATATGAGAGGGGATTTGTGTGTCACAAGCAGCAGCTTAGCCCACTACAATACAGTGCCTATCCAAAGTTGACTACAAGACAAATAATTTGAATGCCTTGTAAAATATGGTTTTAGCAACATATTAATGGATGTGTGTGTTTGTGTATATCCTGTACTTCAGGCTGCATTGCTAGAGATCTTATGGAGAATCAGCTCCTCAAAGAAATGTTATCGTGTTCTATTAATGAGAATGGACTAGGCTATCTGCACTAACAAACTCTAGCCTCAGTCGCTTAACACAACCCGGGTCTGTTATCTCTCCTGTACAACTTGGGAGCTGTAGCTTTGCTCTGGGTTGTCTCCCCTCCCAGATTGCAGGCTAAACTGCAAATATTTAGAATAATGCTGTTCACTGCTGCAGGAAGAAAGGGGACCTCGTTGACTGTGTGCTTGCTCTTGAAGCCCTAACCTGTAAGTGACACACCTAAGGTAGTAATTCAAACTAGTCATTTTTGCCAACGTGTAGAGAATGTGTTTTTCAGGGGTCTTGACAGATTCTCAGGGGTGGAAAGCAGGGTGGTAGTAAAGAAATCATTGAACATTCCACAAGGGCTGAAATGCACCTTGTTGCACCCATTGTAGGGTGCCCTGTATTTAGCACAGAGCCTGTAATGTGTCAGATACTTGGTAACTGTTGACTGTAGGGATCAGCTATATTATTCATGAGACCCAGTGGAAAATGAAAATGGGGGGCCATTTCTTCAAAAAATATAAGAGGGAAAATATTGTTAGACTTATCAAAATAGAGAAATCCAGTTTTTGTGGTTTCTTTCTGGATCTGTCATGGTATTTATTTGCTACTTAATGTTGTACTTGTTTAGTTATAAGGGATACTTACTGGTTAGTATAGACCTAAACATGTGACTGAGAACAAGTAAATGCCCCTTTCTCCTTCTTTTTTTTTAAAGATTTATTTATTTATTTGAAAGTCAGAGTTACACAGAGAGAGGAGAGGCAGAGAGAGAGAGGTCTTCCATCCACTGGTTCACTCCCCAGATGGCCACAACAGCAGAGCTGAGCCGATCCAAAGCCAGGGGCCAGGAGCTTCTTCCGGGTCTCCCATGTGGGTGCAGGGGCCCAAGGATTTGGGCCATATTCTACTGCTTTCACAGGCCATAACAGAGAGCTACATAGGAAGTGGAGCAGCCGGGATAGAACCAGCGCCCATAGGGGATGCCAGCACTGCAGGCGGCAGCTTTATCTGCTACAGCACAGCGCCGGCCCCAAGTAAATGCCCCTTTCAACAGGCCTCTAGCTAAAGAAACTGCAATATATACTTAGTACCAGAATCAGAAGTAACCAAATCACCTGTCACACTCAACTGTGACACTGCTAGGGCAGGACAGGAATGATCCTGGCTATGTCCCATCCCAAATCAGTGTGGGTATATATTCCATTCCAGAACTTTCCATACTCAAGTCCGAAGAGGACAGCAATAGTCACTGAGCAGGTATGGGGTGACACCAGGGAGTGGGCTGGGCTGCTGGGTGAGGGGGAGATGGAAGGGGTCCAGGGTGCTACATGTAGGGAAACAAGCGGCCAAAATTAGCCCAGGGAGACTGCATTCAAGGTATCACTGAGTGTGGGTAGCTCCTTCACAAACTTCAAAATACGGGGCACAGGACTACTTAGGAGCCAAGGATTCAAGCCTCTGGCACATGCTCCATTGTCCCATCAGACTTTGCTTTTTTTTTTTTTTTTTTTTTTGACAGGCAGAGTGGACAGTGAGAGAGACAGAGACAGAGAGAAAGGTCTTCCTTTTCCGTTGATTCACCCTCCAGTGGCTGCTGCGGTCCGTGCGCTGCAGCTGGCGCACCACACTGATCCTAAGCCAGCAGCCAGGTGCTTTTCCTGGTCTCCCATGCGGGTGCAGGGCTCAAGCACTTGGGCTATCTTCCACTGCCTTCCCGGGCCATAGCAAAGAGCTGGACTGGAAGAGGAGCAACCAGGACAGAACCGGCGCCCCGACCGGTACTAGAACCCCGTGTGCTGGCGCCGCAGGCGGAGGATTAGCCTATTGAGCCACGGTGCCAGCCTTAGACTTTGCTTTTAATACAGAAGTTAAGACAAGAATCTCAAGAATGTCAACACGATGACTACAGAGCATTGACCAGTAACACTGGGCTCCTTGGCAGCCGCCCTAGTCACATGCCCATGAGGCCACATCTGCTAAGGATGTAGTCAAACAGAATTGTTCTAGTCTTATTACTGTTCATGTTGCCAACCAAGAAATTGGGAAGATAGAAATTTACATGCAAATACCTTAATTAGTATGACACTCTTTGGAGATGAGACCTCCAATTCCAAGGCAGATTGGGCCCCTCTATGGTAGCACCACATGTTTCTCTCTCTCCTGGCTTTCCAAGGTATGCTCTTTGATGCCTGAGTCTCCTGGGAAGCATTTGAATAGCTTTGGGTCCTTGTATATACTCCTTGAAACAACCTAAATTTAAAAGAGGACAGTGTATTGGGCATTTGCTCATAAAATCATAGACTGTTGAAATAGAAGAGGTTTTTTAAAATAATTTTAAACATTATTTTGCTTGTATGTTTTTAGTGGGGTACAGTGTGATGATTTATGGCAAGTATTTAGTAGGTGATCAAATCAGGTAGTTAGTAGTTCTGTCTCCTAAAACATATTATAAATGATAAATATAATATGTAAATTTACCATATTTATATGGTAAATAAATAGAAGGTGTTCAGAGGCTCCAACCACAGATGATAGTGAAGAGAGGGGAAACCTTTGATTGCTTTGATTTTATAGGGACACATTGCATCCATTTGTTGAAATGTCTGGCTGTAGTCTATAGACACATGCAACTGTTGAGCTTTAATAAAAATGTTATGGGGTGGTATTGCTGTCAATTCGTTCCAAGAGGAGGAGCGTGGTGGGGGCAAGAGGCGCAGAGTCATCACACAGACCCAGGGAGACTGGTGAAAGCGGGCCAGAGGCGAGCAGACTGCAGACTCGTTTATTTCAGTTGGTACAGCAGCTTAAATTGCCAGAATAGCCAATCAGGTCAAGGGGCAGTTTATGCCCTAACCAATCACAGCCTGTTGCCAGGCAGTATCTGAAGCCATCCAATCACAGCCTGTTGCCAGGCAGGCTCTGTTGCCAGGTGGGTTTCGAAGCCATTCCTGAGCAACTGATGCTCGCTTGCCAGCGGCCATCTTGGCATGGCCTTCTCATTCCACCACAGGGCGGACAGTTGGCATGGCAGTTAAGTCACCTCATAGGATGGCCACATTCCATATTGGAGTGCCTCGTTTGAGTCCTAAGCACATCACTTCTGTTCCAGATATCTTCTGATGCACACTATGGCAGGCAGCAGATGATGGTTTAAGTACTTGGGTCTCAGAGACGCAAAGGTAGCCCTGGGCTCCTTGCTGCAACCTATCCTAGCCCTGACTGTTGAACACATAATGGGAGTGAATCAGTGGATGGAATATCTATCTCTCTCTTTGAAAAAAAAAAATGAGAAGTTTTTAAAAATTTATGTATGAGAGGTCTGTAAAGTCATCAAGTTGGCTGTCTTACCTTACTGTTGAAGAACTGAAATGCGTAGAAACAAGGGACACATCTGAGGTCACACCACACTGTATTGATACATTCTTGACTATGGTCTAGCTCTCATGATTGTCCATCTAATGTAATGTTGATTAATTTCTTACTAGATTTTTTTCTTCCTTTTTGAGTGTTCGTTTTCTATTTGTCTCCAATTCCAATAGGAGTCACAGGACAGGATAAATATCTTTCTTAAACACTTTGAGAAACATGTTTTATATATTCCTTGTTATTGCTTAAAAATGTTAAAGATGACTTGCAACAAGTAGGCTTATTTACCTGAAAGTTAATTAAATTGAAACCTTTGAATGATATCCTATTTAATAAAGATCCACTGTTTAATGAACTTACAGATAAAAGAAATGAATGCCAATATTTAAATTCGTACCTAGAAACAGAGTTCATGACACTGATAAATATCCACTTTCTAAACGAATAACCCTTCTGCTGGTATTCAGAAGACAGAATTTTGTTGGCAGACTTTTCTTTGTCCTCTTCCTCTTCCTTTTCCTCCTGTAGGATCCCCAGTGAACATATCCCTTTCACAATAGTAGTTGAGGTATCCTGAGTCCTATCAGGCATATTGAAATGAAAATATGGTTCACTTTAAGCTCATGGAAGAGCTAGTTATTAAAATATCTAAACCCACAAAGAGACTTAATTCTTAGTTATTATTTCTACCCTAGTAAAATTCAGTGCATGTGATTTTTAAAGATATAGGTTGAACTAACTCAACAACATTGATGGAAGTCACAATCAACAATAGCATAAGTGAGGTAACTATTACTCTCAGTGTAGTAATTTTTAGCCAGAGATTATTTTAACCCCTTCCTCCTCTAGCTTCCAACCCAACGGACCTTAGACCATATCCAGAGATACAGTTGTCAAGGCCAAGGTGCTGGGGTGATGGTGGTATAACTGACATCTCATCAGCAGATGCCAGGATACATTGTATATGACAAAGAACATTCCCCATTCCCAACAAATAATTACCTGGCCCCAAATCTCAGCAGGATAACCTTAAGAAACACTGCCCTAGGGGCTCCTTTCAAATTCTTGCCTGATGGACTTGCAGCTCATGAAGCTGGTATCTGCCATTGTTACTATTAAGGATTTTTGACTACACTAAATTCATTCTGTGCTTTGTCCTTTAGGTAGAAAGTGTGTTTTTACGTTCCTATCCCCAAATGAATTCATCATCATAAAAATAGGGTGAGAAGTATCTTTTGTTCTTTAAAGTTCAAAAGAGATGTTTCCATATTAGAAGGATTAAATCCTTCATTCCAGTTTAGTATTCCAAAGATGGAAGAAAGTAGCTAAGCCACAGTTTGGATCTAATTTACCCTACTTAGCTATTTAAAGTCTTCATTATCATAAAAATAATTGGTTATTTTCATAATAACACTGGAATCGTTATTAGCTTTGATAAAGCGAGTAATGAGAATACAACTAGAACAGCATTTCTTCAAAAATGATAATTTTATCTGACTATTTCATTTGCTATTTGAATGCATATGTTATATATTAATATGTTTATATATATATATATATATTCATTCAAATATATGTAACAGACCTGAGAAAATCCCTAAGTGCTTTTGATTTAACCATACATTTTTCTGTTGGTGTACGGGTGGAGTATAATCATTTAGCCCTTTCTTTTCCCCCACCAAAATCCAAGTCGCTTAAGAGATGGTGTAAGTCACACAAATGCAAATTAAAATAGTATTTTAGCTTTCTTTTGATAAAGGCAACTTGAGAAGTAGCTGGGGTACATGGCCACAACCTGCTGTCTGTGTGTCTGCTTTTACTGTTGACTCCGAAACTCAAGCCACCCTCTTCCCCTCTCCTTCGGACTCCAGGCCAGAGATGACTCCCTACCACTGCTAACTCTGATCTCCTTTTTGATGACAGAGCTCTCTCTTGCCTCTGTATGCAGTTTTCTGATAAAAGCCATGTTCTAAAGACTCTTCTTATGTTTACCTAGAACAGTAAATCATGCCACAGGGCAGGAGCTCAAGCAGAGAAAGCGTGCAG
The DNA here is from genome assembly GCF_033115175.1 of Lepus europaeus. NCBI lineage: Eukaryota > Metazoa > Chordata > Mammalia > Lagomorpha > Leporidae > Lepus > Lepus europaeus. The sequence continues at coordinate 42,500,362 of NC_084835.1, forward strand.
CCTGAAAATGTTTTTCCTTGGAAAGAGCCAAAGGAAATGTTCCAGCTCATTTCCTTCTTCCAGGGTCTCCAGTTAAATTAAAGTCCTCTTCCCAGGGGATAAAAAGAGAAGGTACCCAGGAGGAACTGGGAAACATCTAGGCCTGATTTATTCTCCTACTGAATATAGTAGGCATTCTCTCTCTCTCTCTCTCTCTCTCTCTCTCTCTCTCTCTCTCTCTCAAAAAGATTTATTTACTTATTTGAAAGGGGAGGGGAGGAGAGGCCAATGGAGAGAGGTGTTTCAACTGCTGTTTCACTCCCCAAATGACCACAATAGCTGAAGTCAAGAGCCAAGTCTCATCCAGGTATCCCAAGTGGGTAGCAGCAGGAGCTCAAGTACTTAGCATCAACCACTGCTTCCTAGGTGTGTTATCAGAGAGCTGTATCATAAGTGGAGTAGCCAGGACTTGAATTAGTGCTCAGGTATTGGATGCAAGTATCCCTAGCTGCAAATTAACCCACTGCCCCACAAGCCCACCCCACAGAGTACAAGTTTCAATGTTTGTCCTACAGTGCAGGCAACACGAACTATAGTTCTCACAATGAGTAACAAATCTCTGATGGGCCTCTTGCTAGCTATGTTTTATAGGCAAGTCAATCAAGTAATCTCTCCTTCTATCTCCTTTTTTAAAAATATTTATTTATTTGTTTGAAAGTCAGAGTTACAGAGAGGCAGAGGCAGATAGAAAGAAAGAGAAAGAGAGGTCTTCCATCCACTGGTTCACTCCCCAGATGCCCACAAAGGCCAGAGCTGTGTCAATCTGAAGCCAGGAGCCAGGAGCTTCTTCTGGGTCTCCCACGAGGGTGCAGGAGCCCAAGGACTTGGGTCATTTCCTAATCCTTTCCCAGGCCATAGCAGAGAGCTGGATGGGAACTGGAGCAGCCGGGACTCAAACCAGTGCCCATATAGGATGCTGGCACTGTACACGGTAGCCTTACTGGCTATACCACAGTGCCGGCCCCTTGTGTCTCTTTTTCTATCAATAAGGGATAAATATGGGTTATTTCAGAGGACTGACATGAGGTATATATTCTCTAGATGCAGTTAGAGCATTGCTTAGCACATGAGAAACCCTCTGTAACATCTCCCATTGTTATTATCCATCGTGGTCATGCCCATTAAATGAGATAATAAAAACCCCTCCTTCATGGGTTCATTGTAAGATTGAACACACATGCCCCAAATACATCATACATGCTCATTAAATTAGCCTCTGATCATTTCCCCCTCCATTGGGGTGTCTTTTATCAATATTTCCCTTGAGGACAGAGATAAGGGAAGCAGGGGAATGAAAATAACCAGGTAGATAAAAAATCTTAAATATACAAGAAACAGATATTCAAGACTTTATATAGTACTGGTCTAAGAATCATCAGGCATGAAGGGCATAAAATTTGTAAAAAGACTGAAATAAAAATTTCTAGGGCTATACAGAAAATGTCATGTCCTCTACATATTTGGCTATCTGGGAGCCATTATTGCTCTCCTGTCCTTTTTTCCTTACCTAGTCTCTCCTCTCCCTGCATTTTCCCATCCCCAACATCTTCTTGCACCCTGGTTTAAATTTTTACTGTGTCTGTCACTCACTGAAGTCTCCATCTGAATTTGAAAGACACGAAAACCACAGGAGGATGGTTGTCTACCATTTTAAAGAAACCATCAACCGCATTCTCCAAGGCTTCCTAAGAGGCCTTAAGTGTAAATCATCATTTTCTCTCTCTCCTGTTAACATTGTTCATGAAAGATGTATTTCCTGCTTAAAACACATTGCCATCAGTTCAGCTAGATCCAATCCTAAAGACAAAGAGGCCTGGTCCCTCAGCTATGTGTATACTAGGATTGCTCTGGAACCTCGTAGGTCCCTTTATAAATACAAAAGCATTTTGCATCTTTAAATTTTATACAAAACTCTGTCTAACTGCAGGGGAGACTAATTTCTCATTTCATGGGCCTTGGGCCATAATCTAAAATTACTTACACAAGTACAAATTTTCTACAATCTTGTATTATAGATATTTTCACGGAAAGTACACATATTTTGCTTCAGAGTCCATTATAATTACTTTAATAGAGAATAGTATTTTAGCACAGTAATTACATTATTTAAAGCTCAATCTTAGAGTAAAATTAATACTTCAGTAGGATTTTCTGGTCTTGTATTTATGGCTTCTTGCTCCTTTCCAAACCATCATATAGCCTTAGGAAGACATATGCTTCAATCAAGAAATACAGAGTTCTTTAAGTTAATTCTCATCATCCTAATATTTCAGTGTAGTTCTCTATGCTTGTTAGAGTCCCAGGTTTGGAAAAGCCACCTGTCTTGCCCACCAAGTTCATGTAAGGACAAAGTTTGGACTGGAGTTAAGAGTCTGTCTTTAGGGGCTGACACTGTGGCTCAGTAGGTTAATCTTCCACCTGCAGTGCCGGCATCCCACATGGGCACTGGTTCTAGTCCTGGCTGCTCCTCTTCATATCCAGCTCTCTGCTGTGGTCTGGGAAATCTGTGGAAGATGGCCCAAGTGTTTGGGCCCCTGCAATCATTTGGGAGACCAGAGGAAGCTCCTGGCTCCTGGCTCCTGGCTCTTGGCTTCTGATCAGCCCAGCTCCAACTGTTGCGGCCATTTGGGGAGTGAACCACCAGATGGAAGATCTAGAAATAAAAAGAGTCTGTCTCTAAGTACAAGTTCCCTCTTAATAGAATATACAGCCTTGCACCTCCAGAAATATCTGGACTCTGGCTGTGGCCTAAGGTCATAATCACACATGTAGGAAGAGTTAGTTATCATTGTGTGTCTTCAGAGATATTCTGAAAAGTATTTCCTTAAAGTCCTAGTGTGACTTTGCCAAGTATGAGTAACTTTCAGCTTAAACATTGGCTTCAATCCATCCAGGGCTGGCTGCCCTAGATCCAGGTGAACAAAACCTGTTCCAGGGAGAAACACTATCTCCTCCAGATGAAATGAATCAGGATTTATGCAGCCACCTGTACAGTACATTAGCTGCCACCTGCAGACCTACCCAGCTGTGTAAAATTCACTGAAATGAATAGATTCAAGTAGCCAGAACTAGGAAACAGGCTGGAGAGTCAGAAAGCAGAAGCCAACACAAATGCACAGAGAAACTGAGGGGCAGCTAGAAACAAAACCCAACAAAATAAAACAGATTTTTACAGGAAAAAGAAAACGTGAGCATGAGGTTATCTACAGGTCAGAAATTGATAGTTTTCTGGCCAAATGTATTCAATCAACTGTCCTTTGTATGTGTAACTAGGTGATTTTGGCGAACACTTGATGGTTTTTCAATGTTGAGGTGTACAGCACTGTCTTAAACTGAAATGGAAGAAGAACAGCCAAAGATCTCATAGTGAAGGGAAACCAAATGATACAAATATTTGTTTATTGCTTTAACTGAAGAGATTTGATGGAATTCATTTTCTGAAAAATAATTCTCACAAGCAGTGAGCCATAAAGCAGTGTCTGCTAACTGCTAGCACTTGGTGGATGTGCTATGAAGCAGTTCAGACCTTGGCTTTGGAGCCCTCCACCTGCACATACTCCTATGCTGCATTCTGGCTGGGATGGGCAAGCCAGGTTGTCATTAGCAGACATTGCTTTCTAGGCCTTTTTGGTAAAATGCCTACAGAGATAGCACAGGAAGGGCAACTATGTCTCGCAGACTCTAAGCATTGTTGCAATAAACCTCAGTAAACATGACCTCTCAATAAACATCAGCATCTCAGTAAACATCATCTTTCCTGCCTTATTTTGTATTTTGCTCAAAGAGCCTTCCCTATCCCCAAAATTGTTTATAATCCCATTCAAAAAGATTGTGGAAAACAGAATTAAAAATAAGTGTATTTGTTGCAAAAAAATTTTTTTTGAGATAATCTGCATGGTTTTTTTCACAACCCAGATTTTCCATGAACTTTTTAAAGACGCCATAATAAATTTTGGACTTCCCAAAGCCCGTGTCTCTTCCTGCTAGTGCTGATCTTTGGCAAAGGTTTTGCTGCACCAAAATGAAGAAAAGCAACAACATAGAGGATTTTCTATGAAGCCAAGTTAATAATACTGATGATAGTTTTGTTGAGTTTGTTTGTTTTTGAGATGATTATGTTTTGCTTATTACTGTACTTTCTTTTAGGAATGAATGGTGGTCATAGATAGCAAATGGGAATTTTTAAAACTGCATATGATTAAAAAACTGAAAAATTCTAAATCCATAGAGCCAAGGAGCATCAGAGCACACGGGGCACATGCTTGTCGATTATAGTTGGGTGTCTCAGCTTGTCACAGAGGCAGAGCACACCTCGGAGAAGGTAGGAAACAATGGAGAGAAGGTGAGGGAAGGCTTCTCATGGGACTTTCCCTATGAGGTAATTTGGGGGAGGTTTCATGGTTTTTCTCTTGATTATGTGCTATGCGAAAATAGGAGAAATTCTGATTGTTCATCCTAATAACTTGTAGAAATAGAGGGAGAAACAAATTACGGCCAAGTCAGTCATTATCGAAGAAATGACAGTCACTTACTAAAGAATTGGAGGTTTGTCCTTTGGTGTTCCTTGTTAATGTCCCTGCTCAGATGTGTTCAGTGGATGGTCCCTTTGTCACAGTCACAGAGTAGCCTTGAACTGTGTTGGTTGGTGTTCCATTAAATTGTTTATTTCATGCAGAAATCATGGCTTAAGTGTTAGAGTCAGCCCTGTACTCCTTCTGTCTCTGTCTCTCTCTTTCTGTCTCTCTCTATTTCCTAACTGAACTACTCATGACATCCAAAAGTTGGGGAATCATTGTGATATAGGATAAAGGGGACTTGTTTAGAGTCTGTGGGTGGATATGTGACCCTAGAGAAAACAGTCACTCCATGGCACCAGCGATCAGTCATCAGTTGTGGGAGGAATATGGAGTTCATCAGATAATCTTGCCTGAAAGTGCTGAGAGCCCTGAGATTAGTGGCATGGATTAAGAGTCACATAATCAGTGTTTGATTCTAGCCACTTCCCCCACCCCATCTCCCTGCCCTCCAAGTACTAACCCCTTTCTCATTTTAAACTAAGGATGATAATGGGAGCTACTTCTTGGAATTGTGATGATTCAATTACCCAATATATGGGAAGATTTTAGAAGACTGCCTGGCACCAGATAACTGCTTACTTAGTATTTCCATATCATAGTATGATAGTGAATATGGTGATTTCTCTTCTCTCAGTATTAACTGTGCACCTATTATATTCCAAGTTCTGGCTGGATTAATGGGAAAATTAATTAACCTCTCTTCACCGAGTTCTTATTTTTCTTAAAATCACGATGTACTTGTGAGCAATTTAGAGAATTACCCAGGAGGAACCTGCCATGATAGCAGTGTACTCCGAGATAAACCATGATTTTGTTAATCCTATTAACTGGTGTGTGTTCAATTCTTCATCAGTTTATTCAATTGTCATAACTCCCTGATGTTTCCAGGGGCTTGGCTCTTCTTAGGCCTCTGTTTTGAGTGAGAAAACTAGGAATAGAGAGAGGCCAAATAATCTATCCAATGACACATACCTTGCTTGTATTTTAAGTAGAGACTTGAACCCTGGTCCCAAATTCTCAGTTGCTCTTTCTTGATTAAGGATATGTTAGATAAGGGCTCATTACAGAGCAGCAACTACAAATACTTTTTGGTTTTTAACCATTTGAGGAAGTTATTTGAAATAATAGAACAACTTAGAATGTCTGAGAATCCAAGCAAATGGTAATTTCAAAGAAAATATAAAGACTTACTGGAATTCACCGTGTTCCTAAATCCTGAATGCTGTTTCCTCAGAGCTACTTACTTTCTTATTTTCATGTGGCAAACAAGGAATTGAAACTTTGAGACTGATAGAGAATTCTGGGTTTGCTTTTTATTGATGCTATCATTGAATAAAACCAGCTTTCGGAGGATCTCTATGTCATAGGTTTGCAACCCCTAAGTGTCTGCTTGTTTTAAATGAACTTTGTCTACCCCAGAATTCGGTTTATGCTATTGACACTTATATTTGGAGACTAAGCCTGGAAAGGGAGGAATTATAACAAAATAGGCAAATAAGTCCCCCCTGGGACTTGTTGGGTTTATTAATGACCAGTGTGCCACATCGGTATTTTCCATTCAGACCTCTGTATGTTCACATTAGCCTTGGACATGTGTTCCTGAGAGCTTGCTTGCAGTACACCCTTTGTGCTGTGCTGGATGGCCTTGCACATCCCATGCTGCTCTTGAACCCCAATGAATTACTAAAATTTACCTTGCCACTCCATATCAGAATATTTGAATATCAGAATCCACTGTTTGAAAGATGATGTAAACTGTGTCATCACAAAATTGAGAGAATCATTATGGCATAAGGAAAAATACTAGACATTAAATGGTTCTTACTGTTGCATAGATGTGACACTGAGATATGTCTGAACATGATCTCATTTCATCCTCACAATTCTGGGAAGTAGTTTTTATCATCTCTTTTTGAAAAGATGAACTGAGAGATGTTATGTGATGAACCTGAAATCTTAAAAGTGAATTTGAATATCTCACTGCAAATACAGGTTCCAAGTTCTAGAGTATAGATTTCATTGCCAAAATTTTCCCTTTTCCAAATTTATTTAGATATTACCAGGAAGATTATTTCAGAAACTTTAGATCTATTATGTATAGTTTTAGCAAGAAATGAATTTTAGAAGGGCTTCAAACTAAAATACACATATAACTGAGAGGTAATAGGAGTGAAGTATGGGCTTTGGTGTTAAACTAATCTGGGTTTAAGCAGTAGCTTCAATACTTACCAGCTGCATAAAACTGTGGTCAAAATATTAAAAGCCTTTATGCCTTAACACTCTTATCAGTAAATGGAGGCAGCAATACTTACTTCATGGGCTTGTTGAGAAGATTAGAGGGGTTAATTCGTACAAATCTTCAGCACAGTATAGGTCACAAATAAATATTCAACAAGGGATCATAGGTAAAGTATTATTCCTGCCCTCTGCCCAGGTCGGTGTTATTTTTCTCATAATTAACTGAAAGGCATGGAGACTTCCAGTTTTTTTGTGAATAATAAGACTTTTAAGAAGGAAGTTTTTCAATTGGATTATATCACTTAAAGCAGAAAAGAGAGCTTCCTTGCTCATCTACTGGTCTCTATCAGGAGACACAGGTGGACCCAGATCATCTATGAACTACACAATCTTCATATCCCTGAGAATTGTGATAGTGTTTAATCATATGAGGAAAGTTGTAAAAGGCGGCGTTTGAGTATTGAGACAATGAGTTGGTAACAAGGGTGATGTTCATTTTTTGGTTGTTGGATATTCAAGGGCACATTGACTGTTCAACCTTGTTGATGTTCACCTGTTACTCTGACACTGGCAAAGATGTCATTTTTTTTCATCATGTTCAACTGGAAAGTGAACCTCAACTGTTGTGTTTACATGCTTAGTTTTCATGAATTGGCTGGTTGGTGATCAAGTGGGATTTTGTGTTTTTCTCTCAGATGCATTCCCGAAGTGCCTGGCCTGGGCTGTGTGGAGTGTTGAAATTACCAATTTCATAAAATTGCTTTTGATGTTGGGGAAGATGCTATTTTTATTGAGCACGGCAATTGCCGCCCAAGTTTCAGGAGGACAGTCTCTTTCTCTTGATGATCCTATTTAGTTTCAGATTTGTGTTTGGGGAAAGTAGTTATTACACAATTTTGAGTCCCCTTGAGCTGAAATTGCTAAAGAAAGTGTCTGCTGGGCTAGGAAGCTGGTCTCAGCACTTTAGCTGTTTTCTGAGAGGCGTTAACAAACATTTCAACCTTACTGGATTATTACAAATTCTTTAAGGCATTTTCTATGACCTTGCATAAAGCTATGCTAACATCAAGCATTGATACATTACCCATTCAATTTTATTGCAGAGTTTTCTTTGGAATTCACTTTGTGCATCAACTCACACATAACACTGATGTCTGTGCACCCTTCATTCTTTCTGTCATTACAGAGAATAAACTCTTATATGTGGTGAATTTGTACATAACCTTGCACCTCTAACAAATAGAGTCAGATGAAATTCAACAAAAAATTTAGAGCTTATTGTGGTGTATAATGACACAGAAGCTAGAAAGAGTGAGGTACACAAAGTGGAGTGATAGAATATAATGTATGATGGCCGGCGCCGTGGTTCAACAGGCTAATCCTCCGCCTTGCAGCGCCGGCACACCAGGTTCTAGTCCCATTTGGGGCACCAGATTCTGTCCCGGTTGCCCCTCTTCCAGGCCAGTTCTCTGCTATGGCCCGGGAGTGCAGTGGAGGATGGCCCAAGTCCTTGGGCCCTGCACCCGCATTGGAGACGAGGAGAAGCACCTGGCTCCTGGCTTCGGATCAGCGCGGTGCGCCAGCCGCAGTGGCCATTGGAGGGTGAACTAACGGCAAAGGAAGACCTTTCTCTCTGTCTCTCTCTCTCTCACTATCCACTCTGCCTGTTTTAAAAAAAAAGAATATAATAAATGAAATAAAAAATAAGTAAAAAAAGGGGGGGGGTGACAGGTTGGTTCCAAGTCGTGTACAAAATGGGAAAAAATATAACCTTGTGGTGTTATAAATTCTACAATGTTCTGTATGTCATTAGACACTTCTTCTGATTCTCCTTAGAGAAGTAGAACATAGCCTCACTGGTGGACACTCTAAATGCCACATCTATCATTTTTGGTGCCTCATCTTTCAAAGTGTGTCCCTCATGGATAATCTGCACCATTATAGCCATGCAAAGCCAGGTCCTGTCCAGAATAAACCTGCATTAGGTGTTGATGATTAAAACACCTGCCCTAAGGACCGCCTCTAAAGCTCAGGGGCCGCAATACTTGACTGCCAGGGCCTTTGTCAAAACCCTGCATATTTGGTGATTTCTGTAATTTTAATGACGCTCATCTTAAATTTAATCCTTGGCTTTCAACAATCCCAGGGCATTCTTCAACACTAGCTTCTCATTAACCATTAACTATATACTTTGGAAGAGTTTCGCATGGAAAAAATTGAAAACAGGAGAACCATCCACAGTTTGTGGCTATATCTGAATGACCCCTGAACTCTCATCCTTAAGAGATTCTATGCTGAAAGGTAGAGAAATGGCAGCTTTCTTATTCACTAATTTATAACTATATAAATAAGTTAATTTCCCTGATTCTGTGTTAAGTTTTGCATTAGTCTTGACTTTTTTTCTTCTTTTGTGCAGTGATAAGGCTTTATTGGGATAGAGGATAGGGCATCCGTCAGAACAGAAGGGACAGAGAGAGTGCCCTGTCACTCGGACTGGGTGAGTCTTCTTAAAGTTAAAAGTGACAGAAACCCAATTCAAACTGGAAAAGTAAATAATGGTGTAAACACATATGTAGACTCAAGTAACTGAAGTGCCCCTGTGATCCAGGGAATCAAAGTATGTCAGTTGGTGATTTGCCTCGATCGGTCAGTACCACTTACAGGAGTGTGTTGATCAGATTCTTAAGGGAACTCACTTTGTCAGAACATCATTGGCAAATGAAGAAAATAAGCAACGGGTTACATCCTCCACGTAGTTCTAGATGCAAATGAAGCCTTTTTTGGGGAGGGTCCTTACAACAGATTTCATTTCAGACTTCAGTTTGGATTCCATGCCCTTTGTCTAAGCCTTCACTCTGCCCACATGATTAAGTACCCTATTGACCAAGCTTGTTATGAGCCCATTCCTATGTCGAGGGGGTGTTGAGCCTCAGCAAAACATATGGAATGGATTCTTTACTGAGTAGAGGACTTCAAGCAAGGGGCTCTGGGAAGAGACCTCCACCAGGCCTCTTCCATATGTTCTTCCTTCACCTTCTTTGCCTACTCTTCATTTCGCTTAGAGATGCACATGGTGGTGTGAAGCACTTATTAAGCTCTTACAATGGTTCATGTCTCTTATCATACTTAATTCCCAAAACTAATATGTAAAACAGGGCATGTTATCATTATTTTCAGTTCACAAGGGAGGAAGTAAAGCTTACAGAATTTGTTATTTGTCTAGGGCTACACAACTACTAAATGGTAGAATTGGAACTGAAATCATGTATAACTAATTACCCAGGCTTCCAGGCTTGGTTGGTTTGATTGCTTGGTATAACTTCAAAGATTTTTAGTTGTGTATGTTTAACTGAAAGATTGCCTTCAATGTTTTAGTTTTTGTGGCTCTCACATTTCTCTACTTTCAATAAATATTGTTGTGCGTATACTGAATTTAAATACCTCGAAGACAGGTAATGTCATCTGTTTTTCTCACAGTTTAAAAATGGTCGCATACTAAGAATTGAAAACAGATGTCCAAACAAAAATGTGTACAGAACACTCAGAGAAGCACTGTTCAAAATAGTCAAAAAATGAAAACAGTGCAAATGTCCATCAACTGATGACTGTTTTATCAAAATGTGGCTTATCCGTGTTGAAATAACATTCACCCATGAAAAGGAATGTAAATACTGATGCATGCTGTGACATGGATGAACCCAGAAAACTTTATGCTCACTGGAAGAGTCTAAACAATGAAGCCACATAATGTAAGTTCTCATTTTTATGAAATACTCAAACAAATGCACACAGATGGAAAGTAGATTAGTGGTTGTCAAGTGTTAAGAGGGAGGAATGGAGAGTGACTGCTGAAAGAGTGATGGGTTTTTAGAGTGATGAAAGTGTTCTTGAACTAGATAATGGTGATGGCTAGAAAACATTGTGAATGTACTAAATGCCATTGAATTTCACTATTTCACTTTAGAATAGTGAACTCTGAGTTACTTGAACGTTACTAAAATAAAAAACTCTAAAGGCTTCCATAGCCCTGGCAACTCATGACTAGAGCCTAGGGAGATTACTGACGCCATGAACAGGAGTGTCAAATTGTTAAATCAGCAACAGGAGTCACTGTGTACTTACACCCCATGTGGGATCTGTCCCTAATGTGTCGTCTAAAGCGAAGTGATGCTATAACTAGTACACCCCATGTGGGATCTGTCCCTAATGTGTTTATTAAAAATAAACAAGTAGGACTATCAAAAATTATTGCACAGTAAAAGAAATAATCAACAAGATGAAAAGGCAGTCTACAGAATGGTGGAAAAAACTGACAACCCATATCCAATAAACAGTTAATGTCTACAATATAAGGAACTCCTAAAATTGCAAAGGATAAAAGGAGGGATAAAAGCCCAATTAAAAAGTAGAGAGAGGGGCCAGCACTGTGGCATAACAGGTAAAGCTAATAAACTGCAGTGCTGGCATCCCATATGGGCACTGGTCCAAGTCCCAGCTGCTCCACTTCTGATCCAAGTCCCTGTTAAAGCACCTGGAAAAGCAGTGCAAATGACCCTAGTGCTAGGGCACCAACACCCAAATGGGATACCTGGAAAAGCTCCTGGTCCAGCCTGGCTGTTGTGACCATCTGGGGAATGAACAAACAGATGGAAGATTCTCCCTCTCTCCCTCTCTCCCTCTCTCCCTCTCTCCCTCCCTCCCTCCCTCCCTCCCTCTCTCCCTCTCTCCCTCCCTCCCTCCCTCCCTCTCTCCCTCTCTCCCTCTCTCCTTCTCTCCCTCCCTCCCTCCCTCCCTCCCTCTCTCCCTCTCTCCCTCTCTCCCTCTCTCCCTCTCTCCCCCTCTCTTTCCCTCTCCCCCCCCCCTCTCTCTTGGGGGCAGCCATTATGGCTCACTAATTGGGTTCCTGCCACTCACAGGAGAGACCTATATTTCATTCTCAACTCCAGGCTCTGACCCTCACCATTGCAAGCATTTGGAGAGTGAACCAGATGATAGGAGCTCTCGCTCAGCCCACCTGCTGTTTGTATCGGTCTGCCTCTCAAATAAACACTTTAAATAATTTTTTTTTCAAATTAATTAATTTTCTATGCCATTTCCATTTTAACACCAGGTTGTTGTTTTTTTTTTTCATTTCCAATTCTCTTTATATACAGAAGATCACTTCAGTATATAATTAGTAAAGACCTCATCAGTTTGTGCCCACACAGAAACGCAAAGTATAAAAATACTGTTTCAGTACTAGTTATAGCATCACTTCGCTTTAGACGACACATTAGGGACAGATCCCACATGGGGTGTAAGTACACAGTGACTCCTGTTGCTGATTTAACAATTTGACACTCCTGTTCATGGCGTCAGTAATCTCCCTATGCTCTAGTCATGAGTTGCCAGGGCTATGGAAGCCTTTAGAGTTCGCTGACTTTGATCTTATTCCGATAGGGTCATAGTCAAAGTGGAAGTTCTCTCCTCCCTTCGGAGAAGGGTACCTCCTCCTTTGATGGCCCCGTTCTTTCCACTGGGATCTCACTCACAGAGATCATTCATTTAGGTCTTTTTTTTTTTTTCCATGATATCTTGGCTTTCCATGCCTGCTATACTCTCATGGGCTCTTCAGCCAGATCTGAATGCCTTGAGGGCTGATTCTGAGGCCAGAGTGTTGTTTAGGACATCTGCCATCCTATGAGTCTGCTGTGTATCCCACTTCCCATGTTGGATCTTTCTCTCCCTTTTTGATTCTATCAGTTAGTATTAGCAGATACTTGTCTTGTTTGTGTGATCTCTTTGACTCTTAGAGCTATCAGAGCTATCAATTGTGAGCTGAAATTGATCACTTGGACTAGTGCGATGGCATTGGTACATGCCATCTTGATGGGATTGTGTTGGAATCCCCTGGCACATTTCTAACTCCACCATTTGCGGCCATAAAAAAATTATGTAGGATCTCTGTCTTTAATGTGCTGTACATTGCTATTTAATGCTATAATTAGTAATCCAATGTAGTTTTTTCACTTTATGTTGCTATATGGGCAAAATGTTGAAATCTTTACCTAATATATACTAAACTGATCTGTATACAAAGAGAATTGAAAATGAATCTTTACATGAATGGAAGGGGAAAGGGAGCGGGAAAGGGGAGGGTTGCAGGCGGGAGGGAAGTTATGGGAGGGGGGAAGCCATTGTAACCCATAAGCTATACTTTGGAAATTTATATTCATTAAATAAAAGTTTAATAAAAAAAATAAATAAACACTTTAAATAGCCTAAAAACAAAAATAAGAAATTTGTACGAATATGGGAACAGTGCTGCGGCACAGTGGGTTAATCCATTGTCTGCAGTGCTGGCATCCCATATGGGCACTTGTTTGAGACCCGGCTGCTCCACTTCCAATCCAGCTCCCTGCTACTTTGCCTGGGAAAGCAGTGGAAGATGGCCCAAGTTATTGGGCCCCAGCACCCACATGGGTGACCTGGTGGATCTCATGACTCCTGGTTTCACCCTGGTCCAGCCCTGGTCATTGTAACCATTTGGGGAGTGAACCAAGGATGGAAGATTTCTCTGTGTCTCTCCCTCTCTCTCTTTGTAACTATGCCTTTGGAATTAATTAATTATAAAAATTTGAATAAGGCTATTGATGTGTGTTTTCCCTGTTTTAATTCTTCAAGACAGAAGAACACTCATACAGTTTGATAAAGTAGTAAATATTATATTTCTTTTTTTCAAAAGATTGATTTATTTTGAAAGAGTTACAGAGAGATCTTTTATCAGTTGGTTCACTCTCCAGATTGTGCAGGGCTGGGCCAGACTAAAGCCAGGAGCTTCATCAGGGTCTTCCACGTGGGTGACAGGGGCCCAAACAGGCCATATTCTGCTGCTTTTCCCAGGCCATTAGCAGGGAGCTAGATCAAAAGTAGGCAAATGGGATTAAAAGTGGTGCTCATATCTTACCTGCTAAGCCAGGATGCTGGCCCCATGAATATTATATTTCAATTATTTCTTTGTTACCTTTGTCAGATCTGTAAGGCAGTTGAAACTGATTGAAGAAGATGTGAATGATTATTAGGGAAAACCAGATCTTTCAAATGTATATACATTGGTCAATGTTACCTAAGCGTAATAGAAATCTCACTGCTTCTCAGACTTTAAAATGTGTACAGATTACCTGGGGATCTTGTTAAAATGTAGCCTCAGACTCGGTAGTTCTGAACTGGGATCTGAAATTCTGTATTTTTCACCATCTCCCAGGTGATGTTGACTCTGCTAGATCAGGCGCCACCCTTTGGTTTTGCCTGTGGAGGAAATGAGCTCTGGAATCCCAGTGTGTTCGTTCACTTTCATGCTCTGTGCTTTACTCATTGGCTAGGTGCTCACCATGTGTGTCATGCTAGATATGTGTGAGGTTGACCAGTAAGATACTCAGCTGCATGAAGTCACTTGGGACCAAACCATCTTGGTGAACCTTCTGAAGAACAGGAAACAAGAGGGTTGGAAAACTGTGCCCCAGCAATGAAATATTCTGACCTCCAAGGTGTCACGTGTCACTTTGAATCACATTTCCTTAGCCAGAACTAATCTAATGATCATGCCTCACTTCAAGGGAGTGAAGAAATGTCATCCTCTGAACATTAAGAAAGGAAGCAAACCCACAGGGAGGAACTTCAAAAAGTTCATGAAAAATGGAATGAAAAGATAAGTTTATTTTGGTATACAACATTTTCAAGATCCACAAATAGGTTTTTTTTTAATAATTTATAATTTCCATGAACTTAATTTTTGTTTTTGTTTTTTTATTTTTTTTTAATTTCCATGAACTTATTGAAGATCCCTTATCTGTTAATGAACCTTAGTGACTTGTCAAGGGGAGCACAGTGCACAGGGTTTTGTCATGTGCCCATGTTGCCTGTTTATAAATTTCACAAGAAATTTGTTTCCATCAAAACTTCATATAGATATTTTCAGTATATAAGAAAATTTGGCACAGTTTTTCCTTCTCTTCCCCAGATAAACTAATAATTCCTATAGTTTTGGAGCTGAAAGGAATTGTAGAAGTTGTTACAAATGCTTTTATTTAATAAATAGTGATTCAGAAGCTTAGAAAAGGCAAGCACTATACTTTCCAGGGATGGTAATATAACACGTAGAGTTTTGTTATTTGGGCATCTGCCCTATGAACATTTCCATGTTCACCACTGCCTACTTCTAATTCTGAGAAGTGGCAATGAATGAGTTACTCCTACAAAAACTAAAGTTCTCAAGCCCGTGATTTCTCACAGTCATGATCTAATAAAGCATTTTGTGCTTCTTTTATTTTTAAAACAGGTGCATTAGGGTGGACTTGATGTGCTGAGTAACTGAAATTTCCGGGCTATTCCAGTGGTTTATGGGCACAATGGGATCAATTTTATCTTTAATTGGAAGATATCCTACAAAATTTAAAAAACATGTGTTTTATACAAATATGGCCTCAGAAACACTTTTGATCATACTGCAAATTTGACATGTCATTGAGTCCATTTATTACGAGTATTTTTGTTGGTACTAAAAATTACTGCATACATAATATGCATTATCAGTAGCTAGAATGAACAGCATCCTGCCTTTGAATATTTGCCCAAATAGAAGTTCTTGCTTTAGAAAGGAAGACTCTCCTATGATACTGCTGACACAGAAGATTTATTTGGGAGGAACACTGCTTAGTTGTTTTATCAAGTTTTGATTTGTACACCTGGTTTGCGATTCCTGCGTTCCAGCCTACTGCTTTCAACATTTGCTCTGTATTTCTCTTTATTCTTGGTATACTGAGTTGGAAAATGATGGACCATTCAGGGAGGGGATCCTTAGAGTCCAACAGATTTGGGCTTCCCTCTCAGCATCTCCCTTTGCCTGCTGTGTGACCTTAGGTAAAAGACTTAATTTCTCTGGTCACAGGTTTCTAATCTTGGAGTAAAGAACATAACATATGTTGCAGCTTTACTGTGAAGATTAGAGGCAATACATCTCAAGCAGCTAGCCAAGGACCAAGTCTATTTCATGTGTTACCGAAAGCTGGGTGCCTGTTGCCAGTGCCAATCAAAATAACAAGGACAGTGTTTCAGGGTGAAAGAAAGAGGTGTTTAACCTGTTGACAGATGGGAGGGTAACAGGGCTGGGCCTCAAGGACTACTGCTGTATTGAATGAGGATATTTTGAGATATATAAAGGGTCTATACTGAAAGGAGAGCTAGACTGTTAATTTCCAGAAGGAAACACAAGACCTTGTACATTCCTTCTCTGTTTTATTCTCTGGTTGTCTGCATAAGCAGTTAAGGAACATTGCAGTATGCACAATAGGACTTGGGTGAGTGGGAAGCCAGCAGTCTAGGCCGGAAGTATTAACAAGATGTTCTGATAATATGATGGTCAGGTGGGCTTCCGTCAGCCTGGGGGCTGCATGCAGTCAGCAGCTATCTTTGTCCTAGGCCTGGAATTGCTGCAGATGGAATCCCATGGGACAGTACTGCCCACCAGTGCGTCATCCGTTTGAGAAGCAAATGACTTCATAAATGCAGTGATGAGAATCTCTTAGGGCTGGCTGGACCAGGCCCTCCTTTCAGTGAGTTAAGCCAAGGGAGGATGGCTGGGGCCTGGCACCTGATGTCTCTGCATCTGCATTCAAGGCTTGGTTCCACATGCATGCCTTAAAGGCTTGCTATGATTATTACAGTCCCCATGTGAACCGGGCTTCAGTATCCTGAGAATCTGAACTTGAATATCCTTGCCTCAATGCCCTCAGACTCTCATTTTCATGCTTAGGATCTTCCCCGACCCTGGCTTTGCTATCCCTACTCACCTTCGATGTGCTTTCTTTTCATGCAAAAGCCTGGCTCAGAAATCATCCTATCTTCTTTATCAAAAATCCTTTCTATCTGAATGTCTATATGAAATTTTCTGGCTTTTTCCCAGTAGCAAGTAAGTCTTGAGGAAACACAACTCTGGTCCTGTACCAAAGTTTGTGATTTCCAGTTAAGCTTAGCTGAATATTCCTCCAAGTGGATCCTTAAACTCTGCGCTGGTGAGTCACTTGGTAGGTCGGTACTTAAAACAAAGTCCCAGTCCTTCCAGACTACTGAATCAGAGCACTTAGGGGGCCAGGCAGGGTGTGCTGTCACTCAAGCTTTCCAAGTGACACTCTACCCTCCAATGACGACTATAAAATGAAGTGTGTCACTTCTTTTTCCCAGTTGATTATGATCCATATTTTTATAAAAGCCTGCATTGGTATACAAAAAGTGCATATAGTGAGTATATATAGCGTGGTGACTTTGGATACAGCTGTAAACTCATGTTACTATCATCACAGTCCAGGTACTAAACAAATCCACAACTTCTGTAGGTTTTCTGTGTCCATTGTTGTATTTGTATTGTTTCCTTGAGTGTGTGTGGGGGGGGGGGGGGAGGAGAACACAATATAAGATCCTCCTGCTTAACATATGCTTAAATTCTGCCTTTTTAAGAGTAATCATAGGGTCTGGGATTGTGACATAGTGGGTCTGGGGTCATGACATAGTGGTTAAAACCCTCACCTGCAACTCCAGCAGCCCATATCTGTGCTGGTTTATGTCACAGTCACTCTACTTCGTATCCAGCTCCCTGCTAATGGTCTGGGATAAGCACCCAAAGATGACACAATTGTTTGGGCCCCTACTACCTGTGTGGGAGACGCGGATGAAGCTTGTGGTGCCTGGTTTTGGCATGGCCCAGCCCTGGCCACTGCAGCCATCTGGGAAGTGAACCAGTGGATGGAAGATTCTCTCTCTTTGTCTCTCTCCTTCCCTCCGACCCTGCTTCCTTCTTTCTCTTTATAACTCTGACTTTTAAAATAAGTAAATAAAATATTTTTAAAACAAACAAAAAAAAAAAATCAGGGCTGGCACTGTGAGACGCAGTAGATTAATCCTCTTTCTGTGGTGCCAGCATCCAATATGGATGCTGGTTCTAGTCCTGGCTGCTCCTCTTCCAATCCAGCTCTCTTCTGTGGCCTGGGAAAGCAGTGGAAGATAGCTGAAGTGCTTGGGTCCCTGCACCCGCTTGGTAGACCTGGAAGAAACTTTGGGCTCCTGGCTTTGGATCAGCCCAGCTCCAGCTGTTGGGGCCATTTGAGGAGTGAACCAGAAGATGGAAGACCTTTCTCTTTGTCTCTCCCTCTCACTGTAACTCTCCCTGTCCAAAAAAAATAAATAAATAAAAAATTATGAGATATTTGAAAGACACGTGGCTGGATACATTCTACTTTGTGGGGCCTCACTGGGTAAGATGAGGTCCCTCCCACCTAAATTTTACATTTCTTTTGTGCCTTTCTTCTCTATTCTATTTGAAAAAGAGCAGTATTGTGTCTGAGACATGGAATCCCTAACGAATTTCATGGGTTCACTGAAGACCATGTGGTTGTGTTTTTCTAATCATTTAGTGGTGTTCTGTCAAACTAGATTAGCCTATGTTCCAGGGCAGAGCTTCAGGTTCTTTGGCTTGCAGTCCATTTAATAATGCGTGTGTGCGCTTCTATTGTATGAGCTGATGTTGAAATCTCTTCTCCCTGGTGAGTTAGCGGTTACCTATTAGGGATCTTGAGTACCTGTTGTTAACAACCCTTGGGTGAGGCCAATGCCTTAATTTTTACTTACATAATAGAAGTCATCCATCAACTTTACAGAGCCTTTTTGATATGGTTGATGCTTATCGGTGTTCACAAAATAAATCCCTTTACCCAACCTGTGTTTTAATTCCAAAGAAATTGCCCTTGGCTATGTTCTACAGTCAATATGGAATATGTTACCCTGCTGGTGGTTTGGTTTTATTAGGGATTTCTGATCCTAAACCAAAAATGCCTTGTGTTGTCCCTCTTTGAGATTTCAGTTAGAATTACTACTTCTGTTAAGCGTAAATGTTCAAAAAATGCTTTCTAGTGAAAACAACACAGCTCTCCATTTTTGAGCTTTTATTATGTGACCCAACTATCATGCCCCTTATCACAGCCCATTTTACGTGGAAGATTCTCGGTTCACCCTCACCAGAAAATTGTAAGATTATCTCATGTTATTCTTTATAGCAGACAAAAACCAAGCCCTAGAGGGGTTTTAAATAATGGAGCCAGGTTCAAAATTTTGTTTTCTCATTCCAGACCTATACAGGGAGTCGTAAAGAACTGCTGCCTAACATCTAGTAACTGTTTTGGTCAACAAGTGTTAATCCTCCGCTGTATAATGAATCACCCCAGAACTCATTGGCTGAAAATCCTCATGGGATGCTGATTTGTCTGGAGTTTGGTTGACCTCAGCTAGGCTTGTCTAAACTTGATTCCAGACAATATTTTGGGTAAAGGTAGACCATGATTCTCATTTTGGGGCAGTGACAGAAGAGTAACAGGCAAAAAGAGTATTACAAAAGAGTAATAGGGCATAGTTTTCTTGTGGCTACTAATAGCAAGGAAAGAGAAATGACTAATGCTTCTTCGGGATTTGGACTAAATAAGACACACTGTCAATTTCACCTGTACCCCATGGGTGAAAGCAAGTGAGACAAGACCAACCTCAGCCTTAAGAAATATGGAAATGAATGCAAATCCTGGGAGAGGGGTGTGGGTGAAAATATCACAACAATGATTAATCTACCAGATTCACTTACCTTTTACTTATCCATATCAGCAAAATGTCATTGAAATCTGGGCACAGTATTAAAAGAAAGTATATATTATATAACAGAATTGTATTATATGAGTTATTAAAAAGTAACCCTGTCATCATTTCAATATTTGTATTATAGAAACCTCATTTATAAAGGTATAGAGACTTGTATTATTAGAGACACAGGGACTCTGTAGACTGTGGTTATTGTTTAAAGATGCATGAGAGCTGAGCATGTTAGCTAGTAGGTAAGATGCCTGCATCCCACACTGGAGTAGCTGGGTTCAGTTTCCATCTCTTGCTCCTGACTCCAGCTCCCTGCTAATGTGTGTCTGCGGCAGCAGTGGTGATGGCTCAAGTATTTAGGTCCCCACCATCCACATGAGAGACCAGGCTTGCATGCTGGTCCCCAGCTTTGGTGTGGCCATCCCTGTTACTGCAGGCATTTGAAAGGCAGAGAATGAAACAGCAAATGGGAGTGCTGGCTCGCCCTCCATCTCTCTCCTTTCCAAATTGGGTGGAAAAGTGGTTATGAAAATATGGATGGCAATGACTACATTTTGATAGAGAAATAGCTGTTGAAGTTAATTCTTTCTTCAACTATATTATATATACCTTGTAAGAGAAACATGAAATTAGTGTATTGAAAATGGTCTTTTATTAAAAGCCAGTTTTATAATGTCTTTGGTAGAGCTTTGACTATAATCCTGTTGTTATTAATAGAACCACAGTTTCTCACTGTGCAACTTGTCTTAAAGGTTGCCATTGTCTTTGAATATGCAGTCTCCATTTTTTTCTTGGTGTAGATACCTGAGCAAACAAAAATCGCTGAGAAGATTGCAGTCGACTTTTCCCCCACTTCTGACAAACTATGACTACCCTAGCCTCACATCAGAGGGGTGCTGATAAATCAGCTCTTAAAAACAGAAAAAAAGAACAGGCTGTGATCCATAATATTTGCCAATTTCTACAATGTAAATATTCCCCTGATGACCACTTTCAATTTAGCAGAGGCTTAGCAATCAGCTCACAAAAATGTTGCAATAAGCCAACTCCCACAACCCTCTCCTACTGTAAATACTATTTGTTCTACTAAGTGGTTTCTTATCCCGTTTATTTTCTACTAATTATCCTTTCATATGGCCTGAGTTTATTTTCACACACCATCAAAACAAAAAGCCAGGCTTACGTGATTTTTTGAAAACCAGTGTGAAAATATGGCACGTGTAGTTTGAAAACAAGCCATTGTGGTTTTGATGTGCATGCAGATTATGTATTGTACAATAGAAGGTAGCATAAAAAATCTGCAATATGTCATTGGTTGCACATTCCTCATGATATAAGCAAAGGAATGAAGATCCTCTTTGAGCTTCAATCCCAAGGTTTCAATGGATGAAAAGAATGACACCTTGTCTACCTTCTGATTCTCTGAGATGAGCTGTAGGAAATCTAGAAAACTAATCTTACTGCTTATGCTGTAGATTGCTCTCAATATAAGTGTTAATGTCTTTTTGTGTGTGAGTGGATATGGATTTTAATGGAGAAATAGATCCTCCTGTTTTGACAAGTGTCACTCAAAAAGAATGAGACCATTTTTTTTAACCTTTAAGCAGCCTCACTATTCTGCTGTTCTTGCACAGCAGTGACCCCAAAGCTGAGTGATGGCAAATAATTTCTGTATTCTCCTCTCCCATTCTCTTCCCACAAACCCGGCCCTACACTGAAATAGAAAAGCTCCTTAATTTCTATCTTGGGCACGTTAGAGTCTTTGAGGGACTCCCAAGGATAACTGTGTGTCAATTCTTTTCCCTAATTCATTTAGTTTAGTTACTACTCAAGATAGTGTGCTGTAAGCCCTGCCTTGGATGATGGGAAGGATTGAAAAACATTGATCATTTTAAAAGTTACAGTCTAATAAGACAAAAATCTGACCTCTCTTCTCATTTTCATCATATTGGGAGGAAAACAATGAGCACATCGAGGTCAGTGCTATGCCTTCACAGAAAACAAATTAGAGGCTTCTGTAGTAGAGGCACTAGAAGTCAAAGAAGTCTTTCTAGAAGAAGGAGCATTAACTAATGAGTAAGATACTGAGGTCTAGAGGTTAGGAAGGTGTGAGCTAGTTTTCCTGATTAGGAAGAGTTGCAGAAGTAAAGGTCCAACAACAGAAGAGATACACCAAGAAATAAGAGTAATTCAGTTTTACTGCAGCTTAAAGGGAGACAGGAAGATATCCAATGAAAATTCAGCCTTCCAAAGGCCCCAAGCACTCATGTGGTTTTGGATTTTGAGATACTACGTGTTGACAGCTGAATGATCTTGCTAAGGAAATTCCATCATCCAGTGGTTACCATCTTCCACTAGGGTCAGTACCATTTATGGATTAACTCAACTGTAGATGGATGGGATGTTTCCACTATGTTAGCCCACTCTCCTGAAATGTGGGTGACCTCCATTAAGAAATGACCCCTGGCCCTGGCAAAAAATAAGTTAAAGGAAATAAATCGACAAGACCAGTGTCACTCTTGCCCTCATAGGCCTCCGTGAGAGGAATCTGAGATCCCAGTCAATTTGGAAGCAAACATAAGAAAGTGCTAGACAACCTAAGACTTGCCACCTCCATGTGACAAAACGAAGTGATTGCCCAGTTGGCTTTGGGTTTGTTTTCCTTGTCTTATTCTGCTTAGAACTAATGAGAACTCTTTGCAGGGTGTCTTTCATCAGCTCCAAAAGACCTGAGTTGGTTTGTTCCCATACCAGTGCATTGAAATGGAGCTTTTTAAGTGCAGCTAAAACATTAAGTACCATTCACATATTTTTTTTTCTTTCTTTCCTTAACTACACAAATCCCTCAGAAAATACGATTTTCATGTCTTAATTGTGATACCCAAAGTGTCTTTTATTCTCAGCATGCTTGAGATAGCAAAGTAATTTTCAAGCTGAATGTGATTGTCTCAGACAGTCATGATTCAAATATTTAATCTAAAGAGAAAATTCCCAGAGTGCTTCTCTCATCATTTCTCAGTTCTGTGGAGAATAAAACCCTCAACTTTTTATGAGCTGATATTATTTCCATTATTGGTATTATGCTGTAGGCAAATAGTCTTCAAGAGACCATGTCTAGTTTCCTTGTGCTTAGCAAGTTAGGCATTACAAAGGCCCAATCTGGCCTCCACAATAAGAGCTGCTGCTACCTTGTAATCTGCAGAGAATTTAATAACAATCATTTCATTTTATACAAAGCAGCCTTTAAGCTTTAATGCTGGATTCTTCATACATGCAAAGTATCTTTTTTTTTCCCCATTGTAGGCCTATTTTACTCAAAGATCAAATTCCCTATAGGTTGGTTGCCTTAACAAAATGCTCTCAGGTGGCCCATGGCGGGCTGTTAAGAATCTATAGATTGATTACCTAGGGATCTGGATGAAAGGAACTTACATGGCAAGCCACTGGAGTCACTTTTGAGTTTTCTCATTACCTATTCAGAAGAAAATGTTGCAGATTAACTCTTGTTTCTAAATTGCTGGTATTTTAATGTATCCTAAATAAATAAATGGTACATCTCAATGAGTTTTTCTCCAAGTGTAGTCTTCACACCACCTACGTATAAATCTCCTGGTGAGATTAAAAATGCAGATTCCTGGGGCACTCTACAGCCTCCCTGAGTCACAATTTCTAGGGATAGGGAACCAGTAATTTATATTTTTTTCTTTTCTTTTTTTTTTTTTACTAAAGTCATGTGATTCTTCTACACCCTGTGTTGAGGCTTATGATCTCTATTGTTGGCAGTTTCGCTCTTTAATTTTATCTGCACAAATACTATATATTAGGGTACTTCAAAAATTCATGGAAGTTGAATGAAAAGTTGTTTACTTTGACCCAAAACTTTTGGAAAGATGTTTCATAATACACACTTCCCATGAATGTGTGGCCCTGTATGGATGGCTTTCAAAATTTTCTGCCCCAAAATGTACTTATTTTTTCAATTTTGTTTTCCGTGAACTTTTTCAAATTGCTCCCTATCAGAATAGCCTCTCCAGAATTCCAAGGAAAGATATCAAGCTTGAGACTGGTGCAAGTTCATGATTCTCCAGCTGTTTACTAATGTACCCCTGAGCTTTCCAGTCATCTCGACCCCACAGATTTTACATTTTCTAGGAAATTATAGTGCTACTCTACATCTATCTACTGGGAAACTACTAGTTTATAGTAATTTGGTTGCCAGCTGAAGATTTTCCTACTCCTTGCTGCTGGTTTTTTGATGATGGATGGCTTTGTACAGCTGAGTTTTTATCAGTTGCTGCAAACAAAAGCTTGGATCATGTGCAAATCAATGTGAAATGAGAGTAAGAATGTTGATGTCCTGCCTGATGCTGACATTTAAAAAGTTAGGTAATAAAATTATTTCAGATATTTTATTTTGAATAACCTTTAACATATTATGTGTAAAGTGGGATGACTTTTATATCATCTTTCAAATAATATATGTATTTTTAAAATATCTGCCAAATTACTGGAACACACATATCTCAAGGCATGTGAAGTAACCACTTTCATGAATGGAGATGTGACGACTTCTTTGACCTTCATATTTACAAATACTACTGCAACAATCCAGTGCCACAGGACCTTACCAAGTTTTGGAACTTAGGTTTAAGTTATTTGTGGAAATAAATTGCAAACCCAAGTCTTGGTGACTGTAAGGGCTGTGTCTCTTCAACATTGCTTCGTAGATCATAATCTCATTAAGGGATCCCAGAGCAGAAGTGTGGCTGGAGAGAAATGCTGTTCAGGTTGGCAAAGGAGTTAATTATCCTCATGGCACTAAAATGGTCCGATTGAACTGGACAGTAGGAACCTTGATTATAACCTGAACTTTGACCCTAGCTGTGTGACTTGGCCAAGGTTGTAGAACTTGTCTGTGTTGTTGAGATTTTACCTGAGTCCTGGCTCACTAAAAGCAGGGAACGAAAAGGGTAGGTAGGCAAACACACACACACACACACACAGAAAGAAATCTCTAGCTGCCAGAAACTGGGCTGTGTTTTCTGTGATTGTTTTTATTTCACCATCAACTATTCTAAAATTAAATTATTTTACAATTCCTGTTACATAGATGCCCCATGAAATAGAGAAGTGAAGGTAACACAGGTCACCCAGCACCAGAACGTAGGCTCTTTACTCTCTTCAAGAGTAATAACTAAGAGCAGTTGTGTAACTCACTCTGAAGTGCCCAGGGTCAGGTCCCAGCTTCCTTTCCTATTGGTTTCCTGCTAATGTAGACTCTGGGAGGCAGAAGGTGATGTCTTAAGTAGTTGGGTGTCTGACACTCAGGTAAGAAGCCTTGATCTGGTTCTTGGCTTCAGCCACATCCAGTACTGGCTGTTATAGGCATATGGGGAGTGAACTGGAGGATGAGATGTTTTTCTCCATTTTTCTGTCTCTCTCTGCCTTTCAAATAATTAAAAAATCTTTTTGAAAGCATGATAGGGCCTGGGTTTGTAGCACAGAGGCATAATCTACCTCTCAGGATGCCAGCATCCCATATTGGAGTGTGGATTTGAGTCTCCACTGCTGTGTGTTCAACCCATCTTCCTGCTAATGCATCTGGAAGGTAGCACATCATGGCCCAAGTACCTGGTCCCCTCTTCCCACATGGGACAGACCTGGATGGAATTCCTTTCTCTTGGCTTCCGCTTGGTCCGTGCTTCCTTGGCTGTTCTTGCCATTTGGGGAGTGAAGCAGCTAATAGAAGCATGTGCACATGCTTGCTTGCTCATGCGCGCGCTCTCTCTCTCTCTCTCTTTCTCTCTCTCTCTCTTCTGCCTGTCACTGTGCCTTTCAAATAAGTAATTTTAAAAATGTATATAAATAAAAGACTGATGAATGCATTGAATTAAGGTCTTTGATAGTCTTCAAAATAAAAAAGTAAAATTGAGTGGTTCATTCATGTGTAGGTCTCTGGAGAGCAGCATCATAGGGAGTTTAATTCAACAACAGTGTCCCACCAGGGCCTAGAAGAGATCACGGTTGTGGCCCAGACCAACTGTTCACTCCGGAGCCAGCCTGCTGCTTGCTCCGTCCCCAGGCTCATGTCATCAAGGCATGGATAAAGTGAGCTACTGGGGCCACATAGCGTCTCCACCTCCACCAGGCAAAGAGGCCAAGGGGAAGAGGTCTGATGAAGGACCAGGCAGGCAGCCGCTGTCTCGTTTCTCCCATTTGCTGGCAGCTGTCCTCAGGGTAGTCCTTCATTCTCTACCAGATCGCACTTTGCACAGAGAACCAATGAATATCAAAATTGAGCTGCGCTTTTACACAGGAAAATCCTCTGACTCCAAGAAAATAGAAAAGGGATGAACGGCACTCCATGTGTGAGAAGTGAGGGGGAAGCGTGAGAAATCATGCGTCTGATGACATGAGCAGTCGAGTGACATTGGAGCTTGACAAGCAGTCCCAGGAGGTCACGTTCGAGCATCTCGTTAAGGCAGAAGAGAGCGTCTCATTCAAGTTTCTGCGCTTGCCTGCAAAAGGCTCTGATGGCTTTAAGTGGAAAACAGGCCTCTGTAGGAAGTTTCAGGTTTATGCCTGCAGTGTTGGGATTAGTATTTTAAATGAAGATTCTGGAAAACCAGAGGCATCCTCTTGGCAGTTTATAGCACGGTTTTTGAGGCAGGGAAAGGAAAGCGTGGATCAGAAGAAGCACGGAGGTTGTGGGTGATGCAATGTACATCGTCTTCCTTGAGGGCCCAAGGTAAAAAGGTTGGGCAGAGAGCAGCTTGTCAAGTTACGCTCCTGGCTTTAGCAGCCACCCAGCAGTCTGTTTAGAATTTTTCTGGACAGATGCCCTGACTGCTTAACCACTGTCCTTTATCCACAGTTTCCTTGAGACCTCACTGCTTGCATACAGATCCGATTGATCTGATTGAAAGATTCAGAGACACTGGAAGAAAGCTCCGCGATGCTCCTGCTGGGTTCAGTGGTGCTCCTGCTGGGTTCTTTCTTTGTCTCTGTCAATCAAGTGGCACAGGGTCTTCAAGTGGGGAATGGTGGGTGTGGCTATGGAAAAGGTATCTGGATCCGCAGTCCTGGGTTCTAGTCCTGGTGGGCCACTTTCTGTCTAATGACTCAGACTCCTCCAAGCATTCATACTTTTTGTCTGCAAAGCAGACACACCTCACAGGGCTATGGCACAGGTAAAATTACCAACAGCAGGAGCTTCAGATGCTGGCTTCCATCTCTGGCTAGCAGTATTAATTCTAGAGCCAGTTACAGAACCTCTCTAGACCTCAGTGTCATTGCCAATGGGATAGAACGAAGGATTAAATGAGATAATGTTTACCAGGAGCTCACTGCAGAGCTTCTCACATAACAATCTATGCTAACTCAAACTGTTTTTATTTACCACTGTACTTACAGTACTGATGGAATGTTTCATAGATTTTGGAATGCAGAACACAGCCAGACCCAGTGTATGCCTAGATAACCTTGTCTTCTGTTATCAGATGTATCTGCTGCCTAAGTTAGGTTTTTTTCATCTTTCTCCTATGCTTTCTTGAGGTTGAAACCTGGAGGATGGGGCACCATGTGCAAGCTATCTGAGACCAATTTTCCTAATTTTATTCCCGTGGCTACATATGAGAGACTAGAGAAAGAGGCTGTAAAGTCCAAGTCTTTCTCCCCTCCCTTCCCCTGCCCTTCCCCCCTCTCCTCTCCCCACCCTCCCAGACCCCCTCTTTTTCTCTGCTATTAGTTAAACTGAAGTTCGCTTCCTGAAACACCGTAAAGGACTCCCATCTTGTTAGAGTTCTGAAATACTTCAACCCGAGCTTCTTGATAGCCCTTGTTTTCTCCCTCCTGCCTCCATCCCCCAAACCTCAGAAAGCAATTTTTAAGACTCCACATGAAATGTAAGAATGAATTACTGCAGTCCCTCGGCAGCCACAGGGATCACGTTCCTTCATGAAAAGTTGCGTGGTTGGAAAAACTGTGGTAGGAAGATCAAGGCTTCTGATAAAACAGAGGGTTAGGGCAGAAGCAGTAGGAGTGGCTTTGAATAATTGTGAAGCCTGGTTGATAAAATTTCCAGGAGGATTGGCTTCTAAACAAATGGGATTTCTTATGCTAAAGCCTTATTAAAAGGCTGATGCCAGTCTTTCTTGTTCCTTTGTAAAGAATTATTTTTTCTTCCTTTTTCCTTTCTCTCAGGAAATTTTTCCTCATATTGCAAAGGATGATTAAAATTTTAAGATAGATGCTTCCATATGCGCTGATATCTAGATTGTACTTCTCTGAGTTTTTTTCTGTCACTGTTCCGAAGTTTAAAAAATGGCATGTACTGTCTTTGAATTGAAAAGCGCATTTGTGGCTGCTTGTTTTTTGGTTTCCAGTAACAAAATGGTTTCTAATGGCTGAAAATATATGCCACCTCTCACCATCCTCATTTTTCTGGGAATAGTCTCTCATGAACAGGTTTCCCAGAAATAAATATCCTGTCTGCTAGGGTCTGTGAAGTCATTGCCCAACCTCGCAGTCAGCAGGAAGAGTGAAGTGTGTCAGTTTTTTCCTTCTTAGCGTCCGTGTTTCTGTCTGGACATGCAGGATGCGATGTTTTTAAATTTGAAACTGTTTTAAATTTCATGTGAAAAAAATCTAGAGCAGTAAATTGTGTCTGCGCAGGGCCAAGAGGTAAATATTTTTACTTTGAGAGCCATCAGTCTCTGTCAAATGCTTATCTGGGCCACTGAAGGGAGAAAACAGCCTTGAGCAATATATAAAGAAAGGGGCGTGGCTGTGTCTCCCTTAAACTTTATTTGCTAGAGCAGGGGGCAGGAGTGGATTTCACCCCTGGGTCTTAGACCCGAAGACCCCTGATCCACATTATTTCCTACTCTTAAGGCTGTGGGGCCTTGTGGGAAAGGTGGATCAGCACAGCGGCATCTCCTGTTCAAATCCTTATATCACCATTATAGCTCTGAATTAATTTATTTCCCTTTTGGACATATGTACTATATAGTTTGCCACAGTCTCCGCTAATCCCTATGAGACTCCCAACCCTGTCTGCTTGATTTGCTAGGGATATTTATGTGGCCTCTGTCAGACTAATACACTGTGGCTCTGACTTAAGGGCTACAAACTGAACCATGCCTATGCATAATTACTGGTATTTTTAGGTTAAAAATTCTGGTGGGCCAAAGATTAGAAGCAGCACTACAGTTAGCAAGAAATCATGTGCTCAGCCCATGATTCAGTTGGTCCTGTGTGATGGGGGAGTGCTTTAGAAGTTGTGCATATCATCAGTGGTGTAGGACAGCCAGGAGTTTAATGCTTGGCCCAAACTAGGAAAAATAAAACGTCCAGCCGTGAGTGACGCTCATGTAGGTTGGGGATTCGATCCTGTGCTTTTCAAAATGTAGAACACACACGTTTGGAATCACATGACAGGGCACATCTTCTCAAACTCTGGTCTTGCAAGATTTGCATTCCAGTTGGGAGAAGCAGTTGGGAGTTGGATGTTTGTGACTGCACTAGCACTGCAGATTCCTAGGCCCACAGGGGTTTCCAGGGTTTGCATCTATAAAGGGACCCCAGGTGTTTCTTACGCAGTATGAAATTTGCAAAACTGCTCCAATAAAGTGAGTGCAGGGATTGTACTTTCCTGTTTGTTTATTGGATGCAATTTACATTCCTTTCCAACAGAAAAGCAGCAGGATGCATCTTTAGGCCCCAGTCAATTGCATGTAAGAACCTTTATTCCAGATGCGATTAAGCATTGATGAAGAGGTTGCTTATCTGTGGTATAAAGGACTCCCTGCTGGGTCTTCTGATAACTGTGCAACCCATGGCCAGCTATTAACCTCTCTGGTGTCAGTATTCTTACCTGAAGGCATAAATGCACACTTTCCTAAAAGACCAGCAAGTTCTCCTGGTATTCAGAGCACTGACTTTGAAATTCTCTCGAAGACTTCCTTTGTTGGAGCATCTGATGCTGTCAGACCTGTCAGTGAAGGGAGGAAAATCATTCTGTCTTGGTGGCTCACCATTACTCCCGCAGAGCAGGGCTTCCCACCATCAGCTGCACACTGGTGTCCTTCGGGGGGTGCCTTGTAAGTCCCTGATGTCCGGACTCTGCTCCAGATCAACTAAATCCAAGTCCCTGGAGCAGGGAACAGGCCTCTGCAATACGAAAGCTCTCAGGTGTTTCTGATGTACAGCCAAGGCGAGGAGAGCTGTGCTGGGCCACATGGGCTGAAGTGATTACAGAAGACGCTGGGCATGCCTGCTAAACACGCACGCATGGTCTCAGCCCTGGTCTTCAATTCAGTGTTCTAATCCACTGAGCCTGGGACGGGTCCTGGGAATCGGTGCTTTTTTGTGTTGGTTTATTTGACTTTATTTATTTGCCAGACAGAGAAGAACTTCCACCTGCTGATTCATTCTCCTCTTGTGCACAACAGCCAGAGCTGAGCCAGAACAGATCCAGGAGCTGAGAACTCAATCCCGGGTCCCTGACATGAGTGGCTCAGATTCTACTCTTGGCCCCATCAACTGCCGCCTTCCATAGGGTGCATTTGCAGACAGCTGGAATCCGGAGCGGAGTTAGAAATCAAACCCAGGCTGTGCAATGGAAGACGCAGGTGTCCCAGAGAGCATCTAAACTGCCAGAGTAACCAGCCAGCCCGGCATCTGGGTTTTTAAAAAGCAACCAAGGCAGTTATTAAGGTCAGATAAACTTGGGGAAACACCACACCAGATAATTGCTTAATGAATTGGACATTTTATTTTTTTAAGGTGAACAAATAACATGTATTGCATATATACAGATGTAGGAACACAGTGATACTTCCCTTTCCACCCTCCTTTCCTCCCACCCACATTCCTCCTCCTTCTTTTCTTATTTTAATTATTACAATGATCTATTTTGTTTGTTTATACTAGTAGGATTAACTGTACACTAAGTAAAGGATTCAATAAATAGTAAGAAGAAAAAGTTTTACATTTATTCTTGTGATTAAAAATGGCTTTATCAATAATTATACAATTAAGCACAATGTGAAGTTCCTTGGTTTTTCTTTTGTGATCCTAGAAACATTCCAAAATTTAGGGTTTAACATTTTGCCATTTTCATTTCATATGTAGCTATCATACAAAAGGGAGCAGGACAGAGAGCAGACAGAATACCAACTCGCAGCCAGCCTGAATTTATTCAGAGAAAATGAGCTTGAAGAGGTTAATCAACTGCCAGCTCGCACACAGAACAGGTAGCAGAGGGCCCAGACTCCAGCAGGCGGGGCCTTTTCCTGTCATAGGTGCGCTAGGAGTCGGGATGGGGGCAAAGGTGAGCTTCCCCATGCAGGTTCTTCAGGTTTGGCTCACAGGCTTCCAAACCTGGGGAAGAATGCAGGGAATGTGGTGGGAACAGTACAGGATGTGAGACTGAATCGGCCTCTTGAGGAAGACAGGGCCAATGAGGATCTAAAATGGCTAAGGCTTGTGTCCTTGTTCCATCAGTATATGCTTTGTGTCCCTTAAAAACGGGCATATCCGTCATCATATATTATGATACGGGATTTATGATGATGACCATAAGGTGAAAAAAAGGTTATATTGTCATGTAGATGGTATAATTCAGTGAAAACAGTATTTATAACTCCCAATAAAGTGATGATTTTTATACTCTGTATATATTAACTTCTACATCTAAGAGAAAACGAGAAATTTGACTTTCTGTGTCTGGTGCTCCGTGTTCATAGACTTACATGGGCTTGCTTGTCTCTGTTCCGTATGTGAAGACAGATGTCTGGTTAGCCATTGACAGGTGAAGCTCACCTTACCAACTTAGGGTCAGGCGCCCCAGCACATCCTGCGGCTGCTGTGCTGTGAGCACTTGAGGAATTCTTATTGTTAGCTGCTTTGAAAATTTTTGATGCTTCCAGTGTACTGAGTGTTTCTGAACTAGACTTTGGATAAGTACATCGTTTTGTATTCATAGCCACTGTTTGCTGCATAATCTGGCTTTTCATGCAACAGTGCCTGCAGGGAAGTAGGAGCAATAGGAGAAACATTGTCACTTTCCAGGAGAGAAAAGCGAGCCTGAGGCAGAGAGCTGGGAAGGAAGGGCAGTGGGAGAAGGAAGAGGAAGCCTCTCCAGCAACTGCAAGGTCACAGGAGCTGTCAGTCACGTCCTGTGTTACTGCCAGTGATGAACTTCACATGTGAAGTCCACACAGCTTGTGTTACGCCATGTGTGGATCAAAAACGAGCAAGTTCTATCGCAGTTTCAGAATTAATCAGCCCTGACCTGGGCAGTACAAATCGGAGTTTTTAAACAAAAAGCTGCAACTGGTACTTATAGCTTTGGAAAAGTGTTCCTGACTTCTGGCCTCCACATTCTCATTAGACTTGAGACTCGGATTGGATCATAGATTACCGATAAACAGCCTGTGGGCTGTGCATCTGTGAACAGACTCTCAAGTTTTGGCCACAGGATTTTAGCTTTCACCTTTTATTTTTTTTAATTAAATACAAGACATGTTTAGTTACCCTTTTTTTTTCCCCCTAACGTTTGTCCTGTCCCAAGATCCGGTATAGGATACCTCAGTGCTTCTAGTTCAGGATGAATTTTTAAAATGAATAAGTTGCCAACTTTGAAAGAGTAAACTTCTTGATGTAAAAGATCTACACGTTGGGGAGATTGTTTGGCACAGTGCTTAAGATGCCTGTTGGTACCCCCGTGTTTATAAGACTGCCGGGTTTAAGTCCTGGACCCTGAGCTGACCCAGCTTCCTGCATCCCAAGACGCAGCAGGTGATGGACCAAGTGGTTGAGATCTTGCTGCCTTGTGGGAGACCCAGACTGAGTTCCTGGCTCTGGACTATGGCTTAACCCAGGCTTGGCTGTTGCAGGCATTTGAGTTGGAAATCTCTGTCTCTGACTCTGCCTTTTTTTTTTTTTTTTTTTTTTTTTTTTTTTTGTTAAAGATGCAGATGTCACTCTTCCCCTGAAAATGTAGATACTCTGGCAGCAAGAGCTTTGTGTTCCCATATAATCATATTAAGCTCCAGCTGAATTACTGATGCCCCTTTAAATCTGACATGTGGTCTCATTCTGCCCGAGTCCCCTCCATTCTCTGTTGCCTCCAAGACTACAGGAACCATAACCATTACTTGACATCTTTTGTAATAGCCAAGAGGCTATGGAACATTTGTTCTCATAATGCCATAAAAAAAAAAATAAACAGGAGATGGCCTAGAAAGATAGCATGTTTCCACATACTAAGCATTTAGGTGAACAACTCACTACAGTCATTCCCATGGTCTTCCTGGCCTCTGTGGCTATTTTGGTTTGAGATGTCTGAGGGAAAGGCATTGTGGGTATTTGGGATGTGGTGTTAACCAGTCAGGCCAGAGATGTGTGAAGATTTTGCAGACTGAATCTATCATGATTTCTTGTTATACCTTCATTTACCAAATGTGGGATTTCTGAGCCCTGGACCCTCAATCAATAATGTGGAGTTTGCGTGCTCTCTTCCTTCCTTTGGCTCCGGTCCTGGGAACCCAGACTGCAGTATGAACAAGAACATGGGCTTTGAATCTAAAGGACTCCATTGCAGAATCGAGCTTGACCACTTAGGTTAGGATTTCGCTCCAGTTGTTTGACCTCCCTTTGTCTGGGTTTGTTTTCATAAAATTTTACCAATAAATAGGACCTTAGAGGGTTGTGCTGATAGACAAAGGATCTAATACATGTGAAGAGCTTAGAGCAATTCCTGGCATATAGCGGTTGTTTTGTACATAGCACTCACTTTAGAACCACCTTAGTAGCCTCATAAGAAGGCTTGTGCACACAAAATGCTTCGTAATTGTGAATCACGAATGTTCCAGGGCGTGTGTTTAGCCTAGCAGTTAAAATGCCCACATCCCATATCAGAACTTCTGGGTTTGATTTCCAGTGCTAATGAGAATCCTAAGAGACAGCCATGAAGGCTCAAGTAGTTGGGTCCATGCCACCTATGTAGGAGACCTGCATTGAGTTCCCTGCTCCTGAATGGCCCAACCCAGTCCTTGTTATTGTAGGCTTTTGGGGAGTGAACTAGTGGACAGGAGATCACTTGCTCTCTGTCTCAATGAATTACAAAATAATAATTGTGAACTTTTCTGCATAGTAAAGAGTAACAGGGGGTACTATTTTGTGAAATAGATTGAGTGTACTTTATGTGGCTCCAGGGGAAAATTCGGACTAAGTAAGTGAAAGAGCAAAACAGATGTTGGTTCGGTGTCACTTATGCTTTCCATACCTCAGAGATGGAAAGCAATGGGGTGTGTTGCTTGGAGGGAGATGGGCAGCCTGTCCCTCATGGTGTTCAAGCAGACACTGGATGATTGTCATTAGGAACATAGCAGAGCTATCATCCACATTGGTCGCTGCAAGCTACACATGACTATATAAAGTTATACGAAATGAAAATTCATTATGCATTTCAAGTACAAATAGGAATAGGCACAAGGGACCAGCAGCTATTTTATTAGCACAGATACAGAACATCTCTATCATTACATAAAGTTCTGTGGAATACACCATAGCTATTTCACATTTTGGAGGATGGCCTGCACTAGACTTTAAAATGTGGTACTTGGGAAAGGTCTTCCCAGGAAGAAAGAAATAACCAGGGTTCTGAGTGATATGAAGTGTACCCATGGACTCCTGGATTTCATATCATGCATGAGTCCAGGCAAAGCACTGTTCTGAGTCTTAGTTTCCCAGTCTGTATAATGAAAACTTGCCATAAAGATGAGTATTAATGGTTAAAATTAAAGGGCCATTCATTGGGGTGTAGCCAAGTAAGCCATATCTTGCAATGCCAGCCTCCCATATTAGAGACATGGTTGGAGTCTCCATTGCTCCCCTTCTGATCTAGGTCCCTCCTAATAAACCTGGCAAAGCAGCAGAGGATGGCCCAAGTACTTGGGCCCCTGCACCCACATGGGAGACCCAGAGGGAGCTGCTGGCTCCTGGCCATAGATCAGCCCAGCCCAGACTGTTGTGGCCATTGTGAAGTCAACCAGCAGATGGAAGACCACTTTCTCTGCCTTCCCCTCTTGCTCTGTCTCTTTCTATGTCTTCCAAATAAATAAAAATAAATCTTTTCAAAAATTCAAGTTGAAGGTCGTCTAATCCTCTGCCTTGCGGCGCCGGCACACCGGGTTCTAGTCCCAGTCGGGGCGCTGGATTTTCCAGGCCAGCTCTCTGCTGTGGCCCGGGAGTGCAGTGGAGGATGGCCCAAGTGCTTGGGCCCTGCACCCCATGGGAGACCAGGAGAAGCACCTGGCTCCTGCCATCGGATCAGCGCAGTGTGCCGGCCGCAGCGCACCAGCCGCGGTGGCCATTGTAGGGTGAACCAACGGCAAAAAGGAAGACCTTTCTCTCTGTCTCTCTCTCTCACTGTCCACTATGCCTGTCAAAAAATTAAAAAAAAAAAATTCAAGTTGAGTTTCTGGCAGAGTTAGGGCTCTATGGATTGGGTTCCTTCTTTCAGGAAAAGGGTGGGAATCGAAGACTG
The DNA here is from genome assembly GCF_033115175.1 of Lepus europaeus. Classification (NCBI taxonomy): domain Eukaryota; kingdom Metazoa; phylum Chordata; class Mammalia; order Lagomorpha; family Leporidae; genus Lepus; species Lepus europaeus. Next base: position 42,535,432 of record NC_084835.1, read on the forward strand.
CCAGCAATGTCAAGTACAGCAAAGCACCCACTTGCTGCAGAATCCGTCCAACACCAGCAATTACCTTCAGTGAGCATCAAGCTAAATTCCATGCACATGTTATCTGATTTAATTCTTGACACCATACAGTGAGATGGCTGCTCACACTGAGGATACTAGAGCTTAGAGAGATTACATGATTCACCCAAGTTTGTAAAGAAATTCTATGCAGAATTTGAATGCAGCTGCTTTCGACTCAGATTGATTACAATTTATGAAAGTTAATATATAGGATGTTATATCTTCACAGTGATGAAAGCAAGAAACTTAATCATCTATAAATTTGCAAGAGTCTGTGCATTCAATAGTCCTGAATGGAATAACCCCAGATTTAAAATGGCACTCCACTGAGGGGTGGGAATGGAGATGGGGGAGAAAGGGCTAACATTTACGAGGAATTTGCAGAAATAGATAAGAAAGTCTGTAGTTAGAGGCCTGTTGCTGGTTTCTTATTGGTATAGTTTGCAGTTTTGATGTGTGCAAGGATATGTTAGTTTTATTCCAGGTTCTTGCTCACATGAGGATAAGTTTACTACATACAGACACATATAAGGTACACAGTACAATAACAAAATTTGTTAAAAAGGAGAGAAAGTGAACAAACAAACACACCTGAGTGTGGGTTGCCCCAGGCAGAGAAATACCTATTACCAGTGGGTCAGAGGGCTGCCTGAAGGGAGGAAGGGTAGGGGGAGAGATAGGGCACCTGTGTATCACCTCCATCCATGGTCCCTGGTGAGAGAGAAAGAGCCTAATCTCCCTACCCCAGTGTTGGCCCCTTTTATGAGGTCCGGGGCAGAGGGTGGTGCCCCTACAGGTGTAAAGCCAGCTGGGAACCTTGTGACAGCTGCACAAGTTCCACGTGGAGCTTAGTTTCTGTATTTTCATGGCATTGTCCCTTAGGTACCAGATGAAGAAGTTGAATCCTCGGAAAGGAAGCACTTTGATTGGCAAGCTGGAGTACAGAGTTGCATTTCAGGGCTTGCAGCGACTTCTGGCTAATGTAGACCTATCTCGCTGCCTGCATGTTCACCCCACATCAGTTTCAGTTTACTGTTTTTCCATGGATCTGGTTTGTTCACGTAAGAATTTAACGTACCTGAGCCACCACAGTCTAATGGCCTCTCAGTTTGAAGATTTAAGTCAATTTTTAAACTGACACATAGTAATGGTACATACTTGTGGGATAGAGGGTGACATTTCAGTGCATGTATGTAACATGTAAGCAGCTTATCTATGGCTTCAGACATAAATCGTCTATGTTGAAGACATTAGGAATCCTCTCTACCAGCTATTTTGAAATAGTCAATGAATTGTTGCCGACCATAATTACCCTACAGTGCTGTGGAACATTAGAATCACTCCTATCCACTTGCACCCTGAGCTCATTAACCATCCTGCCTACCTCCTTCCTCCCCCACCTCCTTCCTGGGTTCTGGTTATCCCTAGCAATTAGAACCTTTCTTTAACAGCACATACATATGCATATATAAACACCATGTGAGCACATTAGTGCACCTTTTCATGCAGTCCTAATGGCTATTTAATACGTGGAGAATTTTGGAAGATTTAAATGCCTTGTTTAACAACTGATAATTCGGTAACTTGCATGACTGATATTTGGACCCAAGTCCCTTTACGCCAGGTTCTTTATGACCTGTCTAGACTCCTGTTTACAAGACACAGTGAACAAAATCTTTGGAGGTTAAGGTCACTCTGGCCTTTCTCATACAGAGGTAAACATGCCACAGCTGTGTCTCCTCTTACCAACGACCTTATAAACTCTTAGTGACAAGAATTGTATCTGTAACATTCGTTTTTCTTTGTTTCCCAGACGGTACATAACACACAAAAATTCAATCTTGATTTGCCTACTTGAATGGTGGGAAATCTTTGAGGGGGACAGAATAACCAAGAAATGTTTGCTATTCAGCAGCTCCCATCAGTGGAGCCTTGTCTGTCTTGGAGAAGCAAAACAAGTTCTCATTCTGCATATATTTGTTATTTTAATTATTGATAGACATCTGCATGAAAGGTGGAAGGGGATGTTTGTTTCCAGAAAGATAACTAACATTATACACAAGGCAGAAAGCACCAGGTTGATACAGTGCTGTCTGCCATGTTTTGGTTTTATTTTGTTGTTGTTGAATTCCTAAAAATAATCTTTGATTACATTCTTTTACTTTTAGGCAACGTTCAGCTGTTGTGTTGTATAGATGAATCTCCCTGCACTAGTCAATGCAGTTTCTCTGTTAAACCAGCCAAGTAGAAAACTCCAATCAGCTACACAATTGCTTAGTTAAAGAAGTGTTACTGCATCCAAACAATGAGGATGAAAATAGCTTTTGGCAATTGCATTCTTTCCAAGCATTCTGATTCTTGTTTGTTGTGTAAAAAGAAGCCTAAGGCTAGACATCTTGGTGTGCCTTCTGGATGTGTAAATATCCTTGAGCTGTGGATTCCTAGTTACTTTTATTTAAGTTCCACCTAAATTAGAAGGGAGAGGGTCAATTTTATTTTAGATCTTGGAAATTGAAAGGTTTTCTTTTAAAAATGATAGAATGACAGATTATGAAGAACTTCTAATGTTACACAGTGTACTTCAAAAAATTAGTGGAAAGTTGAATTAAAAGAAATTGATTTTGGCACAACAATTGAAATGCATGTATAGTTTTATATGAATTTTCTGTGGATTTTATATGAATTTTTAGAAGACTCCTTTTTTTTTAAGATTTTATTTATTTATTTGAGAGGTAGAGTTACAGAGAGAGAGGCAGAGAGAAAGGTCTTCCTTCCATTGGTTTACTCCCCAAATGACCATAATGGCCAGAACTGCACCAATCCAAAGCCAGGAGCCAGGAGCTTCTTCCGGTCTCCCATGAGGGTGCAGGAGCCCAAGGACTTGGGCCATTTTCTACTGCTTTCCCAGGCCATAGCAGAGAGCTGGACTGGAAGAGGAGCAGCCAGGACTAGAACAGATGCCCATATAGGATGCCAGCGCCGCAGGCGGAGGATTAAACTACTGCGCCAAAGTGTCGGCCCCAACTCCTACTTTCTAGATTAGTTCCTTTGTTTCATTGCTGGTTTCTCACAGAGGTATCAAGCATTTATTAAGCAGATTTTCTTGTCAGCAAGTTGTTTGCGTTCTACTTTCAGGGAAGCTGTTTATTCGTTCACTACTACTCCCAGGATTGGGTATATGTATTTTCAGATATTTTTCTTTTTTAAAAAATATTTACTTAGTTTTTCAAAAGCTAGAAAGAGAGAGAGAGAGATCCTCTGTCTTTTGGTTCACTCCCCAAGGGGCTACAATAGTCAGGGCTTGGTCAAGCTGCCCAGGAGCCTTGAACTTCATCTGGCTGTCCTACATGGTTGGCAGGGGCCCAAGTACTTGGGCCATTTTCCTACGCTTTCTCAGGCGCACTAGTGGGGACCTGGAGTGGACGTGGAACAGTCAGGGCTTGAATGGGCACTCTGAGATGGGATTCAGGCCTTGTAAATAGCGGCTTAGCTTCCTGTGCCACAACACTGGCCCCAGATATTTTTTCCATGAACTATTTATATAATTTTGGCTTGTTTCTATAGAAAAACAAGGCATTATTTTAGTTCTCTTTCTTTATTTTTCTAACTTTTATGTCCTGGATATCTGTTCATGTCTTCTTCTTAATGAACTAATAATATTCATAATTATTGTAGTACCAAAACCAGTCAGTAATTATTGGGAATGTGTCACATGTCAAGCATTCTAACATATTTCAGTTACTGCACTATTCACTTCAACATTTCAGTAAATTGGGAACATTATCCCAGGTTCACCAATTTCTCCATTTTAAGGGCCAAGAAACTGAAGTTTGGAGAGGTGAACAGCTGGCCCAAGGGTGGACAGCTGGTAACTGGTGGACTCTCTCAAGCACTATATACTGTGCCTTCACTGTGTGAAGGATTGAATATAATCCCATCCTATGAACGTGCCATTAGCCTCCCTGCTAAAAGACAAGCATAGACACATTTAAATTATTAAAGGATTTCTTTGGGCAGACAGGGATCCATGAATTAGACAGTAGCAGGCTGCAACTGGTTCAGCTTTCCCCTGGGCTTGATGGGAAGGAGTTTTTTAATGTTTATTTATTTATTTTCATCTACTTGAAAGGCAGAGTGAGTGAGTGAGTGAATGAGAGTGAGAGAGATCCTCCATCTGCTGTTTCACTCCCTGAATGCCTGAAACAACCAGAGCTGGACCAGGCTGAAGCCAGTAGCCAGGAACTCCATCCAGGTCTCTAATATGGGTGGCAGTGACCCAAGAATTCGAGCCATTATCTACTGCCTCCCAAGATGCATCAGCAAGAAGCTGGGTCAGAAGCAGAGTAGCAGGGATTCCAAGCCGCATTCTGTTGAGATGCAGGCACCCCACATAGCTGTTGAACTTGCTATGTTATGATGTTCATGCTGGGAAACTTTTTTTTAAGGTGTTTGTAGAACCAAGACATGGTTTGGTTAAAGTGGAAAGTCCTTAGTTGGCAGTTGATTGGTGATGTCTGATTGGTTAAGATCAAGTTGCATTTTCCTGTTGGTTTTAGGCTTAGATTTGCTTTCATAGCAACCCAAGGTCCTGGGGCTGTCTCAACCTGATGTCCTCCCCTCACCATCAAATTATATTTATAAATACTCTTACAACTTGGAATGGCCCAGTTCCCATTCTGATTGTCTCTGCCTCCAAATCTCTAACTCACTCTCCCTCCCTGTCAGCTGGAGTGATTGCTAGTAAACACTTATTATTTTAAAATTATTACTTTTAATATCTTTTAAAATAAAACTCATAGCCTGCAGAGTTACAGAGCCTGTGGCATGCGTTAGTGATATTGTTGGCGGTCTTTGATGCTAAGATAGAAAACCCATCACAGCACAATGGAGAAGACAACAATCCTTCCATAACTGTTATTTGAAACTGTTGATACCCACTGAGTATCTGCATTGATTTGCTGCTTCCAGAACTCAATCCACCTAAGAGATTTCTGCCTAAAGCAGGAGTTACTTCAATGAATGCAATTAATCGGGTATTCTCTTCTGTCAAGGTTTTGGCTAATACACCTCTGAAATAGGCCTAGATCTCACCACTATAATAGACAAATTTTTTTCTTGCAAAAATCTGTTCAACACCATAAACTCTGTTCCAAATGCACACTGCCTGTTCTTGAGCCAGATACTTTGTTCAGTAGAGGACCTTTCTCCATGGAGAAATCTCTTGGCTTATTGTGCACACATTGTGCAAGTAGATGAAATTATTTTCATATGTTCTGTGGCCAATAGAAAATATTCTTTTTTAAAAAAATATTTATTTTGTTTATTTGAAAGGCAGAGTTATAGGGTGGAAGAGGAGGGAGAGAGAGGTCTTTGATCTGCTGGTCTATTCCCCAGATGGCCTCAGTGGCCAGAGCTGTGCCAATCCAAAGCTAGAAGCCAGGAACATCTTCTAGGTCTCCCGCCTGGGTGCAGGGGCCTGAGGACTTGGGCCATCTTCTACTGCTTCCCCAGGCCAGAGCAGAGAACTGACTCAGAAGTGGAGCAGTTGGGACATGAACCAGTCCCCATATGGGATGCTGGCACCTCAGGCATTGGCTTTACCATCTATACCATGGCACTGGACCTAGAAAATATTCCTAAAATCATGTGTATCAGAAACCACAGAACTGATTCCAGTAACTTTTTTTACATTTTTAATCTTTTATTCAATGAGAAAGATGCATAGGAAAATGAGGCCCCTATCTATAGGACAGAGGTAAATCTGGGTTCATACCAAGTACCAGGAACCAGCCACGTGGAAGAGCATCAGGAAGCATGGGACAGGTGGCCCCAAGACCATGTGCCCTGGAGGCGCAGGGCCACAGCAAGCCATTATCCAGTAACACTTAATGAGGCCATTGTGGTAGGCTGAATAGTAGCCCCCCCAAAGATGTCTGCCTCCTAACCCCCAGAGGTATGGATATCTTACCTGGCAAAGGAGTGTCAAGGATGCAGAGGGAATTAAGGCTGGTGATTGGTTGGCTGCTTATCTTGGAGTGGATTATCTTGGGTCTTGATTGACCCTTTATAATCACAGGGATCTTTAAGAATGGAGCAGTAGGTAAAAGATTGGAGGAAAATGATATGAGGAGGACTCAGTTTGCCATTGCTGGCTTTGAGAACAGAGGAAGTGTGTGTGTGTTGGCGGGGGGGGGGTGGGGGGCTAGGGGGGGTGGGGGGTGGGGGGTGTCACAGCATGAGAAATATACTCAAGTTACAGCAGCTAGGAAAGCTGAAAGAACAAATTTCCTTTTGGAACCTTCAAGGAAGGACCCAGCCCTGCTGACACCTCTATTTTAGCCTAGCAAGACTCACATCAGACTTCCGGAGTAACAAAACTATGAAGATGATGGATTTGTGTTGTTTAAAGCAACCAGATCTGTGATAGTTTGCTACAGTAGCAATTGAAACAAAGAGCAACTCCTTAGAATACTTCTTCTTGGAATACTTAGAATACACACTCCTTCTTAGAATACTGAATTGTGCCTGGAACTAAAGTTTATTTCAATGTCAAAGCAAAGGGTTCTTTCCATCAATCGCATCACCTTTATATCTTCACAATAAGGTACTTCATTGAGTCTGTTAGCAGAGATCTTGATTTGATAAATATTAATAAAATATGGATACACTGAACAAGAAAACACAAGTCTTAGTTCTCAGAGAAAAGATTTTGCACCACATGGACTTTTGAGTTCACTGTTCTGAGTGTGGATGTTTTTAGACACCCATGTATGTGTGTGGGGATCAATCTCTACCACCCCATCAATTACAGCTATGGTAGCAGGTTGTCCCCTTTCAGAGGGAGAATACATAACTAACTTCAATAGCTTTTCAATCAAATGCTGCCTCATGCTCAATGTCATGGTGAATTGGTGGAACTTGTTTATTTTACAGATTCTCACAGTAGTCCACAACAGCTGGGGAACCCTGTGACAGAACTAGTAATTGCAATTCTTTTGAGAAATCACTTGAAGAAACTTAATTCTTTTCTGATTAACAGTTTAACTGGTTGGTAGAACGTAAGTGTTTATCTTGTCTGTGAGACTATTTGCTTAGTGATGGCCATCATAGGTGACATCCCATACATCGTGGCTTCCCAGCACTATTCTTGGCATAACTAATTCACGTTTTTGTCACACAGCAGGATGCCAACTTCACTTGCCAACCAACACTTCCAGAGAAAAGGGTCTGTAGCGATTCATCGGCATTGTCACTTACTACAGTTTTCTTTCTGCATTACAAATATTTTTCTTTATAAAAATTTTTCATTAGAAAAATTTCAAGTTGGTACCACTAACATTATCATAGTTAGTCACGTGAAATACTGTGGGTACACACAAGTATGGCATATGCTACTATTTAAATTCACAGCTTGGCCTCTTATGAAGACACCATGCTGCCTAACGTCACTGATTCCTATGGAAATGCTCACATTTCCTGCAGAAACAGATATCACTCGACTATGCAGTAGCATGTTGATTACATATTGCAACCATGAAAATATTTTATACTCTAATGAAAACTAAAATTTATTAATTTCAGTTATTATTCACTGAATATAGAGCTGGTAGGATGCTTCTAAGTTATGAATGTGTTGCTCACACAAAATAACATTCATGTTACCAGTCTTTTCTACCAGAGTGATGAATAAAAGTCTGGTATGATTTTATGTTAAAGAGATAATAAGGAAAAAATGTGCTTTTGCTGAAAAATCTAATTAATTACTATCATCTGAAGAATGATCTCATAATAGTATTCAGATATTTAATTATTATATTGGTGGGAAGTCAGCTTCCATTGACTGCCTCTACTCAGTGCTTAGCAAGAGCAAACAGGGCTGAACTGTAACACCACAGACCTGGTAAGACGTAGCAAAGAGCGACAGAACCAGCATTTCGCGAGTGTGTACTGTTATGTTGGATTAGTTGATTGTGCACATTATGTAATTGATTGCACAAACATCTGTTAGGGGGCCAGCATTGTGGCACATCTGGTTAAGCTGTTGCATGAGATACCAGTATCCCATAGGAATGTTGCTTCCACTTTCAATCTGGCTCCCTGCTAATTCTCCTGTGAAAGCAGTGGAAGATGGCCCAAGTGTTTGGGTCCCTGCCACCCATGTGGGAGACCTTGATGGAACTTCAGACATCTTAGGTTTATGGAACAGCACAGATACAAACCACAGAGTTTGGTTTTGTGCACAAAGAGCAGGCTCCTTGCAGAAATGAAGTGGAAATGCCGTTAGGTCATTTCTACAGAGAATGCAAAGCCATGAAGAGTTTCTAAGGACCCATTACTTAATAGCTAAATCTGAGGACTGTTGTGGAAAAGGGGGGGACCAAAAGTCTAGTGGTTGGAAGGTAATTATGATGAACAGGTAAGAGATGGTATAGGATGGAAGCAGTGTCTACAAATGCATGTGCTTGTGAGAATGTTTTATCAGGAAACCAAACAAGGGGCACGTGTCATAGTACAGTGAAGAATAGGAGAGAATATGCAGTTTTCAATTATCTGCATACACAATTAATTTTCTTATCCATTTGAATGTTATAGAGAGCTTTTCCCATCAGCTCTTTCTAATGTGGTTCAACTGTCTGATTTTTTTTTTAACTTTTATTTAATGAATATAAATTTCCAGTGTACAGCTTATGGATTACAATGGCTTCCCCCTCCCATAACTTCCCTCCCACCCACAACCCTCCCCTCTCCCGCTCCCTCTCCCCTTCCATTTGCATCAAGATTCATTTTCAATTCTCTTTATATACAGAAGATCAATTTAGTATAAAGATTTCAACAGTTTGCACCCACATAGAAACACAAAGTGAAACATACTGTTTGAGTACTAGTTATAGCATTAAATCACAACTGTCCCCATTTGATAGATGAAAACATCAATCCCTAGAGAAGCTGAGTGACTTGTCTCAAGCCCTGTGAGTAGTACATGAGAAACTGAGAACTCAAAATGTAAAGGACACATTTTTCACCTCATTTTCCTACCCAGAGCAAACCTAAGCCAAACTCAGCTCTTAAAAAGAAAAAAAAAATGTCTGTAATTTTTCAAAGTGCTTCTGGCTTGATTTTCTATAGAAAATCTCCCCTAAAATGAGTAAACAATTATGCACTGGCTCATTTGTTTGCATGGAAGAGGCAATGAAATTCCCCAAATACATCCAAACAGAAAGGCAAGTGCTAGCTTTTTTCTTTATGGGTACCCAAATGAAGATACAGGCAGCCTCACTGGATTTCCCAAGATTACAATGATGCCAACATTTTTACGTATTTCCGTTCTCCACGGAGTCTCTTGGGTCACATTGCGTCTGTCTTGTGCAACCTGCCATGAAAAACTATTTCCAGCTGATGGATTTGGGTGGCTCAAAAGCATGAACTATGGGAGGTCAGGAATCTCAGAACTAAGGATTGCACAATGCGTTTGAGAGTTGTTGCTTCCGGGAAAAAACTGAGCAGTCTACTCTTGGGTGCTAAGAGGAGTGATAATAGAAAGTGAAATCGGAATGAAATGTCACTGGAGACCATGTTGCTCGCTCCTTTCCTTTGGTTAGGATAGTGGCATCCAGCTGTAAGCACATTTAGTAGAACTGGTTTAAAATACATGGGGTGCTCCTTTGGCCTAGTAGTTATTTCCCCTGCTTATGTTGCTTGCATATCCTGTCAGAGTGTCTGGCTTCAAGGCCAAGTTCTCAGCTTCCTGCAAATTCACACCCCAGGAGGCAGCAGGTGATGGCTCATGTATTTGGGTCCCTTCACCCATGTGGGAAACCCTGCCTCCTGACCTCTAGCTTTGACCTGGTCTTGGGGCATTTTGGAGAGTAAATGAGCAGATGGGTGCTTGCTCTCTTTCTCTCTCTCCCTCCCTCTCTCCCTCTCCCTCCCCCATTCCTCTCTGCCTTTCAAAGTAAAATAAAATAAAATAGAATACAGATTGCTTGGCTTCAATCCAAACTTGCCGAATTAGGGTTTTCCAGGAAGAGGCCAGGTAATCCAGATACTTAATGAGCACTTTTGGTGATATCTGGTGTGGAGCTTCAGGATAGCACGGTCTATGACAATTATTATACATAATTCATAGCCCACATACAACATTTGATTCAGGAGGCAATTCTCCAGAATTTCAGGAAATTTGCAAAATAGCAAGAACAGCCCCTTAAAGGAGAATTCGTGCACAGACTTAATTAAGGATAAAAAAAGATAATGAAGGGAACAATTCATTTAAGGATAAATCTGGAGAAACATGTTTACTGTTATGAACTTAGATGATATAGGCATATCAGTTTCTAGGGAAACAGATATAAATCTAAGAGGATCACACCGTGTATTTTTCAGTTCTGTTTTGTCATTGTGAATTTGGAGTGAAGTCACAAACATTGCTGACTTTGAAATAGTGCTCGATATGTGCCCTGGACACACCGTTTTAAGGGCTTCCAATATGTTGATGCCCATATTAACTTTTTAATCTTCAAAATATGAATATTTGACACAGAGAAGTTATAAAACTCTTCAGAGGTCACACGGCAAGAATTCAGACCCAGATATCTGCCTGTGCAGTCTGCACTACTTGGATCCTTTACTTCGGATGACAATCAGCTTGTTTATAAAAGAGTTTATGCTCTTGACCTTGATCATGAGTCTTAAAGCCTCCTTTGTGGGGGCAGGCAGGCTGTAATAATAAATAAAAGATTGGTTGTTTTTGTTGTAGCAGCTTATGTGCATTAAGCAACCAGTATGCTCAGTCATTCTTTTATTATTATTATTATTATTTTGACAGGCAGAGTGGACAGTGAGAGAGAGAGACAGAGAGAAAGGTCTTCCTTTTGCCGTTGGTTCACCCTCCAATGGCTGCCACAGCCGGCACGCTGCAGCCGGTGCACTGCGCTGATCCAAATGCAGGAGCCAGGTGCTTCTGCTGGTCTCCCATGGGGTACAGGGCCTAAGCACTTGGGCCATCCTCCACTGCACTCCCGGGCCATAGCAGAGAGCTGGCCTGGAAGAGAGGCAACCGGGACAGAATCCGGTGCCCCGACCAGAACTAGAGCCCGGTGTGCCAGCACCACAAGGCAGAGGATTAGCCTAGTGAGCCACGGCGCTGGCCCTCATTCTTATAAAGTATCTTATGTATTACACAGTGAAGTAAAACTGTTAAATTTCATTTTGCAGATAGGGAAACTGACATTTCCCCCTAAGATCTTTATTTTATTTAAGGTACACATATTTCATGCATTTTATATGTACAGATTTAGTAACATAGTGATACTTCCCACACAACCCTCCCTCCTGCCCATGCCCCCACCCTTCTCCTTCCCTCTTCTCTTGTTCCCCCTCTTAATGTTTACAGTGATCTATTTTCAGTCTACTTTATACTCAAAAGATTAATCTACATCAAATAAAGAGTTCAACAAATAGTAAGAAGAAAAAAACCCGTTCCTCAACAGTAGATAGAAAGGTTGCAAACAGTCATTGAATCTCAAATGTCAGTTTTACTCCTATGCATTATAATTTTGGTACTCTATCAGTTACCACAGATCAGGGAAAATATATGGCATTTGTCTTTTTTTGGGACTGGCTTATTTCACTAGGTGTAATGGTTTCCAGTTGCACCTATTTTGTTGCAAAAAAAAAAAAGGATTTTATTCATTTTTATGGCTGAGTAGTATTCCATTTTCTTCTCTTCTCTCTCTCTCTCTCTCTCTCTCTCTCTCATATGTATGTGTGTGTGTGTGCGTGCGTGCCCATGTGTACAATTTCTTTATCCAAGCAACAGTTGATGGGCATCTGGGTTGATTCCATATCTTAGCTATTGTGCATTGAGCTGCAATAAACATGGGAGTACAGATAACTCTTTAACATGATAAGTTCATTTCCCTTGGGTAAATTTCTTGGAGTAGGATTGCTGGGTTATATACTATATCAGTTTTTAGCTTTCTGAGGTATCTTGATACTGTCTTCAATAATGGCTACTTTAGTTTATATTCTCACCAACAATGGATTAAGGTATCTTTCTCCACATCCTTGCCAACATTTATTGTTCATTGATTTCTATTTGAGAGCCATTCTAACTGGGTGAGGTGAAATATTTTTGTGATTTGATTTGTGTTTCCTGAAAGCTAGTGATGATGAGCAATTTTTCATAGGTCTGTTGGCCATTTGAATTACCTCTTTTAAAAATGCCTGTTAATGTCCTTTGCCCACTTCTTAATTGGATTATTTCTCAATGTTGAGTTTCTTGACAAGGCTTTTTATAGATTCTGGATATTAATTCTTTATCAGTTGCATAGTTTGCAAATATTTGCTCCCATTCTGTCAGTTGCCTCTTAACTTTGCTGAGTGTTTCCTTTGCAGTGCAGAAGCTTCTCAGCTTGATGTAATCCCATTTATCTATTTTTGCTTTGATTGCCTTGTTCTTGGAGTCTTTTCCAAGAAGTCTTTGCCTATGCCAATGTCTTGCAGAGTTTCCCCAGTGTTCTTCTGATTTAATGGTAGTAGGTCTTAGGTTGAGATCCTTGGTCCATTTTCAGTTGATTTTTGTATAAAGGATAAGATAGGGGTCTTTTATCATACTTACGCATGCAGAGATACAATTTTCCCACCATTGTTTGTTGAAGAAACTCTCCTTTCTCCAGGGATTGTTTTAGGTTGTTTGTCAAAGATTAGTTGTTTATAGATGATTGAATTGATATCTGGAGTTTTTGTTCTGTTCAGTTGGTTTATATGTCTGTTTTTTTGGCTGGTACCAGTCTGTTTTGATTTTAACTGTCCTATAGTATGTCTTGAAAACTTGTATTGTGATGCCTCTGGCTTTGTGTCATTTAAGATTCCTTTAGCTACTTAGGATCTCTTGTGTTTCTATATGAATTTTTGCATCATTTTTTTCTAGATCTAAGGTATTTTGATTGGGATCACATTGAATCTGTAAATTGCTTTTGGTAATATGGACATTTTAATATTAATTCTTCCTATCCACGAACTTGGAATTTTTTTCATTTTCTTGTGTCTTTTTATATTTCTTTTTAAAATGTTTTATAATTTTCATCATAGAGATCTTTGACCTTGTTGCTTAAATTTATTCCAAGGTATTTAATTTTTTATCATGAATGGGACTGATCTTAGAAGTTCTTTCTCAGCCATGACATTGTCTATACAAATAATGCTGATTTGTGATTTAATTTTATTTCCTGCCACTTTACCAAACTGTTCTATGAGTTCCAATAGTCTCTTAGTGGAGTCTTTTGTTTCCCCCATCTATAGAATCATGTCATCTACAAACAGGCATAACTTGACTTTTTCATTTCCAATTTGTAGTCCCTTGATTTCTTTTCATTGCCTAATGGCTCTGAGTACATCTTACAGGAATATGTTGAATAGCAGTGGTGAGAGTGGGCATCTTTGGTTCTGGATCTTAGTGGAAATGCTTCCCGTTTTTCCCCATTCAAATTGCCTTGATTTTGTTGAGGAATGTTCTTTCTTACCCAATTTCTTTCTTACCCAATTTTCATCATAAAGTGATTTTGTAGTTAATCAAATGCTGTCAATGTATCTATTAAGATAATCATATGGTTTTTACTCTTCTCTTTGTTAGTGATGTATCGTCTTGACTGATTTGTGAATATTGGGCCATCCCTACATATAAATTCCACTTGATTCAGGTGAATGATCTTTCTGATGTGTTGTTGGATTCAATTAGCTAGTAGTTTGTTGAAAATTTTTGCATCAATTTTCATCATCTTCTAAGATCTTTAATAACTTCTATAAGGTCAGAACATATATCTATCTTAATATTAAACCCTGCTTTTGCAAGTCTACTTGCTGATGTTTACCAGGTCAGTATTGGTGCCAAGAAGTCTACCTAACTACTGAAGCAGAGGCAACAGTTACTGAGGGTGTGTCCATATCAAGAGGTATTTGTGGAACTTCTAAATTATAGCTACAGGCAAGAAGCATGGTTCAAACATTGGAATCCATCAGCGTTCTGAACCATGGAGGAGTGAAAGGACATGGAGAGGGAAAAGACATATACCCTCTGAAAATCAAGAATGTGAACTCCCACACAGCATAAAAATGGGTGACTCTCCTTTCCAGTCTCTCTCATGCAGTAGTAGTCAAACCTGGTAGGGAATTATCACAGTGGAGAATGCAATGTGAAATGATGTGAGATCCTGATTTCAACAAAGTGCAGACTGCCCTATGACCCTTGTATAATACAGCAATTCATCTCATCCTTTAACATCCTGACACCAAGTCCCTGTTTTTAAATCATGAGGGAATGTAATGTTGATTTTTCTTGAACAGAAATGTCTAAAATAAAGACATAGATTTTGTTGGGTAGAAATGCAGAGAGCCAAGAAGTAATGTATTGTAGTGGGTACAGACGGGCTTAATCCCCTACTTTGTAGCAAAGTAGGGTATAGCAGGACTTCAAATTAAACTTCAAGGCCAGATGGTTCAAACTGAGCTTTTGACTTTGGGTGAGTGATTTACCTTATCTTCTGTAAATCAAAAAGAATAATTGTAGTTTCTAGGATTTGTGCAAATTAAATAAATTGATGAGTATAAAGTATTTATTAAAGTGCCTGATGTATAGTCTTTGCTCAATAAATAGGACCCATTATTAATGATAGGAGCCAGACTTGGAAGGAAGATCCAAGAATGGTATCTACATCTCTAAAGCCTGATCATTACCAAGAATCATAGTGTTTATAATCTGAACTCTGTCAGGTATTACACCCTGGATATAGACTATGACTCAGAGTTTCCATAACACACCATCCACGTCCCCCAGTTCTTTAAGGTTTATGTTCGTTTGCTTACCTCTTAAACAGAGATAATGTCAGTGTCACAGGGTAGATGTCAGATTTAGTGAATTACTTTACACAAAGTATTTAAGACTATGCCCCTCAGTGGTGATGTTCTCTCTGATTAAGTCTCACTTGAAGCTCTAGGTGCAGAGTTTCTGAACCAGAAATCTCTCATAGTGTAGTGTGTTCTAGTTCACCCCTGGGAAGTTGAAACTCTTGTGAATGACAGGTGCCCCTCTTTAGTAATCTCATATGCTTGACAGCCTTTTGCTTAGCTGAGTACAATTATAAAGTGTGTAGAATCGCCTTAGGTTTTAAGAGGGTTGCAATGATAAGATTTAAATGAGGCAAAAGAAACAAAAGTAAGATCAAAGAAACTCCCAAACTTCTCATTTACTTATGGCTTTCCATGTCCATCCAAGCCCATGTGCCTTCATTGTTCTCCACTAGGAGGCAAAAGACAAATATGTCAAGGGCAAGACAAATCACCTGTAGGTGAGGTGGCAGGGCTGAAAGAGCTCAGAATGATGTCCCTAAAATCTGATGAAACTCGGGTAATGCAATGGCCTACCACCTCAGACACGTGCTGCAATCATCTAGATTGTGTAAAAATGTTGCAGCATAGCATGAATGCTTTGACTAGGTTGGGACATAGGTTGAGATGCCCATATTCCAATCAGAGTGCCTGCATTTGATGCTCAGACCTGGTTCATGACTCCAGTTTCCACTAATGTAGGTCCTGGGAAGCAGCAGTTAATGGCTCAAGGTTGACTTAGATTGAGTTCCCATTTTATGGTTTCAGTCATGGCCACTGCGAGCTTTTGGGGAATGTGCCAGTGAATGAAAGCTTGCTTTCTTTCTTTCTTTCTCTCTCTCTCTCTCTCTCTCTCTCCCTCCCACTTACCTTGTCACCCTCTTAAATAAATAAATTTTGAAAATGTTTTTCTGACCCAGTTATACTTCAGAAAAATATGTTTGTATGTGTGAGAATCTATACATTTGCTATCTTTGATTTAAAGCTCCCCAGGTGATTCTAGCATGATGTCAGGGTTAAGAAATGAGATACACAGGGCGGCACCGTGGCACACCAGGTTAATCCTCCACCTGCGGCACCAGCATCCTATATGGTTGCCGGGCTCTAGTCCCGGTTGCTCTTCTCCCAATCCAGCTCTGCTATGGCCTGGGAAGGCAGTGGAGGATGGAATGAGTGCTTGGGCCCCTGAACCCACATGGGGGACCAGGAAGAAGCACCTGGTTCCTGGTTTTGGATCGGCATAGCTCCGGCTGTTGTGGCCACTGGGGAGTGAACCATTGGATAGAAGACCTTTCTCTCTGTCTTATTCTCTCACTGTCTGTAACTCTACCTGTCAAATAAATAAATAAAATCTTTTTTTAAAAAAAAGCAAAAAAAAAAAAAAAAAAAAGAAATGAGATACACAGATTCCAAAGCCACAGATTTTAGGATGGAGACTAGCACAAAAGACAACTGGTGCTATAGATGGAGTGATTCTATTATCTATAAAACTAATGTTCGTCATTAATGGCTCACTAAGTTACCACCTATGTCTAGTGGTGAAGCAAATTAACTCAAATGCAAACAGTTTATTTATATGTAAACATTTCCATACATTTATTTGAATCCCTAATGATTCTCTAGATGTTAATTATGTATAAATATACAAGCAATTCTGCTGGCCAGTTGCCTGGAATTTTCATTTTGTCCACATTCCCAAGTGAAAAAGCTGAAGATTCCCTCCCTGTCCCCCTTAAATAATATAGTTTATGTAGTCTTTCAAATGTAGTCTACTCAAGCGTACCATGGTCTCTTCAAATATTTTAAATTTATGAGCTGAAATAAACTTAAAATTTAATATTACGTTAATAGAGGTTTTCTCTGGTCATCCACCATTCGCCTTTAAGTTTGTAAACCAGGAGATGTTGAACAGTACAGAATTTGGTGCAATAAATGGAAGAGTCTCCCAGGAGATCATGTTTGAGGTCGTAAGTATAAAGACTTCATCATAAGAACACAAGTCATTTCTGAATGGCCTCAAAGCTCTGACATACCTATGACATCATCTAAGGAAAAAGAAACCCTATTATTCAGACCGTTATAAGGGGAGTTAGAATGTCAGGCTACCTAGGAACCAGTAATCATCATGAGATTTTTAGTGTTCTAGAGTGTCCCCCTTGCTTCCTTCTTCAGTCCCTTAGCACCTTTAAATAAAAAAAAAAAAAAAGATTTGAAAGGCTGTTCTGTTGTGTGTGTGTGTGTGTGTGTGTGTGTGTGAGAGAGAGAGAGAGAGAGAGAGAGAGAGAGAGAGAATGAGCTCTTTTATCTAGTGGTTCACTCTTCAAATGCCTGCAACAGCTAAGGCTGTGCCATGCTGATGCCAGCAGTCAGGAAATTCATCTGAATATCCCATGTGGGTAGCAGGGACCCAAGCTTTGAGCCAGCACGTGCTGTCTCTCAGGGTGCGCATCAGCAGGAAGCTGGATCAGAAGTGGAGGCAAGCCTTAAACCCAATGGATACGGGACTCAGATCCAGGCACTCCATTGTGTGTCCCAACAGCTGCTAAAGCTGCTATACCACAATGCCCATCCCATCATTATTTTTGGATTTACTCATTTTCACCAATAGAAGTGAGAAATTAAATACAAAATGTTCTATTTGTGCCAGCAATATCTCTCACAACTCACTCATTCTGAGACCAACAGGCATTGGAGACAACAAATCCATGAAATTAGTTACTATTTAGAAGCAACACAGAATTATACAAGAATGTATTTTGAAGTCATCACTCATGTATAATACTTCTACTCTGTGATTTCCTCTGTGAACAAATTTATATTATATATAGGACTAGTATGTGGTAGTAGAGTTATAAAATCAGTTACAAAAAACTTTTGATGCAAATAATTTATGTGATGTAGGAGACGCAATATATATTATGTATATATGTACATATAATAAGAGTGGGTATCTAACCTAGTGGTATAGATGCCTGCATCTGATAGTAGAGTGCCTGCATTTGGTACCCAGCTCCAGTCCTGACTCCAGCTTCCTACTATTGTAGACTCTTGGAGACAGCAGTCATGACTCATTTAATTGTGTTCTCACTTCTCATATGGAAGATTTGAGTTGAGTTTTTGACTCCCAGCTTTGGTACCAGTTCAGCCCTGACCATTGCAGGCTTTTGTAGAGTGGACCAGCAAATGGGAGGTCTCTGTCTCCCTCTCTTTCTCTCTCAAATAAATAAATACATAAAATAATAAAAGTATGGATATATATATATATATATTTAGCTATATTACCTGATGTGACCTTCTAATATTATCAGAACATTTTGTGTTAGCAGACTTTCATTTCTCCAAAACAGATCTTATACACCTAATACTCATGCCTATTCAGGAGAAGATGTTCTGGAATATCAGTCTAGCACAACCTAGACTGCACACACACACACCAGCGATAGAAAAAAAATACTAATATATAAATTGCTTTGTAATGAGAGCCTAAAAAATAACACCACCAACCATTATAATCATGTAGGTAAGCTTTGAGCTAATCTCTGGGTCAGAATCTCTTTTATAATGGATAAAAAGAAAAGGTGACCGGCACCACAGCTCACTAGGCTAATCCTCTGCCTGTGGTGCTGGCACCCCAGGTTCTAGTCCCGGTTGGGGCGCCGGATTCTGTCCTGGTTGCTCCTCTTCCAGTACAGCTCTCTGCTGTGGCCCGGGAAGGCAGTGGAGGATGGCCCAAGTCCTTAGGCCCTGTACCCCCATGGAGACCAGGAGGAAGCACCTGGATCCTGGCTTCGGATTGGGGCAGCGCGCCAGCTGTAGAAGCCATCTGGGGGGTGAACCAATGGAAGACCTTTCTCTCTGTCTCTCTCTCTTACTGTCTAACTCTGCCTGTCCAAAAAAAAAAAAAAAAAGGCATGACTTCTATCATATGCCAACAAATTGACACTAAAGTTCTAAAAAATTATTTTACAAAGTGTTTATACTAGCAAAGAAATCATGCCTACAATGAGTGTATATATACATATATATATAAGCAAATACTTAATATTGGCAAAATATATAAGAGACTCTAATTCTAAAACTGATACCATCAGGGCAGGCATTTGAACTAGCAGCTAAGATGCTAGTTAAGACACCTGCATCGTAGGCATGGTATTGTGTCACAACAGGTTAAGCCACTGCCTGCAATGCTGGCATCCCATGTGGATGCCAGCTTGGGTTATGGCCACTTGGAGAGTGAACCAGCAAATGGAAGCTATCTCTCTGCCTCTACCTCTCTCTGTAACTCTGGTTTTCAGATCAAAATAAATCTTTTTGTTTTTATAAAATAAAAAGACATCTGTGTTCCATATTATAGTACCTGGGTTCAAACCTCATTTCTGGCTCCTGATTCTAGCTCCCAGCTGACACATACCCTAGGAGTAAGCAGTGATGGTTTAGGTTTCTGAGTTCCTCTCCCCGCCCCCACCCCACAACCTCTCAAAAATAAATCAGTACTGGGCCTGGTGCTGTGGCACAGAGGGTTAACACTCTGGTCCAAAGCACTGGCATCCCATATGGGCACCTGTTTGAGACCTGGCTGCTCCTCTTCCCATCCAGCTCTCTGCTATGGCCTGGGAAAGCAGTAGAGGATGGCCCAGGTCCTTGGGCCCCTGCACTCGCGTGGGAGACCTGGAAGAAGCTCCTGGCTCCTGGCTCCTGGCTTCGAATCAGTGCATCTCTCATAATTGTGGCCAACTGGAGAGTGAACCATTGGATAAAAGACTTCTCCCTCCCTCCCTCTCCCTCTCTCTCTCTGCCTCTCTTCTCTCTGTGTAACTCTTTCAAATAAATTAAAAAAAAAAATCAGTACCATCAACTATGTCACTCCATTGGTTATGACTCAATAGTGGTCACAGCATGAAGATTATATTATTCTATATGGTTTCTGAATGATTCTATCCATTAGCCAATTTTTAAAAAAGATTTATTATTTACTTTGAAAGTAATAGAGAGAAAGAGAGACGGGGACGGGATCTTCCATCCACGGGATCACTCCTCAGGTAGCTGCAACAACCAGCACTGGGCTAGGCTGAAGCCAGGAGCTTCATTCAGATTTCCCACGTGGTGGCAAGGGCCCAAGTACTTGGACTATGTTCTGCTGCTTTCTTCAGACCATTAGCAGGGATCGGAAGAAAAGCAGCTGGGACATGAACTGATAACCACATGGGATGTTGGCATCACAGGTGCTAGAAGGCGGGCCCCTCCTTTAGCCAATTCTGTGTTATTGCTGTTCGTTTTAGATCCTCAGTTTCTCAGGGATCACCTCAACCCTTTCCTACATTGTTTTCAATCTCAATATAAATTTCCTTTTGCATTGTTTCTCCAAATATTGTTTTTAAATAAGAATGGTTGTTTCTAGAAGTCTGTGCACATTTAGACATTGGCTTTAGGAATAATTCCAAGTTCCTTCTCGAAATATTTCCAAATGACACACCTTCAACCAATAAGAAAAATCCTGCCTAGTACAGTAGAAAAGAAAATAAGACCAAGTGTGTATTTTTTAAAACACTCTAGGGACTTAATGGCTGCATAAATATTTGTTTTGGAGTATAGAGCTTTCCTGCTTCAAAAAAAGATGTTTTGCAACCTTAATTTAACTAATGTGGAAGAAATAGCTGGATTTTATTGCAAAAATTGGAAATGAATTGATGATGCTGACTACTTAAATAAAGAGATATTAGAAATAGGAACTTGATGTCCTTTTTGTCAAATGTATGGGAAAAGGAAACGTTGTTGAAAACCTAACAAGAATTATCTTCCTAAAACCACATACGAGAGCCACAAGCATACTCTTCAAAAGTTGAAGAATGCTGTTTTCTTTGTTAAATCTCCTTTTATGTGTTTTGTGGGTTCTTTTTTAATTGTCTGGACTCTATATAATCATTGAAAAGGTTGTGGTGTACCTGGGGGGGAAAAAAAAACTGGGAGTCTTTAGTGGATTGATGCTGAACACCAAGGCTTTGATCTCTTGATGCCTAGCACAAATACTCCCACAAGTCAGTTCTGGTTTCTGACCAATGAAGAAGCAAACATGGCAGCCTAGTCCAGTGCAGAGAGAACAAACATCTCTAAATTTAATTAACTGTCATCATGGAGTAGAATCTTCTGCTTTGAAGAAGATACTTTGGAATATAATCTTCCAGAACACTCCTTTGCTTTGGGGCTAGTTTGTTGCTCTAACTATGAAATTAAATAGTTTAATAATCTAGAAATAAGCAAAGGAAATGTATCAATAAGTCAAGCACACCAGAAGTGCTTCATGTTTCTTTTTGAATCTTCTGTTCAGTAAAGATATTGATTTTTTTCCTCTTCCAATTGATACATTGTCAATACGGATCCACTATTATTATAAACAAAATCTGAGTCTTTGTTTCTTCATTAGTAAACTGAAGATAATGCTTTAATTCTCAAAACTTTTATAAGAAGCGTGGAATCACCTAAGCCAGATCTTGCCACCTCAAGTGAATAGAAGTTGGACCAATTTTGAAATTAATCAAAATATCCAAGTTGGAGACAGATGGGCTTGTTGGAAACCGTGGCAGATTGGTGATCGAAAGCTATTTTTATTTAGTTATTTGTTAAAGTATTATTGATTTATTTTCATTTTATTGGAAAAAGTGGGGAGGGGAGGAGAGACACAGACAGAAATCGCTCTTCCGTCAGCTGGCTCATTCCCCAAATACCCACAACAGCTAGGACTGTGCCAGGCCAAAGCCAGGAGCCTGGAACTCAATCTATGTGTCCTACATAGGTGGCAGGAGCCAGAGTACTTCAGTCATTATCTACTGCCTCCCCTTGTCCACATTAGCAGAAAGGTGGATTGGAAACAGAGTTGCTAGGGCTCTAACCAGTGATTCTGCTATGGGATGCAGGCTTCCCAAGCATCAACTTCACACAAATGCCCAGCCCACATGATATTTTTAATTGGGTGTAGGATTGCTTTTTAGCATCAGTACCAGCTGATTATTCTAATTTAGGTCTGATGACAACATGCTGCCAAAACCTCAGATATTTACATAAAAAGTAGAAATGTAGATGCTTAAGTGAATTTAGATTGTAACTGATTTACACTTTTGAAAACCTTGATGTAGGCCAACATCGAATGAGCCAACTCTTTCCAGGCAGTTTGAGATGCGCAGTAAGATACATAGAAGGTATTTAATAAAAATGCCTCCTTATTGTCCACTTTTGTTAGGAGATAAATATTTGAGTTATTGAAGATGACCCCACATGCTGAAAATAAGCAAAGAACCACAGTTGTCATTGATGTGTTTTGAATTAAACAAGGACAATGTTGACTGTTTATGTGGTATTACCAACTCCTTAGCAATCTCTGAAGAACATAATCTTGCACTATGCAGGGCTCCTTTGCACCCTGGTGGCAGCCTGATGGATTCATGACTGTTGAAAATGTCCATATAAGTATAGGCCAGATTGCCATGAACAGAGATACAAACTCCAGTGAAGAATAATCAATCCCAGAAACTGACAGAATGGAAGCCCACTCTCTGAGTTAATGAGCACTTTGATAAAGAGAGCCAGGTGGGTTTGGAGATGGGCTACCAATCTTGGGTGTTCCTCTGGGCATGTGTTCAAGATGCCATTTTTACTAATTGCTAATCAATGACAAATAGTCCCATATGGAACTGGCAGGTGAATCGAAATTGCAAGGGGGAGAAATTTCAGGATCTAATATAGTATAGTCTTATTGTCAGATCAAGGCCAGTGAAAGCTGAGCTGGAAAAATACAATTTGGGGAACATGCTGCAAAGACCTGCATGCAACAAAGGTTGAATTAATAAAACGAAGTAGCAAAGCCAATCAGATGGAAAAAAATAAATCCAGCCCTGAGGAAATCAGTGATTAGAAAAAAGAAGTGGAAGACACAAAGGAATAGCCCCAACAAGAAGCTGAGCCCAGCAATCTGCTGAAAAATATCAAACTTATTTGGAACACCGTTGAGGTTCATAATAGAAGCCAGTGTGAAAGGTCCCCAATCTGTCTTCAGGCAAACCACCCACTGGAGATGGAAATGATTTGATTTGGCTTCCATCTCAGTGGAAAAAAATATGTCCCTCAATATGTAAAGTTTACAGTTAATATGTATTTCCATTTTAAAGTACATTCTAAATGGTAGGTTTCCCTCCTATTTATGGAGTGCCAGGATGCCACTTACAAAGAAAATACAGACCATAGCCTTGCAATTGTGGCTGGTGGGATTATTCAGATGGCCAAACCTTCATGTAGGAACTAGGTGGTTGGAAAATGAGCATTAGACAGAAAAAAGCATGTAATGAAAATTGCATCTTGAATGATTGCAAGGGGCTGACATTGTGCAGTGAGTGAGTTAAGCTGCCACCTGTGATTCAAGCATCCCCCATCAGATCACTAGTTCAAATCCAGTCTGCTCTGCTTCCAGTCTAGCTCCTTGCTAATGCAACTGGGAAAGCAGTGAAAGATGGTGCAAGTACTTGAGCCCCTGAAACCCACCTGGGAGACCCAGATGGAGTTCCTGGCTCCTGACTTTGGCCTGGCCCAGCCCCAGTGGCCGAAGCCATTTGAGGAGTGAACCAGTAAATGGAAGATTCTCTTAATTTCTCTCTGTCTCTCCCTCCCTCTGTCACTCTGCCATTCAAATAAACTAAATAAGTCCTTTTAAAAAAAAATGGTGGGCAAGCATGAAGTCCATTTACTGCTCAGACAGGACCTTGGTGAGTGAGTCTGTTTTAATGAGGTCTGAGTTCCCATTATATTTGTTTAACATTTCTAACATCCTCTGAATTGTAAGCACCAGGAAGATGTATCACTTTTTTCACCGATACAATCTCAGCCTGACAAAGCATAGACACACAGCAACAAAAAAGTGAATTAATAAGCTAATTAAACCCAACAGCTTTGTTCACCCTAGTAATAGTGACTACTAAAGAACAAATGCCTCCTATGTTGAGAGATCTTACAACACTTCATAGTAAAAGTCTGTAAAAGAATAGGATAGTATAATCTTCATCTTACACATGAGAAAACAGAGCCTTAAAAAGATCTTAAATTAAAATCACAGGATTAGTAAGTGGTAGAAGTGAGATTTGAACCCATGGCTTGTTAACTATGAAAGCAGAGTCTTCTGTTTAACTTCATCCAAAGAGAAACAATGGTATGGGGGAAAAAACAGAAATCTTGAATTCCAGTTATATTTTGTCACTTATCTGCCCTTTGTCTTACATGCCATCCCTCATATCAGCCTTGTTTTCTTCATTGCAACCCTTGGCCAACAAGACCTTTTGAGTGTATTTTATACGATGGCTACAGCACACTCTGGCCGTGTAACACATGTTGATGTCTGAGCTACCATAAGAGACAGCAGTCATTTCATTTTAGTTGAAGACACAAGTCAGCATCTGGAAGACCAGATATGCCAATCTTAATTTGAGACCATATTTTCAAATCTAACTCGAATGTGAGGGAAATGCTTATCAGTATTCAAATGGAAAACTTGGGTCACTCTGCCTAGCAAACATTGACTTTGTTGGAGCCTTGTCTCTTGAGTGAAAGTGAATGGATTCTGAACCATCTAGAGCTCATTTCTGTATTAGTTTAGACTCTTGTTTGACAGCAGTGGAAACTCACTTGGGCAAGAATAAAACACAAGCAGGAAATTGATTGTAAGGAAATGCAGTGTCTCCTGGAACCCAAGGGCAAGAATGCATCTAAGACTCAGAAATGGACCAAAGAAAGTGTTGCTTTCCTGCAACTTTCTACCCTGCAAACTAGCTTCCTTTGCTTCCCAACCCATATGGTAAAACACAGCCACCCACCACATTTCCTATCATGAAATATTGTTATCCAAGAGACTTCCAAGATGTATATGGGGATTCTAAACTCCCTGGGATCCAACATGGGTCAGTTGCCCAGTTGAACAATCCACTGAGGCCAGGGGGCAGGGACCATGTTTTATGAGCATGGTTGCTGTGGTAAAAATATGTATGAGAATGGCTGCAAAAGAAAATATCCCAGTTGTGTTCCATAAAATACAGCAGCAGAATTTGAGGTGAGTTTACTGGTTGTAAAGTTTTAACAGATTAATATTTATTACCATGAGTTGGCTTTTTGAGTACTCTAGCATTCGGTATGCCTTCATGCAGAAAACAGCTTTTAAAAACTCCCTTAAACATTCCATATTCTCTAACTCCTTCCCACATATTTCTAAAAATCACTGTACTATGCTGGCATCCTGTTAAGCATTCACCTTATGATTTCGTACCTATGAAAGTCACCTACTTTGAAGTCTCCTAGTTGTTAAGTTACTTATTATGCTTTCATGTGAGATAAATGGCCCCATCCCTGCTAGGAAGTCCAGCTCAGCCTTTTTCTTATTATCACAGTGATCTCAGACACTCTGTCTCCATACATTCTTTATAGATTGTGTTATTTTCAACACCTCTTAGCTACCTGCCTACAAAATCATCCTCTTGTGTAAAAGAAAAGCGTTATCTCCAGCCTCATTTTTCTCCATGGTCAACTCTCTGTAGGCTAATCACATTTCACAATAATTGTCTTTTGGGGATACAAGTATCTGGTACTAATCTTATCAAAACCCAATCTTTAAGAAGATCTTCCTTGGGCATGATTCTATCAGATATTTTTTTTTTTCAGTGCTCCAACTAAAATCCAATCCTGCCAGACATAAATAGCCTTCTTGCCTCCTGTTTTTCATTCTGCTTGCTGATCAGCTTTCATCCTCTAAGGCAAGACTTGTTTTTGTTCCAAACAGGACTGGTTTCTATTGTGTGGCCTACCCCAGACACAGATGTTATTATATGACAATGATATCTATTTTCTATTACCTTGTAACTAATTCCTAAACTTACTTGATTTTAGTATAGTTGATTAAAATCATAGGTTTTGCTTTACCCACCTAAAGCACATTTGACATCAATTCAAAAAGAGCACTTGGCATTTGTACTCCACACGAGTCACCGAGTAAAACAGAATGGAGATGAATCAGATGTGTCTCTACCTTAAGGAAGTTGCAGTCTATGCACTCTGTATATAAATAAGCCCAATCAACTCTCATGTCTGGAAAAAGTCAATATCAGATTCATTAATAGTTGATTTCTAAGGATCACTATGAATCATTTCTCTTTGTTCAACTCCACTCATTAATACAGATAGGAAAAATCTGCTTTCTCATTTTCTATATATATGGCTATGTGCCATGTATTTCAAATGTGTGGTTAAGTTTGAGATCATTACTTTGGCCCAGTCTTTGTATAAACATATATAAATATCCCCAGAGGATTTGTATGCATGGTTAAGGGAGAAACCTCTGCTTTTAGCTCAGGTCAAAGTGAATGAGAATCTCTGGAGAATCAGCCCAGGTATCTGCATATTTTTCAAGCCTCCTGAATACTTTGAGAGTGTCTGAGAATTACTCTTTATTTTCCTCACTTTGACACAAGGTTTTTTTTTTTTTTTTTTCTTCTTCCTGTTGAGACAGACACAGACACATGGAGGGCTCCCATCTACTGATTCACTCCCTGAATGCCTGCTGTGGTCCATGTTGAGTGGCAGAAACCCAGTTCCTTGAGCCATCACTGCTGCCTCCCAGGGTCTGCAGTAGAAGGAAGCTGAAGTCAGGAGCCACAGCTGGGAACAAATCAATATACTTGTTAACTGCTAGACCAAATGCTGGCCTGAAACACTATCTGGATTGAATGTTTTCCATTGACTTTCCTCTCTCCTCCAAACTTTATCTTTTGATTGTCTTGTGATCTCTGCACTAGAGGTCTATATATGAGCCCCTTTCCAAAAGTCTACAAAACTTGGTCTTTCAACCACCAAGTCCTCCTTCTCTGCTAGTTATATGACGTTCATGAACTTAAAGGGAAATTTTAGTACAGAGTTTAAATGCCTAAAGATATAAATCTCATATTTTGAGGTTCTACCCTATCTCTATAATTTACCAAATAACTTTGGGCAAGATAGTTAAATTCCTGAAACTCGAGTTCCTTGTCTGTTAATTGGAAGTAATAATAGACTCCTTTAATGGGATTTCTCCTCCTGAAGATTGAAGATTAAATGAGATAATGCAAGCTTCTAAGCTGTTATGAGGATCAAGGGAAGAACTGTTGTCCATATCACTTCCCTAAGACGGAAAATCTTTTACATAGTACTTTGAAAACTTTCCCTGTGATTGTAGAAACACCATCATAAATCCTAGTGGAACACTAAAATTTTTGATGAATCAAGTTATTGGTGAAAGAGAGAGTGGCCAGAATGACAGACTTCAAGCCCTAGTTACCTGGATTCAAATCCTGATTTTTCAGCTGATCATCTGTATTGTAATTGAGGGATTACTGGATGCAGTCTCTAAGCCTGTTTCAAGTTGTTGAAATAGAAATAGTTTCTACCTTGAAAGTTGCTCCAAGAGCTGAATCCCTATGAAGTACTTAATCATAAGTCATTTCAAATATTTAATGTTATTTGATTTATTCATATTATTAGGCACTTCCATAAGTCATTATTATATATTACTGCATGCAAGCCATATCAGGCTCATCTCATATTTTGCTAAGTTGTATCCAAACATAGACACACCAAGTTGTGCGCACAGGGTCTGTGACTCCTTTTGCACTACAGGGACAGGTTGAGTAGTTGTGATATAGTTCATAGGGTCCCCAGAAGCCTAAAACCATGCCTTATTGTCCAGCCCTTCACAGAGAAGTTCACTGAGCTATGCTGTAAGTAAGGCAGTGTGCTACATGCAGTTCCCTCAACATGAAGTATGCCTTCTGTCAACCATGTTAGGTAGCTTCTGTTGTTAGCTGTTTGGTCTGGGAGGGAGCAAAGACTCAGAATGGTTACATAGCCCTAGATGGAACAAGTAACAGCTAAGGAAGCTGAACTTGAACTGCATTTGAATAACTGAAATCCACATCATTAGTTCTGTTTCTCAGATGAGATTAGATAGTTCTTTGATGATGTGTGGTGGCTGAGAGGATCACTAGTTAGTTCCTGTTTCACGTTGTCTCTAATTTCAAATGTAGGTGGTATAGAGAGGACATAATTTGGGAAGTCCACCTTTGGGTCAATCAGTTCCATTATACCTGCATTCAGAACTCAAGTAGGATGCTATGCACGTAATCTAGGGTGACTCAGGGTGAACTGGCTGCAGATGTTTTCTTACCACCTTCTTTGTTGACAACCATCCTCCAAAGGGAACTATTTGGCTTCACCAACAGAGTTGCCTCCAGACAACTGGAGTAATGGAGCTGAAGAATTCACTTTGCAGGCAGCCTTCTTTTCTTTTGGCCTTTTGTATGTCTCCTCTGTAGCTAGTAGGTGTAGGGAGGTTTGAAATGTGTATGTCTGAAGCTTTGCCTGCCAAAAACTTATTATATTTTTGACAGTACCATTTCCCTTTGATTCATTTTTGAGGTATATTATATGCATAAGAATTAGGTCCTAGAATAAATTTCCCATGAGATCAATTTGCGAGACTTTTTAGTTTGGAAAGAAAGATCATTCTCTTGTGTGTATGTTGGTTTGATATGGTAATACATACAGTTGCCCTACATCTAGATTGCTGGTGTGCTCAGAACTTTCTTTGTAAATTCAGAGATTAGATTTATACACTCTGTGCGTTAATGTTCCTTTTTTGGTGTCTGCCTATTCACATTTCCTTAAGGATGAATTAAGTGTGTAAGCACAAGCAGAGTGTGGTAGAATGAGTATCAAATTTATACATTCAAAAAGTTGTCTTTGTTGTTAGCAAAAAGCAGACTAGAAATCTAGCGTTGTGCTCCCAGTGACAATTAGGTTTCTCACAGATCTGGCATTCTCTATGCTGGATTCAAAATGGCACTGTGTGGTTCAGTGTGCAATGGAGGACTATTTGAAGACACTTAGAAAGTTACCGATGAACTGCAGGGTGATATTTGTAACTTCTACGGTTACCCAAAAACATCTCGTCCCACTCGTTGATTAAATATCATGTTCATGGAGGCTATTGGGCTTTTATTTAAGTTTTTGTTTAAAAAGCTTTGTCAGCTGGCGCCGTGGCTCAACAGGCTAATCCTCCGCCTAGCGGCGCCGGCACACCACGTTCTAGTCCCAGTCGGGGCACCGGATTCTGTCCCAGTTACCCCTCTTCCAGGCTAGCTCTCTGCTATGGCCCGGCAGTGCAGTGGAGGATGGCCCAGGTACTTGGGCCCTGCACCCCATGGGAGACCAAGAGAAGCACCTGGCTCCTGCCTTCAGATCAGCACGGTGCACTGGCCGCAGCACGCCAGCCACAGCAGCCATTGCAGGGTGAGCCAACAGCAAAAAGGAAGACCTTTCTCTCTGTCTCTCTCTCTCACTGTCCACTCTGCCTGTCAAAAAAAAAAAAAAAAAAAAAAAAAAAAAGCTTTGTTTATTTATTTGAAAAGCAGAGTGACACAAAGAGAGGGAGAAATAGAGAGGTCTTCCAACCTCTGGTTCATGCTCCAGCCAGGGCTGCATTGGGGTGAATCTAGGAGCTAAGAACTCCATTTGGATCTTTCACGAAGATGGCAAGAACCCAAGAATCTAGGCCACCATCTGCCTCCTGAGTGCATTAGCAGGAGGTGGGGCTCAATCCCAGGCACTCTAACATGGGATGTGAACATCCTAAGTGACCGCTTAACACATTATACCACAGCACCTGCCCCTCTTTGTCCTCTTTCACATTGAACAGCACCATCAAGGCAGCTTTTATGCATTGGTACCAGTGTCCCCTGGAAATATTTTGTCTCAGTGACATGACTGTTGGTGTGAGTTTACTTTGTGTTCACCCTTCAACAAATAACTAAGATGGCATTCATGTGCCAGGCATTCTGTGGGGTGTGAGGACATTGAAGCATAAGGGTGTATTAGGTGGATCTGTTTACTAAGTTTTCTTTTCCTGTTTTTAAATCTTCTTTCTCTTCGCAGGACATCATTTGAAAGCTAGCTTGCTGCTACATTCAAGGATTCCCATATGGTATTAGACACAGTATTAGACACAGCTCTGACTTCTTTTTTTTTTTTTTTTTTTTTTTTTTGACACAGAAAACTCTATGGAGAATGAGCTTTCTGAGACCACAACTTTGACAGATGATATATACTGTGTACTCCATTCAGTTCCATGTTTTCATACAAAGCAATTATCACTATATTTATGTAACCAAACTCTTGCTGACTGTATCATTAAAACTGATTTCTAAGAATCAGGGTTATATATCCTCATACCATCAAAAGAATTCATAGTGACTTTATCAATTCATGTTAAATGTTAAACAGTTAATAATATATTCTATACAGGTTGGGGCCAACACATTCAGTATTTCAATATCATATTTTTAGTGAGGAAAGTAAAGGTTTTGTCAAGTACATTACAAAAAATTACAGTCAGAGAAATCTTGGTTTGAAGAGAGATACAGAAAAGTGATGTTTCTTAATGGGGTGGGGGGAGCAGGGTACTGAATGAATACATATTAGAATTGCTCCATTTAAACTGGACATTTATGAAAAGGTAGTACAGATTTAAAGAAAATTAATTGTATTCATTGGAATTTAAATAATAAAGTTTTATTAATGAAACTCCAATGCACATTAGCAGTTTTAGTAACCAGATCATACAGAGGACGTACTCTGAATTCCCAATCAATGTAAGCTTCTGAATTCTTTTTAAATGATTATTGATGAAAGCCTCTTTTCCATCTACACTTGGGTGCTTTTTCTCTAATTTGTCATTTGTAGCATTTATCTCTGTTACTTCCTTTTAACTGCATTCAGCTCGTTATGCCGCCTTTGAATTTCCTTTTGGATCTTACCACCAGGCTCCCGTTTATTTGCTGTTCCTAGTGAATCCCCATCTATAGATGTAGACAGCAGCCAACTCAATCTTGATTGTGCCAATGTCCATTCAACCCTTTTGGATCTATGATCCAAAGCTATGAAACTGACAAATATTTCTGTTAGACCAAATTATTGTTAATAAAGACATCCCTCTTTTTTAAAGAGTTTAGGACTGTTTGGTTTCTTCGGTATGTAGGCTTCAGAGGCAGGAGTCTTTTGAATGGGTTTTCTACATTTTAATAATTAGCCGGTAATTCTATAGTAAGCAAATAGAGATCTCCACTTGATTAGCCATCAGGATTTTAGCTTTACTTCAAAAATCTCTTCAATACAAGATTACGTTGTATTTTTTTTTTTTTTGCATTCTTAAGTGGTATTTATCTGGGAAAGTAGCCCAAGAGACTCATGTTATATTAGTGGTTTGGAAAAGGGCATTGCATTGTGAAAATTAATAAACTGTGATCCAAGTCACTTTATTTGTGCTCTTTTTATGAACTTTGTCTACAGTGAAAACAGAAAGAATACTTCTGACCATGAGCTAAAGGGTAGAGATCACTTTTTAATTAAAAATAAAACCATGGATTTTGCCAGCTAGCATAAGGTCTACATTTATAAGGACATTTCTGTGTTTTGAAAGCTTATACTTGTAGTTGGTATTCTGGAAAATATACCTGGACAGGTTCTGCATCAAGGACAATTTTGATATGTCTGTAATACTATAATGTGCTTTGCCCTGATTTATAAATTAGCCTAGGTTGAAACTTAGTAAGTTGACAGGACTTTTATGAGCTTTTTTTTTTTTTTTTTTTGCCCAAAGAAATACTGACTGTGTACAAAATGGTCTCATGTACCTGACCTCTTGGTGACTAAAATATTTTATGTGTTTATTTATATCATCATGAGTAGCCATCCCCTTTTTCTTTGTATTATGAACATGGCTACATTGCCTAGCTTTGTAAAACAGCTATATACACATTTGCAAGTATATCAGTAAAAAGATTTTCAGAATTGGTATTATGAGTCAAAGTTTATTCACATTGAAATTTGGTAAATATTATCAAATTATAGAAGGAGACTCCTAAAAGTTTGTAGAAAATGAAATTAAGGGGTCAGTATATTTTGTTGACAAAAATTTTGAAATCCCTCCCATACACTTTCTCAGAATACATATTTTCTATAAAATTTTTAAAGGTTCCTTTTTTTCTTTCTTTTTTTTTTTTGTTTGTTTGTTTTTCTCTCTCTTTTTTTTCCCCCAGGGGAAAGCGGAACACAGTCCTTATTTTCTTTAAAAGAAAGATTATTTAGATCCACCTTATGGTACTTTAAAATGTTTGTTTCTCCATGTCATCACCAACTTTATATATTATCCTTGTTGTACTGTTTACAAAACTGTGAGGGAAGTGAAAGATATTTTAGATTTACGTTATGTTTCTTGTTATGTGAGTAGTTTTGTTTTTGTCCATTTATTTTACTTTTTAAAAGATTATTTATGTATTTGGAAGTCAGAGTTACATAGAGAGAGACAGAAAAAGTGGAAAGAGAGAGAGAGGGAGGGAGGGAGAGAGAGAATCTTCCATCTGCTGGTTCACTTCCCAGATGCCCACAATAGCCAGGTCTCAGCCAGGCCAAAGCCAGATGCCAGGAGCTTCTTCTAGGTCTCCCACATAGATAATAGGGGCCCAGATACTTGTGACATTTTTCCACTGCTTTCTCTAGGGCCATTAGCAGGAAGCTGTATCTGAACTGGAGCAGCTGGGGTACAAAGTGGTGCCCAAATGGGATGCCTGCATGGCAGGCTGAGGCTAACTTGCCGCACCACAACACTGGCAACTTTTTCCGTATTTTTAAGTAAAAAACCCTGTGAAGTTGTAAGTCTTATAAAGTAGGAATTCTGATATTTGCTTCATGTTAAAACAGTCTATTAGGGCCGGCGCCATGGCTCAACAGGCTAATCCTCTGTCTAGCGGCGCCGGCACACCAGGTTCTAGTCCCAGTTGGGGCACCGGATTCTGTCCCGGTTGCCCCTCTTCCAGGCTAGCTCTCTGCTATGGCCCAGGAGTGCAGTGGAGGATGGCCCAAGTGCTTGGGCCCTGCACCCCAAGGGAGACCAGGAGAAGCACCTGGCTTCTGCCTTCGGATCAGTGTGGTGCGCCGGCCGCAGCGCGCCGGCCACAGCATGCCGTCTGCGGCAGCCATTGGAGGGTGAACCAACAGCAAAGGAAGACCTTTCTCTCTGTCTCTCTCTCTCTCTCTCACTGTCCACTCTGCCTGTCAAAAAAAAACAAAAAAACAAAAAACAGTATATTAGAATTGAAATATAATGTACACTGAGAAAAACATACAAGTCACTAGTGAACAAGTCAGTTAATTTTCATGAATGGAATGCACTCATGACCCAATAGCTGACATCAAGAAATAGACCATTACCAGCAAACCAGAAGTCTTCATGGTGAGCTCTCCCAGTCATTACTACCTCTCCCAGTGTAACTGCTGATTAAACTTCTAACATCATGGGTTGGTTTTGTCTTTAAAAATGATTTGTATGTATTTATATGCCATATCCTTCTCAGTGTCTGGGTACTTTCATTCACTTTCTTGTATGGAGCAATAGATGGCTCAATCTTGTTGCTTATAGTGCAATTTAGTTTGCTACTGGTAAACATTTGAGCTTCTTCCTATTTAGGGTTATAAAAATTGGCTATGAATATTTTTGTATGATTCTTGAATGTACTCATTATTTTTGGGTATATAACTAGGTAGGGCACATCCATTTTACAGAGAAGCTTAAAAATTCTATTAAAATACTAACTTTGATCATCTTATTTTACCTATTAAAATATTTAACAGCTCCTCAGCATCTTTCAAACAAACCGTGAACATTTAACATTTTAAAATGGACTTAAAGATCCATTATAAATTTACACCAGAAGATCTTTGATCTCTTCCCTTATTCTGCCTGACAGCACCTTCCCCCACTTTGGCCCCAACACTCCAGTCTTCAGTGATGCTGGATTGCCTGCCATCTTGTTCTTGGCCAAACCTCTTTATCAGAAAGATTTCATAAGGAGGGAAGGGGGAGCAAGATGCTCTTTATTCAGGGCTCTTGTCGTGGACCCCCTGCATTTTCACAAGCACTGTTTGAAAGGTTTTATTGAGTTATTGACTGCATTGGCTGTTTTGTGTGAGCAAATGTGACCTCCTGAACAGCTTCACTTCCCATGTTGACCCCATTAACCTGAATATAGTTTCTTGTGAAGAAGAAAATTTTTGCCTTGGGTTGAAATTGCTGTCCCGTTAGGCCAGCTTCTCCCTAATGTTA
The DNA here is from genome assembly GCF_033115175.1 of Lepus europaeus. Taxonomy (NCBI): domain Eukaryota; kingdom Metazoa; phylum Chordata; class Mammalia; order Lagomorpha; family Leporidae; genus Lepus; species Lepus europaeus. Next base: position 42,569,585 of record NC_084835.1, read on the forward strand.
TATCATGACGATCATTATCTTGCATGAATGTTTCTTCAGGGAGCTGCAAACTTTGGTAACCATATTCTGCTCATCATATTATCACTAATAAAATGTCTTCTGACAGACTGACATCTAACCAAAGAAAAATGGTCATTTTATTTTAAGAAAAATGTAAGGCTCCTCAGTACCAGGTCACCTACTCTTTAATGATGACTTATAGGAATGAGCTTAATATTATTTTTAAATTGCTTAATAATATTTTAAAATTTGCATTCTTTTAGATTAGGTGGAAAAATGTCTCCGCTTATGTAGTCTGACCAATTTAACATCCAAATCATTCTCGTTCTACATGTTTCCTCTCCGTTGCTCAGACGATAGTTAATCAATATTTTTTTGGCCATAAAAATTTTATGGTTTCATTTACATCACATCAGAGTTGAACTAGTTTATTCATGAAGATATCAAAAGTAATGATGATGATGAAGTTTCACAGTCTGAGCATGGCTGTACTGAGCCCCTTCATGTTAATTACTCCATTAATTCTTCATAATCACCCTATGAAGATTTTCTTATAACCACAGTTTACAGTGCTCAGACGGTTTAAGAAATGTATTCATTTTACCTAACTCTTAAGCCATACTTTTGGGATCTGAACCCAGCATGGTAGATTATTGAATCCAAGAGACTTCACTCTGGTATTTGGCCAGGGATTTTATGTCTCTCCTACTTGGGCTTCCTTGACGGCAACAGTGGTCAACCATACAGTTGACGATGAGGCAGTTCAGCTGCTTGTGTAGTTATTAATTGCTAGGAATCAATACAGTGAGTTACTTGGACTTTTCTGTCAGAAGTCTCAGAAAATCAGTATCTAATTGATCCTCTCTTCCAAGCTCCTCAATAAATTTAGAGATACTCAGCTATTCCTGTAGGCTTCTAAAACATAGTGCTTACTATGTTATTGGTTCTGGGCTAAGTGCTTTATGTGAATTTCTTATGCAAGCTACACAATTATTCAATGAGGTACGTTGTTAGGACACTTAAACTTAACTCCAAATAAATCAGGCATATAAGACAAAGGATAATATGCTGACACTCTGAGGTAAGAATTTCAGAGGTAGAGCCAAAAACATTGGAGCTAGCAGCTCAAGATGTCACAAGGGCTGGAATTTCTCTCTCCACTTTTCTCTGTGTCAGCTCAGCTTCCTACAGGCACTCTCCAAAGGTCATCTCACACCTCAAGTTCAGGAGAAACAACGCTTCTTTTCACATAGGCCTCAGGCTTATCTTGACCGAACAAACTTGGGTCACAGCCTGTACTTGAACATTCACTGTGGCTGGAGAAAGACCATGCTGTTGGGTCATGTCCAGGTCACAGTCCCACTTCTGGAGCCCTTGTTCACCTGCACTTCATGGGCTGAAACTAGGATGAGAGTGGTCACTCTCCAAAGGACACAAAGTATGCTGTTACCAGAGAAGGGTTGGGACATAGGCGAGTGAGAACAGTGGGTTTCAACAATACACAGTCGTAGTTATCATTGTTCCCATTTCTTAGACAACAAGTTCAGGAAGCTGGAAATGGTTGACAGTTTCCATTTATAAAATGTAAAGCCAGTATTCCAATCAAGGACTTTCAGTGTAATCACAAAACTACGTTGTATTCCCCAACAACTAATTCTGTGCAAGGAAGATTCTCAACAGAGCTGTATTGCTTCTGCTGAGTGATCCAGCCCAGATGAGGAATTGATAACACTTCAACCCCAGAATGCCTCACAGCTATAAATATAACAAAGGTATTTTTAGGCTGAGTAAAGTAGATATTTCTAAATTCTTTTCCTTTCTAACAATTGTGTTTTTGAGGAGCAAAATCTGTGTTTTCATATTTGTATAAATCTTATATTGATTCCTGGAAGATTCCTTGATCAGTAAACTCAAATATCTAACTTTGCAGACATTTTGCATGTAATTTACCTAAGTAATCCATAAATAAAAATGTAGGGGAAAATGCACTAGTTTGTAATGAGATGATAAACTCAGAAATTTGTTTAGGCCCTGTGTTGGTTATCTACTGCTACAAAACAAACTGCTAGCAACCTAGAAGCTTTACACAGCACACATTTATCATCTCACAGTGCCCTTCAGTTTGGAATATGGCTTAGAAAAGTCTTCTGCTTGGACTAGCATCGTGGTGCAAAGTTTTAAGCCTCTACCTGTGATGTCAGCATCCCATATGGCAGCAGTTCAAGTCCTTGGCTGCTCCACTTCTGATCCAGCTCCCTACTAAAGTGCCAGGGAAAGCATTGGGCCAGGGAGAGTTCCTGGGCCCCTGCACCCATGTGGGAGACCTGGATGGAATTCCTGATTCCTGGGTTAGGATTGGCCCAGCCCTAGCTGTTGTCATTTGGGTGAATGAACCAGCAGAAAGGAAAATACCTCTCTCTCTCTCTCTCTCTTTCTCTTTCTCTGTGCATGTGTGTAGGTGTATGTGTCTCTGTCTCTCTCCTCCTTTTAAATAAATACATAAATATTTTTTTTAAAAATTGAGAAGTCCTTACCCCAAATGGTAGAGCTAGAAATGTGCCAGGGGATTCCAATTCAATCCTATCAAGGTGGCATGTATCTATTCGATCTTGTTAAAGTGATCAGTTTAAGTTCATAATTGATCAAAAAGATAGGATTAAGTGCCAAAGGGATTACATAAATAAGACCAGTGTCTGCAAATAAGTTATGGAATTAAAAAGGAGAGAATGATACTACGTTGGAAGCAGGATACACAGTAGACTCATAGAATGGCAAAAGCCCTAAACAGCACTCTGGCCTCAGAAACAGCCTTAAGGCATTCATATCTGGCTAAAAAGCCCATGAGAGTATTTCAGGAATGGAAAGCCAAGACACTTTGGCAAAAAAAAAAAAAAAATGACCTAAATGAAAAATCTCTGTGAGTGAGATCCCAGCAGAAAGAATGGTCCATCAAAGAAGGCAGTACCTTTCTCTGAAGGGAGGAGAGAACTTCCACTTTGACTATGGCCTGGTCTAAATAAGATCGGAGTCTTGTGAACTCAAAGAGGCTTCCATAGCCTTGGCAGCTCATGACAAGAGCCTTGGGTGATTACTGACATCATAAATAAGAGTGTCAATTGTTAAATCAACAATGGGAGTCACTGTGCACCTGCTCCCCATGTTGGATCTCTGACCTTAATGTGTTGTACTATGAGAATTAATGGTAAAACTGCTACTCAAACAGTACTCTATACTTTGTGTGTCTTTGTAGGTGCAGTCTGTTGAAATCTTTACTTAGTATATACTAAGTTGATCTTCTATATATAAAGATAATTGAAAATGAATCATGATGAAGAATGGAATGGAAGAGGGATTAGGAGATGGGATGGTTGTGGGTGGGAGGGAGGTTATGGGGGGAAAAGCTGCTGTAATTCAAAAGTTGTACTTTGGAAATTTATATTAAGTAAAAGTTGAAAATAAAAAATAATTTTTTAAAAAAAATTGAGAAGTCCCCATTTAAGATCTCATCAGGTTGCATTCCACGTATAGGATATGACTGTAGTCTCATCAGACACTCTCTTGTCGAAACAGATGTTTCTGAACTTCCTCAAGCTCTTGTTAAAATTATTCTTTTGATTGTATGACCGATGTCCCTATTGTGTTGCTAGCTGCCAGCCAGGGGCCACTCTGAACTCTTAAACGCTACAAGTATTTCCTTACCCTTACACATTTCTACCAAATTTCAAGGCTTATTTCTTCAATGCCAGCAATGGAGAGTCTCTCTGGTGTATGGTAACAAGATTTTGTAGACATAGCTAAAGATCTCTAATCATGGGGCTAATATTACACTATCATTGCTATATAAAGTAACCTGGTTGTGGGAACAAGATCCTATTATTTTTTGTTGTGTTTTGTTAGTTGGAAGCAAGCCATAGCTGTGCCTTCATTCATGAAGAGCATGATAAGGGGGACCACCCTGGGTCCTGTCTCTTACAGGTATCAAATCCTTGGGCATTTTCCTGGTTTGTTCATTCTACCTAAAATACACATACCTCATCATGCAAAAGAAATCATACTTGATGGCCCTTCAAGAATCTAAATCAAGTAGTTCTACTCTGACAAGACTTTCTTGACCTATTACTATGAATGTGGTATCTCCTGGTTGTTCAGAAACCCCCAGAAATTGTACCTAAACTCTCATTATCACTTTCTACTTTGAAGTAATGATTTTCCCTGTCTTAATTCGCTGCCTAGCTGTTTTTTTTTAAATGATTTATTTATTTATTTGGAAGTCATAACTACAGAGAGATGGAAAGAGAGAGAGATGGAGACAGAGAGAAACATCTTCCAAGTGCTGGTTCACATGGCTTCAATGGCCAGGGCTGGGCCAGGGTGAAACTGGGAGCTTCATCTGGGTTCTTCCACGTGAGTGTCAGTGGCCCAAGTATTTGGGCCATCCTCTCTTGCTTTTTCTAGGCCATTAGCAGGGAGCATGATCAGAAGTGGAGCAGCCAGGACTTGAACCAGCACCCGTATGGAATGCTGGTGTCCCAAGCAGTGGCTTTACCTGCTGTCCCACAATACCTTACCACTCTGCCTAACTCTTTGAAGTCAAACTCTTCCTTGCTTTCTTCCACTATGTAGATGTTTACCAAAATCCTAATATGTCCTAATATGTATCAGGATTTTATTTGATTGCAGTGAATAGAAACTCCTACTGAATTGCAGGTTAAATAAATTAGCAAACAGTTGATTTTTTTTTTTTTCATGTAATAGAAAATCCAAAGGTAAAGGTCTGGTGACACTGACTCAGTGGCTCAACACTCCCAGAGTTAAAGTCTCCATAACACTCTTTGCCTTTTTCTTTGATATTTCTCTTGTTGACACAAAATGGCTCCTGTAGCTCACCTTGGGCAGTGTGCGTTTCCAGCAGGGAGAAGCAATAAATAGTGATAGGAAGCAGCAGTAACTGTGTTCACAATGCAAAGTCTTCCTAGATGGCTTTAGCAGATGTTCATTTTTTGCCATTGACAAGAACTGTGTCATGTGCTCATCTGTGACTATGAGGGACACAGAATACTTTTGAATGTCTGGACAAATTATTGCTCTAACTGTATAGGAAGAAGAAAGAATGAGTACACCAGTATATCCGGTATATCCAGATTCTGTACCCCAGATTCAAGCAAGCATGATTAGAAAACATTAAAAATAAAATTTGCACTATGTAAAGGCTTATTTGTCAATACTCCCTAAACAGTATGAGAGTACTTCTAATTGTTCAGGAAAAAAAAAGATGCTTATTTTGGTGCAAAAATTTTTTGAAAACCATGAAAACTTGAAATCTTTAAAAAGTTCAGGGGAAAGGCATGAGTTTCAAGATTTTCTTGCACCAAAATAAACAACTTTTGATTCCATTTTCTATGAGCTTTTTGAAGTATGCTTGTACCATATAACAATAAGTTGCATAGCATTTTAGTTGTGTTTTATAAGTAATCTAGAGGAGACTTGAAATGTATGAAAGATGTGTGTGGCTCATACGCAAATACTAAACCATATTTTGTAAGACTTGAACATCCAGGGGCCTTGGTATCACAGTGGGTCTTGGAACCAGTCCCCTATGAATACCCTCAGGCAGCTGTATTGTGTTGACAACAATGATGTCCACAATAAGGCATTGTGCTGGGTACTCAGGATAAGATAATCAATGAAAATAGACATGGCCACTGTCTTCCGAAGCTTGTAGCTTCTTAGAAGAACTGGAAAATAGTTTAAATAAAAATTTCACAAACACACGGAGTATCACCAATGTAAGGTTGCTGAAATGAAGACGTGGCAATCAGAGTGGAAAATGGGAATGAGGAGATTATAATGGACCTAATAAGGAAATTCAAGAGCACTTCCCTGAGGAGGTGGTACCCAAGGCAGGGTGGTGTCTGGTTCCACTTTGGCACTTGGGATAGATTCATATATAATAAATATCTATATATGGGAGATAAGCAGAAGAGCATCTTCCTGGTAGTTTTAGTATACTTGTGCTTCATGGCTCTTTGTATTTTGAGCAGGAGAAAGTCTAGTATAAACTCAAGAAAGAAATGCATGTACTGGATAAAGTTCAGTCTCCGGGTTCAGGCATAGCTGTGTCAAGTGTCATCAAGGGTGGTGTTGGGAAGTGTCCTCCCCTCTGCTCGGTTTACCTCTATGCTGACTTCACTCATTTGTAGGCCTTTCATCACTTGGTCGCTAGTGATGGCGATTATCCACACAGCTGGTCCTCAGATGTGTGCCCTTTCTGCAAACTGGGGTTCAGATCAGTACCACCCAAATTCTATGAACCAGAAATGGGGACAGAAGACCACCGGCTTCTCTAGGAAATCCAAGACCCTTCTTCCAGTAAAGTGGCCAAGCAGAAAGAACAAGAGTTCTTGGCACACAGAACTAATGGCATTAGCATTGGCCAAGCTGGCAATCACAAAGTAACACTACTAAGAACACTTGGTGGAAAGATGTTTCCTGTTACACTTCCCTATCCATTCTTGTCCTGTATTTGTGGCATATTGAGAAGTCAGCTAGCTTGCTTTGCAACAGCTGCCCTACCCAGAAGGCAGAACTACCTCTGTGGTTTGAAATTAGTGTGCGTGAAACTGCCGGAGGGCAGAGTTTCTGGTGTAGCTAACATCTTTCTCTTTGTGCCCAAGTGCACCCTGCAAGCCACAGGGCTTCTGTGCTCACACACACGTGCCTCCCTCAGGGCCAGCCTGCTCCTAGAGGGTCTGGGTAGGAAGCTCACTTCAAGCACAGGTAGTCCCAGGGAGCTCAGGGTCTGCCTGGTGGCCAGACTAAGTGAATTCAGATGGCCTTAGACTTCTGATCACATCTCTGCAGTCAGGGAGGAAATGAAACCTTGTTTATCATCTTGATAAACAGTCTCTTTCAATGCCTCCAGATGCTGTATGCAACTCGGTAGAGTCAAATACTATTAAATTGTCATCACTGTCAAAAAAGAGAAGTAATAAGTTTTTCTACCTGAGTCATGGTTAATGACTTCGGCAATGTGTAACACAAATCAGAGTTAGTTTCTGTTTGCCTTCTTTTCCCCTCAATGTGTGTTTTCTGATCTCTCTGGCTGTGGAGGTGAGGCACAATCTCAAAATATAAATAAATGTATACTTTTATTATTACCTCTCAGCTAAGCCAATGAAATACCAAGATGACAGGGGCCAGATTCAGTTGGGATGAGATATGTGAGCAGAGGTAAAAGCCAAACAGCAGCATCTTATTCTGGTTCTTCGAGGAAGGAATAGTTTAGAAAAACTGTATTTGACTCCGTGAAAGTCTTGGGGATGATTCTAACTGGTAGTTATCATTAAAGATATTTCCCAGAGTTACTTAAGCATTCTAACTAGCTAAAGTTACCTCTTTTACTCTCATGATCTTAAACAACAGATTATTGCAGCAGCCAAAAAAATTATCCTCCCCAATTTCATTTGCTTTAAGACAACGAAAGTTCATTCCTTAATCACACATCTTGCATGCTGTGAGTCTGCAGCTAGGCTGTGTTGGAAGTAATTACTCAGGAACTAGGACCTCTGGCCCAGACACCATGTACATCATGGATCAGCAAACTATGGCCTGTAAGGCACATCTGGTTCACCATCTGACGTGGGTGGCTTACAAGCAGACAGTAGTCTTTACTTTTTAATGGCTGGAAAGAAACAAAAGAAGACTATGTGTGACTATTTGTGAAATTCAAGTTGCTGTTCTCGAAGCTAAGATTTTATCAGCATACTTTCACACCCATGTGATTACAGGATGCTTACAGCTGTTTCCATGATGTAACCGCTGAGTTCAGGAGTTGCTCCAGATATCAGATGGCTCAGAAGTCTGAATGTATTTGCAATGTGTAGCTTTATAGGAATAGCTAACTGACCCCTGATCTGAAATATTTCTAGCTGCCACATCAACAGGGAGAGCGTCTCAGAGCATTCTGCACAGGTGATTAAACGCTCAGCCTGGTCCTATTACATCAATTCTATTAACACCCACTTAGCCCCTCCTCCCAAAGAGGGGCTGGAGCTACCATAATCCCAAGAGGAGAAGAGACAGTCATTTAACAGCCCCAATGGCTGCCACAGTCAAAATTAATAACAGCAACAGCATCAACAGCAAATAGCTTCAGAGTACTTAATGCTTACAGAAATTTTCTTACTGCTTTACTTGCGTTCTTCCACTCATCCTCCCAACTACATCGTGGTGTAGGTGTTGCTGTTTCTCCCATTTTCCAGATGAGGAAATTAGGCATGGAAATGTTTAAGGCTAAGGTCGGGCACTGTTGCAACTCGTCGGGATGGCTGAAATTCCAGTCTGAAACGTTATGCTCTTAACCATCCTACCACACATGATCTTCTGAGACTTAGAAAATTCCAAGAGACCACTTCCTCATAATATCCTCATTTATAGGCAGGCAGAGACACAAGCAAAATGTTAACTTCAGTGCTTATATCACAGATTTTCAAAACATTAAGCAGTTTATTTGGGAAGTTGTCAGTAATGAGTCCATGGATGAAAGTAACACCTAACATCAGTGACTGTGTATGCAGTTCTATGTGGCCAAAGCAAGGACTTGCAATTTAATATCACTTTGTGACTCAGCAAGTGGCCCAAGGTGGGAAAGTTCTTTCTAAGGGACAGATGTTTACAATTACTTCTCCTCTGCTTATCTAAAATTTTGTCTTCATCTTCTCATCTTTGCTTCTGTTGCACATTAGGAATGCTTTCCCATGGGCCGGTGTTCTTTTAGCTGGGAGAAAACGTGTCATAAACTACTTATGGTTTAGAGGTGGTGGATTTGGAGTCATCATGTTGTCTGATTTATATGGGTGCTTTGCTTTTATGTTCTCATAAGGGAGTTTGTGTGTAATCACCTTCCATGTTCATTTTAGCATCCATTACATTTACCTAGAAAGGATGACGGAAGAGTTTCATTGTAAGAGAATAAAAGAAAGTTCACAACTGTTGGTGGGCTTCCTTCTCTGCATATATTCTTGGTTGTAGGCAATTAATAAACATAATGAAAAATATAGAACAAAACTAAAAAGATAAGAGTAGACAAAAATATATTATCAAAAGCCCATTAGACTAGCCAACTGTACGTAAATATTTCAGACATCGGTGGTCTTTGACAGGAGGGTTCTAGAACCTGAAAGGCAAATTTTCCAGGCTTTTCCCCCATTTTGAAAGTCTTTACCTTCTATTAAAAGCCATGCCCATTTCATCTATGGAATTTGGTTTACATTTTTATATTAATAATAAGAATGGAAACTCTTAGAGTATATCTCTTTTCTAGAAATTGTCTCCATATCATTTCCAGCCTTGAATGCTACATTGGAGAAGGAAACCTGACTAAAGTACCGTCTAGATGGGTCACTGGCCTTGGTTTAAGTGTAGCCCTAAAGGATGTCCAAAGGTGATCTAGAATGAGAACATGTCTCCCAAGAGTAGAGCAATAGACATGGCTATTTTTCTAAGCCTTGTGACATTTCAATTCTTGCCCTAATCACAATACTAGAACACAACTTACTTATTTTAGATCATAGCATGGGATATCTCAAGGGCACTAAGACTGTGATTTAGAGACTTAGCTCAACACCCAGGGTGAATGCCCCACTTTGAGGCAGATGCTGTTTTAGCAGCCACTTTTGCTTTGAATGGATTTCCTACTGGGCAGTAAGTCATTTCTAAGTGAACAAATTTGCAGTATATTCAAGGGAAGTCCAAATCACGCAAGTACATTTTGGGACAGGAAATATAGTAATGAAGACGTTGATGTCCTCAGCCTTATTTTAACAAAAATTCGCAGGTAGATCTATAACTAGCACAGAGCCAAGCTGATGTCCAAGCCATTACAGTGGCCCTCATCCTTAATGCTGTCTGCGGACTTCTTGACACAAAAAGGTAAAAGTACCATAGCACTGAAAAACAGGAACGAGCAAAAGATTTTCTTCTTGTAACTTGTCTGCTGTATAAATTTGTAAAATTTATTTTCATGTGGCTGGAGGACTTATTAAAAACATTTCTGCTGTAGAGTTTCAACATCTTCCACGTTTAAGCCAATTTTAAGTAAACCGTAAAGAAGCGATGAACAATGTTTAAAGGCACCTCTTGGGATGCTTACATTCTATGTCAGAGTACCTGGGTTCTAGTCTCAGAGCTACTGCTGATTTCTGTTTTCTGCTAATAACTACCTGGGAAGTAGCAGGTGATGGCTCCCACCCAAATGGGAGACTCAGATTGAGTTCCTATCTCCTGGTTCAACCTGGCCCAGCACTGGCTGTTATTTGGATGAGTAAACCAGCAGGTGGGAACACTCTCTCTACCTTTCAGATAAATAAATGATTAATTAAAAATAAAATAAGGACATATCTGGAAGAGGTTGAGTGCTGAGTTGATAATGTCATTATCTTACTTTTGGAAATCTTTTTTATTTCACCCTTAAATTTTAATTAATTTTAAACACATTCAATATGATTTATGTATACAAGTCTAAGAGCATAATGGTATTTCCTTCCTCCCTCCCTCCCACACCTCTACCCCCTTTCCTTCAACTTTTCTTTCTTATTTTTTTCAGTTTTTGAGATAATGTACTTTAACTTTACATTTCAGTGAAAAGGCTTAACACTTCACTGAGTAAGAAATTTAAAAAGTAAAAAGCCAAACGACCCTTGTTTAATGGAAATAAACACAATGGCTATAAACAATATGTAAAGGGAAAAATGACCATTTCACCAATATACAGTTGTTTTGTCAAATATTCATTCATAATTTCTTTCAGTGAAATAGATCATACAATAATGTAGCATCTAAATATTTGCTCTGTGCTTACAAGATAAAAATTAGGTTCATTTAGACTTCAAACTATTTCCTCTCAACAGCTACCAGTTGCATCCATTTTATTGTGAAACACAGGATTTCATTCTGTTTTATGGCTGACTAGTATTCCATAGGGTATATATACTACTTTTTCTTTATCCAGTCATTGGTTGATGGACATCTGGGTTGATTCCATATCTTAGCTATTGTGAATTGAGCTGCAGTAAACATGGGGATATAGATAACTTTTTCATATGCTGATTTTATTTCATTTGGGTAAATTCCCAGGAGTGGGATGGCTGAGTCATATAGTAGATCTATTTTTGGCATCCTGAGGATCTCCATACCGTCTCCCACATTGGCTATACAAGTTTTCATTCCCACTATGGATTAGGAAATGATATTCTCACATCCTTGCCAGCCTTTATTGTGTTTTTTTTTTTTTTTTTTAATTTCTGCATGAGGACCATTCTAACTATGGTCAGGTGAAACCTCACTGGGGTTTTGATTTATATTTCCCTGATGGCTAGTGATCCTGAACATTTTTCTTTTTTTTTAACTTTTATTTAATGAATATAAATTTCCAAAGTACAGCTTATGGATTACAATGGCTTCCCCCCCCCCCATAACTTCCCTCCCACCCACAATCCTCCCCTTTCCCACTCCCTCTCCCCTTCCATTCACATCAAGATTCATTTTCAATTATCTTTATATACAGAGGATCAATTTAGTATATATTAAGTAAAGCTTTCAACAGTTTGCACCCACACAGAAACACAAAGTGAAACATACTGTTTGAGTACTAGTTATAGCATTAAATCACAATGTATAGCACATTAAGGACAAAGATCCCACATGAGGAGCAAGTGCATAGTGACTCCTGTTGTTGACCCAACAAATTGACACTCTAGTTTATGGCGCCAGTAACCACCCTAGGCTCCCGTCCTGAGTTGCCAAGGCTATGGAAGCCTTCGGAGTTTGCCGACTCTGATCATATTTAGACAAGGTCATAAGTTCTCTCCTCCCTTCAGAGAAAGGCACCTCCCTCTTTTTTTTTTTTTTTTTTCCTAAGGGAAAGGATTTATTGGGGAACACCCAACAGACCGGAAAACTGATTCCAGCCAAGACTGGGAGAGAAGTCACTCATCTTTTGTAGGTAGAGGGGTTTGTCTGTAGAGAAATTTTGAACAATTATACAGCATTAAGTGGGGAAGAGGACCATCAGTACACACAGGTTGGGAGTAGAGCCATTGGTGGTAGAGTAGAGGTTATGATTACAAAGAAATGAGGCCCAAGTGTGCTAGACAGGGTCTGGAACAAAGGACAGAGTCATTATTAGAGGAGCTAAGAAAGGTGCTGTCTAAGCTACAATTAAGTTTTCTGATTGAGAGGCAAATAGAACCTGACAGAAGGGGCTTGATAATAATCTGTTGGGCTTTAGGCTTTGTAAGTTAAGAGGCCCAGACCTATCTGTCTCTTCACATGGGGTACATCCTAAGGGAGGTGTGAACATCCTGGGGGAAGGCACCCTGTTGACTTTCATTACTTGGCTGGCCGGGAGGAGAGCTGGCCAGGTAAAGGCAGGTGGCATCTCTAACAAGAAATTTATAGTTCTGCTTGCAATGTTGCAAGCAGATCTGTGGCTCTGACCTGGGCATCCTTCGACTCCAGGGCAGGTCCATTTCCAGTGATCCAACTCTTGGCAGAGCTGCCAGGGCTCCTCACAAGCTGACTTCTGCTGAAGCCCAGGCTTACCACATGGAAAGCCACTGCAGTGGACTGGCCTGTTGGGTCTCCTTGAGGGCAGATCACTGTCCAGATCAGCCATTAATAGGCCTGCCACCCATTGCTTCTGATGCCGAGCTTTCTTTTCCTCCTGGTTTGTGTTAAAGCAGACCAGAGGATGCAAGTCAAGGGAGTGCCCGTTTCCCATCTCTAATCTTCTGTGGCCTGAACTACAAGTCTATAGTCACAGGCATGTTCTGTAGTAGTTTTTCTAAGGTAGACAATGCCCATGAGGAAAATCATATTCTCACTTTAAAACTTTCTTTCCCTTTGGTCTGAAAGGGAGGTTTTTTTTTTTTTCTACTTACTGTTTACTTCACTGATGGCGAAGTAAATCTAGCTATGAAATTATAATTTAAGCTCTTATTTTGGCTATGCTATTACAGAAAAATGTTAGCCATCTCTTTTATAAGGTCTAAAGATTAAATTGTGCGTCCAACAGATTCCTTCATAATAGAATTAGTTTCCTACCTTGAAGAGAATAGAGAAATGAAAGAACAAGTTGGGCTTAGAATAGAGAAATGAGGGAGCAAGTCCTAGATCGCTTGCTGACAATAGAAATATCACAGGAAAACTTAACAAACAGTTTCAACCATTAGATAATAACTTAATAAAACATCTACCAGGAGGTCCAATGCCTTCTATAAATTTTAAGAATCAGGTATTTGGAAACACCTCTTAAATATCTAACATGGTGTAGTTTGTTTAACCAGTAAACTTAAGCACAAACATATAAAATGTTTTTAGTTTCTTCCTACCAACAAGTTTAAAACATATGATACAGAGATTCAGAACATTTTTCAAATGTCTGTTAGCCATTTAATTTTCTGCTTTAGAAAAATGCCTATTCAAGTCTTTTGCCCTGTTCTTCACTGGATTGTTTATTTTATTGTTATTCAGTTTCTTGAGCTCTTCATAGATACTGGATATTAATGCCTTACCAGGTTTATAGTTTCATATACTTTCTCCCCTTTCTCCCATTCTATCAGTTACTTGCCTTCTCACTTTGTTGAGTGTTTCAATTGAATTCAAAAGCTTCTTAGTTTGATGTAATCCCATTTTTTTTTTTGTTTTTGCTTTAATTGCCTGTGCTTTTGGGGTCTTTTCTAAGAAGTTTTTGCCTATGCCAATGCCTTGCAGTTTCCCCAGCGTTCTCCTGCAGTAATCTGATGGTATCATGTTGTAGATTAATATGCGTGATACATTTTGAGTTGATTTTTGTATAACGTGAAAGGTAGGGGTCTTGTTTCTTATTTCTACATAATAAGATTCAGTTTTCCAAGCTCCATTTGTTGAGGATCAATCTAGGGATTAATTTTAGCTCCTTTGTCAGAGATTAGTTGGTTGTAGATGTGTGGATTGATTTCTGAAGATTCTATTCTGTTCCATTGATCTACATGTCTATTTTTGTGCCAGTACCATACTGTTTTGATTATAACTGCCCTGTTGTATATCTTGAAATCTGGTATTGTGATGCCTCTGGATTTGTTTTTGTTGCAGAAGGTTGCCTTAGCTATTTGGGGTCTCTTGTGTTTCCATATGAATTTTAGCATCATTTTTTCTATATCTGAGAAGAAAGTCATAGGTGTTTTGATTAGTATCCCATTGAATCTGTAGATTGCTTTTGACAGTACGGACATTTTATTTCCATTTTTTTGTGTCTCTGTTTCCTTTAATATTTTGTAATTTTCATCATAGAGATATTTTATGGTTAAATTTATATGTTAATTTTATAACCTGCAACTTCACCAAATTCTTTTATGAGTGTTAATGGTTTCTTAGTGGAGTCTTTTGGTTCCCCTACATATAGAATAAGTTTATCTGTAAATAGAGATAATTTGACTTCCTCCCTTCCAGTTGTATCCCTTGATTGCTTTTTCTTGCCTAATGGCTCTGGTTAAAACTTCAAGGACTATACTGAATAGCAATGGTGTAAATTGGCATCCTATTCTGGTTCCAAACCTTAGTGGAAATGCTTACAACTTTTCCCATTCAGTAAGATGCTGGCTATGAGTTTAACATAAATTTCCTTGATTGTATCGAGAAATGTTCCTTCTATACTCAGTTAGCTTAAGGTTTTCATCTTGAAAGGATGTTGTATTTTATCAGATATTTTCTCTACATCTTTTGGGATAATCATTGTTTTGTATTCTTCAATTTGCTAATGTAAGGTATCACATTTGTTAATTTTCCTATGTTGAAACAGCTCTGACTACCAGGGATAAATCCCACTTGTTCTGGGTTGAATTCAATTAGTATTTTGTCAGGATTTTTGTGTCTATGTCCATCAGTGATTTTAATCTATTGTTCTCTTTCTTTGTTATATGTCTTCTTTTGGTTTTGGAATTAAAGTAATGCTGTCTTCATGAAGCACTTTGGAAGGATTCCCTCCTTTTCGACTGTTTTGAATAGTTTGAGAAGAATTGGAATTAGTTCTTCTTTAAAACGCTGATAAAATTTAGCAGTGACATCACCTGGTCCTGGGCTTTATTTGTTCAGCGTATCTTTATTACTAACTCAATTTCCATCTTGGTTATTGATCTGTTTAGGGTTTTCCATGTCTTCATGCCTCAATTCTAATAGATTATACATGTCTATGAATTCATCCATTTCTTCTAGATTTTCTAGTTTTTTGGCATATAGTTGTTTGTAGTAATTCCTGATGATTATTTTCATTTCTGTGATATCCATTGTTATATTTCCATTTTCATGTCTGATTTATTGATTTGTGTATTCTTTTTTTGGTTAGTTGGGCCATAGGTGAATCAATTTTGTTTGTTTATTTTTTTCAAAAAACCAGCTCTTCATTGCATGGATCTTTTCCTTTTTTTAAAGATTTATTTATTTATTTATTTGAAAGTCAGAGTTACACAGAGAGGAGAGGCAGAGGGGGGGGGGGGGTCTTCCGTCCATTGGTTCATTCCCCAAATGGCCACAATGGCCGGAGCTGTGCTGATCTGAAGCCAGGAGTCAGAAGCTTCTTCAAGGTCTCCCATGTGCAGGGGCCCAAGCACTTGGGCCATCCTCCACTGCTTTCCCAGGCCATAGCAGAGAGCTGGATAGGAAGTGGAACAGCCTTGTCTTGAACCGGAACCTGTGTGGGATGCTGACGCGTCAGGCCAGGGCGTTAACCCACTGTGCCACAGCCCAGGCCCCTGCACTGATCTTTTGTATTTTTTTGTTTCAATTTTGTTTTTTTGTTCTCTAATTTAAATCATTTCTTTCCTCCTTCTAATTCGGGTTTTGGTTTGTTATTTGTCTAGATCCTGGAGATGTATTGATACTCATTTGTCTCATACATTTCTAATTTCTTGTGTACACATTAATTTCTATAAGCATCCCTCTTAACACTGCTTTTGCTATATCCCGTAATATTTGATATGTTGTATTGTCATTTTCATTCTTCTCCAACGATATTTTTATTTCCCTTTTGTTTCTTCTATGACCTGGTTTTCATTCAGACTGTATTATTCAGTCTCCATGTATTTGCATATTTTCTGGAGATTCTTCAGTTATAAATTTCAAACTTTATTTCATTGTGGTCAGAAAGGATACATGGTATGATTTCAATTTTTTTTTATTTGCTGAGAGTCGCTTTATGGGCTAGCATATGATATATCCTAGAGAAAGTTCCATGCTTGATGAAAAGAATATATATTCTGCAACTGTGGGATCGAATGATCTTTCGGTATCAGATAGGTCCATTTCGTTCATAAGGTGGATTAGCTCTGTTTCTTTGCTGATTTTGTCTCCAGTTTATCTGTCCTTTCATGAAAGTGGGGTGTTGAAGTCTCTCATTACTGTTTGTTGGAGTCTGTGTCTCCCTTTAGATCCATTAACATTTATTTTAAAGATCCAGATGCTCTGGCATAGGGTGCATATACATTTATTATAGTCCCATTGTCTTGTTGAATTGATCCCTTCATCATTACAAATGCCATTCTTTGTCTCTTTTAACAGTCTTTGTGTGAAAGTCTATTCATCTGGTATTAGGATGGCTACATTTGCTTGTCTCTGCTTTCTGTTAGCATGGAAAACTTTTTCCATTCTTTCACTTTCAGTTTGTGTGGCTTTTTGTTTTGTTTTGTGAGGTGTGTTTCTTTTAGGCAGCAGGTAGATAGGTCTTATTTTTTGAATCTATTCAGCTGGTCCATATCTTTTAATTGGAGGATTTAGGCCTTTAACATTCAAGGTTGCTGTTGTTAAGTAATGACTTAGCCAGGCCATTTTCCAATAAATATTCCTATTAAGATTTTCGTTGTACTTTTACTAGAAGATTTTCTGCTTTCACATTATTTCGTAGTAGTGACTATCTTTCTGTGTTTCTGTGTGTTGCACATCCTTAAGCATCATTTGCAAGGCTGGACAAATGGTAACAAATTCTTTCAATTTCTGTTTGTCATGGAAAGTCTTTATTTCATCTTCATTCATAAATGAGAACTTTGCAGGGTACAGTATTCTGGGTTGACTCTTTTTCTTTTAAGACTTGAACTGTATTTCTCTATTATTTCCTAGCCAGTAGGGTTTGTGAGTCTAATTGGAGATCCTCTGAAAGTAATCTGGCATTTCTCTAGTGCACATTTTAGAACCTTTTCTGTTTTACTGTTGCAAGTTTGACCATAATGTGTCAAGATGAAGATCATTTCTGGTCATGTCTATTGAGTTCAATGTGTTTCCTGTACATGGATGTCCCTTTCTTTGTACAAATTAGGAAAAATTTTTGTAATTATTTCACAGAATAGGCCTTCTAATTCATTCTCAATTTCCCACAACTTCAGGGACTTCTGAGATCTGTATGATGGGCCATTCAATAGTATCCAATAAATCTTTTTTTTAAAGATTTATTTATTATTTATTTGAAAGTCATAGTTACACAGGAGAGGCAGAGAGAGATAGAAAGAAAGAAAGATCTTCTATCTGCTTCCATCTTCCATCTCCCCAAATGGCTGCAGTGGCTGGAGCTGAGCCAATCCAAAGTCAGGAGCCCGAAAGCTTCTTCCAGGTCTCCCATGTGGGTGGAGGGGCCCAAGGATTTGGCCATCTTTCACTGCTTTCCCAGGCCGTAGCAGAGAGCTGGACCAGAAGTGGAGCAGCCGGGACTTGAACTGGTGCCCATATGGGATGGTGGCACTGCAGGCAGCAGTTTTCCCTGCTATGCCACAGTGCTGGCCCCTCCAATAAATCTTGATCATTGCTTTTAATTTTTTAATTTCTTCTTCTGGGTGATTTTTTATGTCTGACAGAGATATTTTGAAACATTTGTTCTATAACTCAGATATTCTTCCTTCTACCTCACCAAGTCTATTGTTATGGCTTTCTGCTGTATTTTTATTTGGCATATTGAATTCTGCATTTCTAATATTTCAGTTTGATGTCTTTACAAAATCTGTATCTCATGGGAAAATTTTTCATACATTGTCATGTGTAGATTTCTTTAACTCATGTGTTTACTTCTCAATGTTTCTGAGTAATCTTGGGATCATTCTATTGAATTCATTCCAGGAATTTAATCAATCTCATCTTCTTCACATATTGAAATGTTGTTGGCCGGTGCCGTGGCTCAACAGGCTAATCCTCTGCCTAGCAGCACCAGCACACCAGGTTCTAGTCCCGGTCAGGGCACCGGATTCTTTACTGGTTGCCCCTCTTCCAGGCCAGCCCTCTGCTATGGCCCGGGAGTGCAGTGGAGGAAGGTCCAAGTACTTGGGTCCTGCACCCCATGGGAGACCAGGAGAAGCACCCGGCTCCTGCCTTCGGATCAGCGCAGTGCGCTGGCCGCAGCGCGCCAGCCGCGGTGGCCATTGGAGGGTGAACCAATGGCAAAGGAAGACCTTTCTCTCTGTCTCTCTCTCTCTCACTGTCCATCTGCCTGTCAAAAATAAAAAAAAATTAAAAAATAAAAGAAATGTTGTTGTGTTCATTTAGGGGAGTCATGTTTTCATTCTTGTTTGTTGTACTTCTGTGTTTATTTTTAGCCATTTTGAAAAAATTTGTTGGTTTTCTCCACTGATGGACTTTATCTTTGAACTGTGCCTCTGTGGGTTAGTGGAGTCTACTGTTTCAGTAAATACCCAGAGGCATTTGCTGTTTGGATTCAGGGAGCTCTGGTCAATACTTGGGTGGGGTAAGAATCCAGGGTGACACCCAGGTTGAACATGGTAAATCTCCCCTATTGTCAGGGTGAGGGTATGATCGTGCTTGTTGGCGTAATCACAGCCTGACCTCCTCTCTTCCAAGTTGATCAGTTCCCAGGGTGAGCTCACAGCAGGTATGACCCTCGCCCACTCTGGCATATGAAGTGCACAAAGGATCTTTGCAGTCCTCAGTGTGAGGACTGAACTCTCTGCAATGACTCATCCCAGGCAGTCGGGGAGCTCTGAGCCTCTGATGCCAGACTCATTGATTGTCTAGAGACCCAGCTAGACCCACACTCTAGCTTGCAGGATTCCTACAGTCACGTCATGCAAGGCTCCCACAGTCATGGGGTGCAGAGGATCTGCTCTCTGCCCCACGAGCTTTCCCCATCCACAGACAGAGTAGTCACTTCCAGAGCCAGGTGCCTTTGGGTGCACCACCTTGGCAGTTCGAGCTCTGGAGCCCGTGATAGTTTGAAAGGATAGGGCCACCTCACAATCTTTTTTTTTTTTTTTTTTTTTTTTTGACAGGCAGAGTGGACAGTGAGAGAGACAGAGAGAAAGGTCTTCCTTTTGCCGTTGGTTCACCCTCCAATGGCCGCCGCGGTAGGCACGCTGCTGCTGGCGCACCGCGCTGATCCGATGGCAGGAGCCAGGTGCTTCTCCTGGTCTCTCATGGGGTGCAGGACCCAAGGACTTGGGCCATCCTCCACTGCACTCCCTGGCCACAGCAGAGGGCTGGCCTGGAAGAGGGGCAACCGGGACAGGATCCGGCGCCCCAACCGGGACTAGAACCCGGTGTGCCTGCGCTGCAAGGCGGAGGATTACCCTATTGAGCCACGGCGCCGGCCAACCACCTCACAATCTTAAGTGCAACCAGTCCCCTGTCAGTCCTCCCAGCCAAACTCAAAGTCAGTGGGAAACCACAGATTTTTCCCTCTGGTAAAATTCTCTGCTAATGTGCATGAGAGCCAATGCAATCAAACTGGTGTCAAGAGGGTGACTTCTCCTCGCTGGTTGCTGGGCAGCTTTGTGAGTGAATGGGGAGAAGGAATTGTGCTTTTCCTTCACTGGATAAGGTGAGGACCCTGCCACATACTAAGGCTCCAGGCCAGACTTGTAGTCAGTGTGGCCTGGAAGGTTCTCCCTCATGCAGTAAGTATCACCAGTGACACAGGCTGCTGTAGTCTGCCCTCACCTTGCTTTCAGAACATGGCATCTCCCCAGGCTAGGAGATTTGTGTGTGGGGTCCCCATTCACTGCTGTGCATCCAGGCTTTCCACAGTGCTCCATGGCATTCCTCTTCTTTATGTAGAATTTCTGTTGCAAATGTCTCTCCAACTGTCCCCTCGGAATACGTTTCCTCTGCTCCTCTGCTGTCTTCCTTGGCCAGAATCCACACATCTTTTTCTGAAAATCTTATTTCAAGGTAATACTAAGGCCTAAATGTGATTAGCCGGTCTTTGCCTGAAATGATAGGAAAATGAGTTTGAGGAAGGGACCATGTTAGTGAAAACAGGAGGGAAAATGAAAAAATTGTGTGCTCACCAATAATCTTAATCTATTCAAAGATGATAATTCTGATAATACAGTGGTATGTCAGCAAGTTAAGTCAAAGTGTGTACTATGAAAAACTATGTATAAATTTCAAAATGCTTTTGCCCTAGAAAAAAAATTATCTTTTAATCCTATTCTCAATGAAGTTATACAAGTTCCCTGGTATTAATAACAACAGGCTCTGTTTTAGTTAAGCCTTTCTATTATAATCACTTTATGTGTACTTATTTCATTGTCATACCCATTTAGTCCTTAAAGTAAACCTATAAAATGTATGCTATCATCCACATATTACAGATGAGAAAACTGAGGTATACAATGAAAAATAATAAATTCATGCCTTCAATCTTTGCAGCCTTTCTCTCATGCACTGTGCTGTACTGCCTCAAATATGGCTTTCCTGCCCAGAATTTGTACCTTCTCCCTGCTTTTGGCCTCTGCATACCCCAGAGTCAAGGGAGAGAAGATGGCAATTTGTTTAATCTCAAGTATAAACAAATAAAGCAGCCATTTTGCACTCCTCAACCAAGACATGCTTGAAGAGCCATTAGTGTCTTTCTTGTCAGTGATTTACAGAGAGAGATGCTTGGAATTTCCTTCCAGTCCAGTGGGTCAATAAAGAATTTTTAACACAGTCTTAAATACACATTTCTGACATCCATTACAATAGATTCCAAGAGAGCTATTTTTAAGACCTTGATCAAGAAGTCCTGTAAATGTGACTCTCCAAACAACTGGGCTTTTTCTTACATATTACAGCTCTTAAAAAAAGGAACCATTTGCAATAAAGTGAAAACGCAAGGTTCCGAATAATCTTGTCAATCTTATTCCTTAATCATCTTTTATTCATTTCCTCCAAAAGTTGCCCTGAACTGTAAACACTTATCCTGGCCTGACTACTAATGAGAACTGATGTTGCCATACAGTTCTTCTGACTTGCTATTTCAGTTTTAAGTTATTTCATTTAGAATGAAAACTTTTTTTCTTGCTACATTTTTACTCTTCCAAGCCAAAATTCTCAGTTGATTTTTCTACAGGTATAGAAAAGTCACTTCTTTGAACAAAGTGAATTCAAAGTCATCCTTAGAAAAGAACAAATAATGAATATTCAGGAAAAATTCCAAAAAAATAAATAATTTATGTTCAGTCTTTCTTGTCTTCTTTTACCTTCTTTTGCCTTTTGCTTCAAAGGAGCTTCTTCCTTTTCTTCCTCCATCCCATTATTTTCAATCACTTAGCAAATGTGTGAGTGCTTACTATTGTGCCAGGTACTAGAGATGAAGAAGTAAATGAGATGTGGTCCCACTCATCACGTAGTGTCTTGTCACAGAGGAAAGACAGGTGATTAACAAGAATGCCAGTTAGGAGTCACGCAGCAAAGCAAATTTGGCTTGTGAAGAGAGCATCCATTCAGAGCCAAAAGTTAGTCTTTGAAGATGAGGTTCATTGAACAAATATTTAGAGACCAAACATGTACCAGTTTCCGAGATTAGTAATGGTGGTGGTGAAACAGGAAAATTGCCGTCCTTTCCTTTTATGGGAAAAATGAGATATTAGTTTTTAAAATCTGCATTATAGCCGGCGCCACAGCTCAACAGAATAATCATCTGCCTTGCGGCGCCGGCACACCAGGTTCTAGTCCCGGTCGGGGCACCGATCCTGTCCCGGTTGCCCCTCTTCCAGGCCAGCTCTCTGCTGTGGCCAGGGAGTGCAGTGGAGGATGGCCCAAGTGCTTGGGTTCTGCACCCCATGGGAGACCAGGAGAAGCACCCGGCTCCTGCCATCGGATCAGCGCGGTGTGCCGGCCGCAGCGCTGGCCGCAGCGGCCATTGGAGGGTGAACCAACGGCAAAAGGAAGACCTTTCTCTCTGTCTGTCTCTCTCACTGTCCACTCTGCCTGTCAAAAAAAAAAAATATATTTGCATTATATTATTGTGGGAGAAGGATATCAGAGGTAACATCTATATAAATGTAGGAGATGCAATTGTATATGAACACAGGAGAATATAACTTGCAGAGTAATTCAGGAAGATCACCCAAAGTGGACCTAAATGATGGCTTCAGAGCTGTACACACAAAAATAAAGAGATTAGACTTAGGTTCCCTCCCTTTCATTTCATTTCAAGGCAGTTATCTCTATTCGAATTTAACACTCTACTGCAACATCTTTTCATCTTTCCTAGAAAATCTGTAATAATTTTGAATTGCTTGGCTATGCTTGGTCTTGGACATAAAGCTTTCAATACTAAAATATTCTCATGAACATACACTTCTCTAACAGGTGAAAATAATTAGATATTAGCAATTTCCTGCAAGTTCCCACCCTCATGATTGACCCAGCTTGAAGCCCACAGTGATCAAGTGGGTTGGTATGAATTGTTTCTATTATATTTCCAATATGGGGGCAAACCCTGATGTATATCAACTTCCATGTTTTTATCCATCTGCCTGTTAGTCATTCCTAAACTCATATTTCCTTCCTATCATGACACATAATTGTCATCTCAGAGAATCTTTTTAAACAAAACGTTATCCTTAGCAATTTATCTTTCTGGTGTTTCCTACCTTGCATGGGGCAAGGTAAGCAATGATGCGTTGAACTGCCAAGGGGGGATGCTTGCTCAGAGCATATTTAGCTTGGCTTTTTTTAAAAAACTTCTCCAGCTCAGAGAAGTTGTCGATGCAAGAAATAATCTTCAAATGATGTTTTTTTTCCCACATTTTGGACATTTTAAATTTGTTCCTGTTAAAAATAGGTTTAGACAAAGTGCTCAGAGCTCTGACAAATCCACAAGAATGAGCCAAAGGGGAATTACAATGGTACTCCATGAAGCCCCTCCTTGCAGGGGTCCCAGCTCTCAGCACTGGGGATCAATAGGCCAAAGGGAGTCTGAAGCAAGACCACTGTCTCAAAGATTACTAGTGGAGGGAGAACCTGCAACTTGGTTTTTATCCAGCTCATCTTTCTCAGGTTAGCTTGTATCACCAATAAAATTGCTGCAGTTCAGTCCTAATGCCCCAGTCAGAAAGAACAATGAGATCCCTTATGAAGCTAGATGTAGATTATAAGAC
This sequence comes from Lepus europaeus, assembly GCF_033115175.1. Lineage (NCBI taxonomy): Eukaryota > Metazoa > Chordata > Mammalia > Lagomorpha > Leporidae > Lepus > Lepus europaeus. The sequence continues at coordinate 42,592,978 of NC_084835.1, forward strand.
TAATTTCTTATATTTTTATCTTAGCTGTGTTTTCTACAGGCAAATTGATGACAAGAAGAATAATATGGAAAGTATGAATAGCATAGAAAGCATCCATACTCGCTTCTTTTTTTATTTTTAAAATTGAATTTGTTTGAGAGACAGAGTTCCTATTCATTGGTTCATTCCCCAAATATCTGCAATGGCTGGGAGAGGTCAAAGCTGGTTGCCAGAAACTCAATCCAGGCCTTCCAATTGTATGACAGGAACCCAACTACTCGAACACCACTGCTGCCCCCACGGTCTGTATTAGCACATAGCTGGAATCAGGACGTAGAGACAGGTATCAAATCCAGGTACTCCCATGTGGAGTCAGCACAAAGCCAAACACCTGCCCCCTGGCTGCTGCTTTATGCTGCTTCCTCTGCCATTAGTTAATGGGTTACACCTGTCTAATTTCCTCGTTCTGCAGGTGCTGAGTGAAATCCAGAAAAAGGCCATTTTCCAGATAATCCATAAACAAAAAATGACAAGCTCAATTTTCTGAGCACTTAAATCACTTTGTTTTGTGAAGCCATAGATCATCATCTTAAAGTCATTTTTACTTCAATGGAGATAAAATTTAGGAATGGATTTCATTGGTGCCAAAGAAAAGTCTGAAAGGCCTTTATATGGAAAATATTATTGTTATGATTTGGAACTAACATTTAAAAAGACTGTTCACTAGGTAATCCTTAAAATGCAAATGAAATAGATTATAAGGGACAGATTTCTAGTTTCCAGAAAAGTTTACAACAAACCTAACTTTTCCCTTTACAGGGGACAAATCTGAGAAGCATTTTAGTTTCTTGTTCCTGTTTCCTCTCAGACAGTTCAATAAGATTTTATAATCAGTTCCAGGGAGACCTTGAAAAATTCCCTCTCTGTGGTTATAATGGAAGCTTAGGATTTTATTTATTTTCTCAGAATTTGATCAACTTCTCATTGTATCTTAGATAGGTCAAAGTAAATGTTGGCCCCTGGTACAGGCAAGAAGTAAAAACTCACACAGAAATTGGTGGGTGTGAGAAGGAGAGTAGTTTTCAAGCTGACTGTGCTCTACTTTACCAAAGGCATCCAGCCATCTCAGTTATATTCCACATTATTTGATCTTGTAAAAATCTGCAACATGTTTGTTACTCATTTTTCATCCTGTCCAATCATCCATCCATCAATCATTTAATATTACCTTTAGAAAGCTGATAATCACTTCAGTACAGCAGTTTCTTTTTTTCTTAGCTGAGGAATTCCTTTGAATAAGAAATTATTTTATTGAATGTTAAAAATCAAATAACTACAGCGGCAGCTTCTCTCCCCGAGTGGTGGTAACTGAACCTCAGATAATCTGAGTCCCACAAAGTAAAATCTAAAAGCAAAGGACTGAGATGTAAATGACCCTTTTCTTGTCAAAGATCTCCTATTCCAGTTTTGTCAACACAAGTCAGTGGACCGGGTTCCTTGGTCAACACAGATTGAAATATTAAATTTCTCTGGTTGACTGTGACAAGGTTTCATAAATGAAAACCTTGGGAAATAGGAGAATTTGGTATAATGAGGCAATTAGAACTTGCCTCTGGGGCTCCACCATGTCCACCAAGACATAGTTCTTGGATCTGCATTAATGTAACAGAACAGCAGGTGTAATTGGAGCTATGGTTCAACTTTTCTGGACCAAGTGAACTTATTATTTAGAGTAGTCCTTCTCTGGCTTCCTCTGTGCAAATCCCTACTCCATGAACACGAGGAAGATATGGCCTGGGTTTTAATGAACATGGAACATTCATCAGTTCCAGCTTCCAAGCTCTCCTCCTCTTTTTAAAGAAATGGCAGCATTTGTACCAAGGAAGAACTAGAGAGAGAGAGAGCACTGATATGGGGTTGGAAGGTCTTGATTCTGTTTCTGATGCTCTGAGTACTTGCTCAAAACCATCAGCAGGTTTTTAAGTTGCACTTGATCTCAGTTGTGTCTTCTTTAAAATGGAGTAATCATACCTTCATTAGGCTCTTATAAGCATAAAATGAATTGAAGTCATATAATCTGTCTACTGTGATGTCATGCACATAGGATAATCCAATAAATTATTATTCTTTTAATGCTATTATTATCATTCTAAGTTAAGTGGTTGTGTTATTTTCTTTAAATCTACACCCTTGCTGGAAAATGGGGATTATAATAGGCCTATCTCTATCATTAAATGTTTTTTAATATTGAATGAAATATGTGTGAAAATCACTATTTATATCCTGACTATATGCCAGATATTGTTTAATGGGTAAAGGGATGGACATTTCTGTCCTTGAGGAGTTTACATTCCAATGGGAGACATACAGAAATAAATGTCATAAATAACATGTGGTACATTTGAAAGCTATCTGTGCCCTGGAGGGAGGAAAGGAAGGAAACAGACCAGTTGTATTTTCATGAAGTGCCCAACCAGCTATTACAGACACGACCAAGGGTATTTGTAGCTGACAATTATAAGCTAAAGTGGCATGGTGGCCAGTGTCTGGTGGAAGAGTGTAATGTATGAGTAACCCTAGTAACTCTAATCTGAGGGTTGTGCATATGGAAGTAGGAGATACTCTTCCATGACCCAAACTCGAGCTTTCTTACTTCCTGCGTGTTATGTTTCAATGGTCATTTCCTTCTGCTGCTTTGCTGCCTTGTACTCCTCCAACCCCTCCTGCACAAAGTTGCCAAGGTGATTGCCTAAGAGCACTACCCAAATCACACCCATCATTGGCTCCAAAATCCCCTTTAATGCATCATTGCAACACTGAGGACTCTCCTTGGAGAAGGAAGCCCTCTGCAATTTAATCTTATCTCACATATGGAAGAAAACACAGGTCCAGTCACTCTAGGGTATTTTTGCAGATGTGCTGACTGGATGTTTTGAGTAATGGTTGACTTTAGAACGAGGATAGGAAATATATAAGGTGATCATAGACTATCTCATAGGGTCGGAAAATGAGAAAGTCCATAATGCACAACACACCCAGTGATTGGGATATGTCAGAGGGCCATAGGAAGTTCTCACAGTAGTCAAAGCCAGAACATTCTGAACAACTAAGCAATTAACACTGTTAATAGCACATAAATATAATCAATTATATATTGATTAGTTAATATATTAATTATAATATAATTAACTGATAATTAATGACTACAATGTAAAATAGACAATAAACACCCAAGAGTCAATGCTAGTAGAAGTAAATTACTGATTACATGAAATGAATAGGAGAGACAAGACAAACCTCTCATGAAGAGTTTTAAGCAGTTTTAATACATATTACAACCTCAAGAGGTGGAACAGAACTCCTAATTTTTCAAGGTGGTGGACTGCTCTCACAGTGACTTCCTTCCAAAGAGTATGGTATGGAACAGGGGGAGGGAAAAACGTTTTCCCATGAAGAAGTCTAAGAAGCACAACCTTGGCCAAGTGACCAAGGTCAGCATCAACAGTGAGAATCATGTTGATGAGACGTACCATGATATGATGTGATGAGAATGGTACTTTACTTCTGGGGTCTCCCTCCAAAAACCCGTAACTCAGTCTAATCAAGAGAAAAATAGCAGACAAATCTCCAGCAGAGTGGGCCAATATTCCACAGACCTGGCAAGGTCATTACAAAGTAGGGAATATTTGAGAAACTGCTACAACTATGAGAAGTCTAAAGAACTAAGACAATTAAATGTAATGCAGCGTCCTTGATGGGAACTTGGCACAGAAAAGGCATTAGATAAAAACTCAGGAATTCTGAAGAAAACCTAGACTTTCTTTAATAATAATGTGCCAGTATTGATCCTGCAAAGCTCTCATTTGTGAATGAAGGTGAAATTAAGACCTTTCACAGCAAACAGAAATTGAAAGAATTTGTCGCCACTCGTCCAGCCCTGCAAAAGATGCTTAAAGATGTGTTACATACAGAAACACAATTATTAAAAATGCTAATGTAAGATGTTAGCAAAAGGGGTTAAAGATAGAAGGTAACAGGGTATAGTATATTGAAGGACTTAGTATAATCTTCACAAATTTTCTGAAAATCTAAAATAAAAAATTCTTTTAAAGTACCTCATAGTCTTGTGTTATGATTGCAACTTATAACTTAAGTTACTGTCCTGATTATTTCAAAGGAACTGGGTTTCCCATTCCAACTATTGGGCTACTTCAACAATTTTTGGAAGAATTAAGTTTAAAGGTAGCTTTATTTTGATGCCAAAAATTGTAATTCATTTGAATGCTAGAGATGTGTGGAGACAAGCAATCACCCTGACCCTGACCCTGATCTGGAACAAGCAGAGTTTAGCTGCTGGTGCAGATAGGAGTACCTAAAAGTGGGCACAGTACTAAGAGTGAACAGTGATGGGAGAGAGGGAGTGTTCTCCAAGGAACCGAACTTTGAGGTACGCTCTCAGGAAATTTAAGTAGGTGAATGGAACTGTGTTGGGATGATGGGGGTGGAGGGATAGAAAGTAAGAGAGAATATTCCTGAAGAAACTGTGTGTGTGAAATTTCTGAAGCAGAAAGGGTGGTGACACCAGAAAATAACTCTAACGTCACTCTGGAGGTTATTATCATTGATGACGTTTGTGGAGTTTTTACAGCATGTGAAGCTCAGTGCTAACCTCTGTACATGTTTTCTTAGTTTATTATCACATGACCCTGTGACACAAGTGTGGCTCTTTATTCCCACTTTCCACACAAGGAAACTGCTAGCCTCAGATAATAGTGACAGATCTAAGCTTCAGACCAGCACAGGCACTCCATTCCATTGCAAGAGATCAAGATAGAATGAGTCTGCCTCAAGTCAGGGACTCATGTGGGGAGTTTCTTTCAGGTTGGACCAGAGATTCACACCCTGGCACCACCAGATCATCCTGCCCTGTGAGGCACTATCTTGGACAGTGTCGATGGTTTTGTAGTATCCCTGTTTTCCACCTGTGAGATGCCAAGAGCACGCCAGTGATCACAACCAAAACTATCTCCAAACTTGCCAAATATTATTGGGGAACATAAAATCATACCCCAGGGGCCGGCACTGTGGTGCAGTGGGTTAATGCCACAGCCTGCATGGCTGGCATCCTGTTCTAGTCCTGGCTGCTCTGCTTCCCATCCAGCTCTCTGCTATGGTCTGGGAAAATAGTAGAAGATGGTACAAGTCCTTGGGCTCCTGCACCTGTGTAAGAGACCCAGAAATAGCTCCTGGCTCCTGGCTTTGGATCAGCACATCTCTGGCTGTTGCAGTCATTTGGGGAGTGAACCAGTGGATGGAAGACCTCTCTCTCTCTCTCTAGTTCTACCTCTCTCTGTAACTCTTTCAAATAAATAAAATAAATCCTTTTTTAAAAAAATCACACCCCATTCCCACTGCAATACATTGGGGATTTCTCCCATATCCCTTCTCTCTCCCCTCTCTCCCACCCCTTTTTTCAATGTTTCTTATATGTTCATATGTGTATCTTCTATGTGTATGGCACATATACACATCCCTTAGAGTTCATAACACAGTATTTTGTATATTGTGGTTCCTTAGCAAATGCTTCCTAGAATTTCTGCCCACTGAATCCTCAAAGCCAAGAATCTTTAATGTTATGAGCTCATTCTGGTCAAATAAGAACACATTCTTCTTTAACTTAAAACTTGATGTTTGGAAAGTTAATTTCTGGGTTTTGGTCACTTTTTTTGTCTAGTCATACCTGGAGGTCTGGCTTGGCTAATTTCCTGTAGACCAGAAAGACTGACCTGATTGCTCATAAACCTTTAGACAGACTCAGCAGCTCACCTGCTGAGGCTCTCACCAGTGACATACATTAAGTTGCCAATAAATATGCGTGACTGCATGGTTGTGCTATAATAATTTAAATGAAACCACATGCCTGGGCCTGCAATCGGAGATTCTGTTTAAAGCATCCATCTATTTTCTCTAGCAAGGCTTTCTTTGGTTGTGGGTGAGATCTAGATTTGGAACATGATTCTCAGCAGGTTTTCTATCCTGCCTCTGAGTGTGGGCAGGCAGTGTGAGGGCGGCCAGTTTCCGGGCAGTCTTCCTACCACTGTAGTTTGTGTCCCAGAAGAGCGTCAGTTCCTTGGCATTAGAGGGAACTCGGGGAATGTATCAGTGCAAAAACAGCACAGGTGAGCATCCCCAAAATATAATACACTGGGGCCAGTGTTGTGGTGTAGCAGGTTGCATCAGTGCCTGCCACACTGGCATCCCATATCAGAGTGCCCATTTGAGTCCCAGCTGCCCTGATTCAGCTTGCTACTAATGTGCCCGGGAAACCTGTACAAGATGGCTCAAGTGCTTGGACCCACGTGGGAGACCCACATGGAATATCAGCTCCTGCCCTCCACTGGGCCCAGCCCTGGCTGTTGGGAACAATCAATCAGAGAGTGAACCAACAAATGGAAGATACTCTCCCTCTCTTTTTCTCTATTTCTGTGTGTTTGTGTGTGTGTGTGTGTGTGTTTCTCTCTGTTGCTCTGCCTTTCAAATTTTATATATATATATAAAATGTGTTTCCATCAGGTGGTGTCTTTATTTCACATGCTAGATACAGGTATCTGCTGTTTGCCTCTCACCTCCTGGAACCCAGTATTGTCCCATCTTAAGAAGACTTCATTGGTGCCGTTTGTGCTGGAGAAGGAGAGAGCTGTAATGCTCTCTTCCCCAAGATCTTACATAGTTAAAGAGAGTTCCTTCATAATTATGCCTCATGGAAGCTGTTGCTCTGGTTTCTGTCACTTTCCCAGTAACTTCACGCTGACTCCCAGAGGCCACACCGGCCCTGAGTTATTTCTCATAGATGTCCTGTTCTTTCTCTTTTGCCAGAAGGAGGGACATGCGAGGTGATAGCAGCACACAGATGTTGTAACAAGAACCGCATTGAGGAGCGGTCGCAAACGGTGAAGTGTTCCTGTCTCCCTGGGAAAGTGGCAGGAACCACAAGAAACCGACCTTCCTGTGTGGATGGTAAGTGGCTGGCGTTACTCTCAAGTCTTGCATCCACGTGTTCGCTACATGTAATGGACTTTCTTGTTTCTCTAACTATGGCTTGGAATTATGAACAAGGTACATCTAAAATGCTAGAAAATTATCTCCACACTAGCCCTCACCAAAGACTCAAACTCCAAAACTCCTGCTGAAATCTGGTGCAGTAGTGGTGTGGGGTGGAGGGACCTTTGGGTGGTAACTAAGCCATGAGGTCTGCACCTTCATCAGAGGGATTAATTCCGTATAGAAAGGTGAGCTCAGCTCCTTCTTCTGCTCTTGACATTCTGCCTTACACCATGTGAAGATACAGCAAGGAGATCTCAAGCCTCCAAAATTGTGGACCAGTGAACTTCTCTTCATTGTAAATTATCCAGGCTGAGGTATTCTGTTAGAACAACAGAGAATAGACTAAGATGTGTGGCTTTTTGATTTTCAAATATCTATATTTTGATATTCTTTTAAAGAAGGTTAAAGGAATATTTTCTAGTCAAGAACTTGAGGATCCAGTTCATTTGGGAAATGATTTTAGATTGAGACTACATAGAATGATGCTGGTGGTAGTGATAATAAAGAAAGCAATGCCTAATATTCACTCAGTAAATATTGAGTGGGATCTTGCTCTATGCCAGATATTCCTGTAGGTACTTTGGACACATTGATGAACAAATAGAATGGTCCTGAGTATTTACCATGTGCCACGCACTGTGATAAACAATTCTTATGTGATATTTTATTTAATTCATCCCAACAATTCCATAAAATATATGTTTTACTATTACTGTGTAACAAATTACCCCAAAACTTAATAGCTTAAAATAGCAAATATTATCTCACAGTTTCTGTGAATCAAGGACTCAGCTTAGCTGAGATTTTGGTCTCAATGTCTTCCCTGTAACTTGTTAAGATCTTAAGATTTGACTTATGCTGACTATGGGTCTAAAATGACTCTCTTATGTGACTATTGGCAGATGGTCCCAATTCTATGCCATGTGGACTCATGGAAGCCTGGTGTTCTCATTGTATGTTGGCTAGCTTCCCTTGCTGCTAGTAATCCAAGAAAATAAACCAGTAGTCAACAGTGTTCTTTACATCTAGGCCACAAGTTACATTTGATTCTGTTCACAGTATCCTATTGGTTATACCAGCCAGCCAGAGTCAATGTAGGACTAGATTGGAAAGGCTTAAAAAATGCGTTTGCTCCAAGTCAGAGACTCATGTGAGGGTTTCTTTCAGGTTGGACCAGAGATTCCCAACCTAACACCATTGATGTGTTGAGCCAGGTCATTCTGCACTGTGGGGCGCTGTCCAGGATGATGTAGGAATGGACTGCAAGGGCTTAAAGCCCAGCAGCCTAAAGGACAGACATGTGGCACACCAGTTATACTGCTGCTTAGAATGCCCATAGCCCATGTCATTTCACCTGAGATTGAATCCTGCCTCCACTCCCCCATTCTAGCTTTCTGCTAGTCTGCACCCTGGAAGGCAGCAGTGATGGCTCAAGTGCTTAGGCCCCTGCCACCCGTCCTGGCTTCAGCTTGGTGCAGCCTCAACTGTGGCAACCTTTTGGGAAGGGAACCAGTGGATGAGAACTCCCTCCCTCCCTCCCTCCCTCCATCAGTTGTGTGTGTATGTCTGTCTGTCTGTCTGTCTACAGCTCTTTCTCTTTTTCTCTACCTCTCATCCTTTAAGGAAAAAAAAGACCAGCAGGCCAGAATCTTTGGCTCATCTTGGAGTTTGATTTCCACGGGCCTATCCCCTGGCCTTCTCACTTTAAGCATGAATGAACAGGGAATTTAGTAGGGTTATACAGTGCTCCAATGGCTCCAAGGTTGGTAATCCAGAGCTTGACTGTTTCCTGAGCCAAGAGTAATAGGCATTCGTGCCAAGTCTGGCCTGCACCTTCAGTGAGTCTAAGATGCAAATGGATTACAGACGTCTTTCTCATAATTTTTTAGCTGAGCATGAATCAATCAGATTCTTCAGTTATGAATAAGAACCCAGAGAAATGATTTATTAGTATAGAGTCACAGAATGAGACAAAGAACCTGGGTGTCTTGGCTGAGGATCCATTGTTTTCCTCTGAATCCAGACAGCAAAGAACCTCTTCCAGATTAACTTGTGTTAGGCGTTTTCATTATGAATCAGTAGACAGTTGGAAAGAGAAACACACTCAAATTAGGGTAAGTAAAAGGCAAGTTATTTTAAGAAACTTGAAAACTCTTGGTGAACCAATTTTTAGAAATTCAGCCAGCTTTGGTGGGACTTGTAAAATCTTCCTGCAGCTGTGTTCTCATTTTCTTTGTTCATGGGACACACTACTTCTGATGGCTCTTAATGTCATTCTGCACTCTGTGGACTGGTTCTCTCCTCAAGGATTTTCCTTTTGAGTCTCCTATAAATTATTGACTGATGTGAAGATTTTATGTCTGTGGTACCTTCTGTAATCTCACTCAGCATAATGGTATAGCTTCAGGCCCCTGTGTCTTCAGTGTATTTTCTGAGAAGGTAGAATATGATTGGCTCAGCTAGGGTCAGCTTTGCCCAGTCATTCTCAGCAAGTACATGACAGGTAGAGCAGCCCGTTATGTACAATAAGAAAGTTAAGATATTTTTAACAGATGTGGAAAAAGTCAACCTTGGGAATGTATTATGATCATTTGTTCTCCATTGGGATGGTTTCTCCCAGGGGCCATTTGGGGATATTTGTAATCTACACATTTGGCACAATGTGTGTGTGTGTGTTTGTGAGAGAGAGAGAGAAAGAGAGCGAGAGAGCAAGAGAGCACTTGCATCTGATGTATGGTAGCCAGGGAAGCTATTGAGTATCCTACTAGGGCACCCCCTACCCACAGCTAAAAACTATCCAACCCAAAATGTCAATGGTACTGAGGTTGAGCAATACACACTGTGATTATTTCCTTGTCCTGTGTCAACCAGCACTGTGTAGGAAAGGCAGGCAGCCAGGCTAGAGAAAACCATCTCACCCTCCTACTGGAGGAAACTCTTGGCCATAGAAGCCAACTGGCATTATGAGACAGCAAACCGTGATGGTTCCTCATGTTCTTTGCCAAAGAAAGCACTGGGGCTGTTAACCATAAATCTTCACTTTGCTTCTAGTTCATGTTTATCTCTAATGATCTAGAAATAGAATTGCCTTCAGGATTTGGATGCAAGACCCAAAGAGCAGTGAATTAGCTGTGGTGGCAGAAGGAGACGTGGCATCTGGCCCTAAGTTTCTGTGAGAAGTGAAGGCATGGAACAGTAATATTTTATATCTCAGCACAGTTGGTTTGCCTTTGGAAACTCTGACACTTGAGTGCAGTTGATTCTAAAAAAGGGCTATATATAGCCTATCTCCCATGCAAAAGTCAACAAAGAATAAAGTGTTTTTTAGTTTCATGCTGATTATTTATGTTTTACACAGCATTCTGCTCTTCTAAAATCCTTTGGTCCATTGAAATATATGGGTAAGTGTACATGTTGCTATGATCAAAGTTGTTTGTGGTCTAAATCTCTGCATGCAAATTAAATATGAACTGTGAATACAAATGAACAATTTCAATGTACTTTTACCATGGACTCAGAAATTAATACGCATGAGTAGAATTTCTACTGCCCCTACTCATAATATAATGACCTTGAGAAAGACATGTTTGCTTTCAAATTTGTTTCCTCATCTGTAAAATGGGAACATTGATCATCTCTGCTTCCTAAGGTTGTGATGACGATCAAGAGGATTATGTGTATAATGTGAATTGCTTAATGCCTGGTTCCTGTCCAGTGCTCAGTCAATGGCAGCATCTGTTTCTTATCTTGCTGAAAGTATGCACAATGCACATAGAGAGACATGGCTTTACAAAGTTTTGTTTCACGTTAACTCGGTACCGTAGCATTTAGCCATCATTCTTCCTTGGAACTGCTTCCAGTTAATTATCCTGGATATCACTAATGCTACCAAGTCATCTTCAAAAACCTTGCTTAAAGCCAGGCATTTAACTTAACAGTTAAAATGCCTATGTCCACATAGAGTACCTGGATGCAATACTCAGCTCCCGTTCCTGACTGCAGCTTCCCACTAATGCAGACAGTAGGTAGCAGGGGTGGCTCAAGTACGTGGGTTCCTGCCACCCATGTGGGAGATCTAGACTGAGTTTCTAGATTCCAGTTTGGGCCTTGGCTCAGCCCTGGCCACTATAGGCGTCAGGGAAGTGAACCAGCAAATAGCAACTCTGTCTGTCTCCCTGTCTCTGTGTCTATCTCTCTTCCCCCAGCACCCACCTCACTTCTCAAATATATATATATATATATATATATATATATGTATATATGTATTTAAATGGATGTTCATTATAGAGATTTTAAAAACTACAGAAGTATAGCCACACATTAAACTCACTCATCATATCTTTGCCCAGAGATTATCCTTTTTATATGAGATAAGTTAATATATGTCCTTCTAATATTAAACGACTCCTAAGGAGAAAACGCACATTGAAGGTATGCTACTGAGCTAAAGTAGTATGTGGTTTTACTGGTGGCTCATTTCTCTTAATGCACGATAAATACTTCCCAAGTTAATGTGCATTCAAACCATTATTGTTCATGACTACCCAGAGTTATCGGGGTAGTTCCACCACTGCCTTGCTGACTCCCTTCTCCACTATGGCACATGGTCAATGTTTCTTTCATGCCCCTGTCTCACTTCCCTAAGAATACAGAGATGCCAGCTTCTCTCCATGACATGGGCTGACAAAGGCTTCACTACATTTATCCTAAACACGTCCTGCTTTAGATAGTGCATCTCCCATGGTAAGTGTTCCAATTACTGTCATTTGCTTTCCTCGAAAATTATGGGTCACTTGGCTTCTACAGTGTTCTCAAAAACATGACCAGTGATGATTTTCTAAGAAGCATGCACTAGATTGTTTTAGGACTCAAAATATGAGACCAAATTACTAAAATGGGACAGAAATTCAGGGGTAAAAATCTCAACAGCTTATTCAAGAGTATTTCATTTGCAGGAACATTTTAAGTGGTGGTCTTTGATTTTTAAATTGATGCTCTATTACCTGATAACTGAAAATGCTGAAATACATACTCATCAGCTTAAATTATGAAATGTTTATTTATAACTACTTATAATAGCATGAAACCTTTGGCCCTATGCCTGGCCCTCCTCTGAAGGACTCTGTCATTACACTTTAATTATTCCTTAATTAGTCTATAACCCGAAATAGGACAGACTAAGCCAGAGGATCATGACTTCTAAACATACCTATTTATTATTTAATGTAAGAATTTTTCTAAGCAAATGAGATTAAACTATTCACAATAAATTTCCAGCAGGCTTATGAAAGTATTTCTATGATTTAACATTTATTGATTGATTTGAAAGACAGAGTGTCACAGAGAAAGAGAAATCAAAAGAGATCGGGGCCAGAGTGTTGCATAATAGTAAAGCCATCGCCTGAAGCACCAGCATTCCATATGGGTGCCAGTTTGAGTTCTGGCTGCTCCACTTCCAATCCAGCTCCCTGCTAATGTTCCTGGGAAAGCAGTGAAGGGTGGCCCAAGTCCTTGAGCCCCTGCACCCATGTGTGAACCCTGGTAGAAGCTCCTGGCTCCTGGCTTCAGATTATCCCAGAACTAGCTGTTGCACCCACCTCGGGCATGAACCAGCAGATGGAAGATGTTTCTGTCTGTTCCTCCCTCTCTCTCTAACTCTGCCTTTCAAATAAATAAATAAATCTTTGAGTGAGGGAGAGAGAGAGACCTTCCATCTGCTAGTTCACTTCCCATATGACCACAACAGCCAGGGGTGGGCCAGACTAAACTCAGGAGCCAGGAACTCCATCCTCATCTGCCACGTGGGTGTCAGAGACCCACGTTTCTGAGTCACCATCTGCTGGATTGGAAGCAGAGCAGCTGGAGCTCAAACCAGTGCTCTGATACGGGATTCTACAAACAGAATTGGAAATTTAACCCTCTGTGCCACAAAATTGGCTCTGTTATGTGATTCTAATTGTTCTATAATGCCATAAAATATTATCAATCTCAAAGTTACAACAAATTTTTTAAATTTACAAATTAATAAATGAGCTTTATGCGCTTATGTGTGTGTAACAGGCCTAAAGAGAAGATATCTATGTCCAGCATATGCATCTGCATCTCAAAGTCATCCCCATAATGTTTCAGGGGTAGCCTGGCCCTCGCATCCTGCCCTGCCCCCTTCTGCCTTCCACAATCTCCCAGGTGCAGCCTAGTATCTGCATCTCAAACACCCTGCTCCCTTCCTCTGGTCTGATAACATTTGCATCCATAAAGTCCTTTGTTTCAGACCTTCAAGAGAAGTTTTTCTATTTACATCCAAAAAGCCCTTTGTTCCAAGAGGAGCAGAGGTGGGGAAGCAAGACCCATCTCCTTAAAAACCCCCAGCCTCAACTGGACTGCGCACTCAGCTCTCTGCATGTTTGCTGAGCCGCCCGCCTGGCCTGGTCAGGTGTAATCTCTCCACTCAACATGTAACCTGTAACCTCCCTCCTTCCTCCCCCAACCCCCCAGTCTCTCAGGCTCTGTCTGGAGAGGTGCCCATCCGTCCTTACAGATGTTCCTTCCTAATAAACCTTGCTGTTTTACCTCCCACTAAAAAAAAAAAAAAATAGTATAATACAGTGGGTATGTATTAGTAATATGGTAGGTATAATTCTACATAATAATATAATTAATAATATATAATTTATTTAATATAATGGTAGTGGTTAGTATTTGGGGTGGGACTAAACATGTACCACTCTTCCAACTGTCCATGCCCCGTATGGTAGATCCTCCAATGGGAACTGAGGCACAGAAATACTCGGTGCATGATTCAAAGTCATGCAGCCAATAGGGGCAGAGTGCAAAGAAAACCTTGGGCTGTCTGGACTCCAGAGCCCCCATTCGGTAACCATAGACAGAGTCATATCTAACACAAACACATGTTAGCTTCCTAAGGCTTTCGTGGAAGATGTGAAATACCTGCGTGAGAAGGGGAATCTATTCCAACCACGCCCATCCTTTCAGAAACACCGGATACTTGGGCCCCGTGTGCACCTTCCCTTTCCATGTGTTAGAGATGATTCCAGAGATCACTGCCACAGAATAATCAGAAGGCTTTTTGTAAACAACACTCTCTGTGTTACAGATTGATGGTCAAAACCTTGACTGGAGAGGGAAGGTAAAATGTCTGTTTATGGTGAAATTCTCTTGTGGTTTTCTCCATTATATTGTTACAGTGGATTTTATTGTTAACTATAAATAAAAAAGGACTTTATTGTTTAGTAATTTACGTGTGTTCCTAACTCAGATAAATATCTGGGGGGAAATTTCAATTGTTGCTTAGTAGGAGAAATCCTTTAACACATTGTGGACACTAGCATCTCATGATGAGTTTGCAGGTCTTCCTGTTCATCCCGTGTAAATTACAATCCTTTCAGTGACTGATTGCTTGGTATTCTTGCCTCCATATACTGATTTGCTAGCCAAAGGCAGCAGTGAGAAGAGGCCAATTTATATCAAAGAGCTTAAAATTTTCACAGCAATGGAAATCTCAGTTTGAGGGCAGGCATTTGGTGCAGACTTGGAAGGCTCACATCCCATAATGGAGAGCCTGGAGCGGAATCCTGGTTTTGCTTCTGATTCTAGCTTCCTGCTAATGTATACTCTATGAGGTGGTAGGTTAAAGCTCAAGTACTTAGGTCCCTGCTACCCTCATAGGAGGCTAAAGAGTTCCTTGCAGAGTTGTAGCTGTTAGGGGGAATGAACCAGCTGATAGAAGACCCTGTCTGTCTGTCTGTCTGTTTCTATGCCTTTCTAAATAAGCAGTATAAAAAAAAACCTATCAGTTAATGAAATTTAAGTCATTTTATACTGCTTGCTATTTTTATAGAGACACAGACTTACAATATATCTGGATACGTTGCTCCTAGACCTTGTCATTAGCCTCCAAGATAGGAGCAAAAGGACAGAAAGGGAGATAAATAAATGCTCAGACAGATACAAAAGCTGACAGTGAGAGTAAAAGACCAGCAAAGACCAACATGGGAAGGAGATGAGAAAGGGTAGCATGAGAGATAGATCAGTGAATAGAAGTTTAGAAGTTATATTAATGTCTATCCATAAGTTGGCTTGGTTCATTTTTCCTAACAATTGTTTATATTCATTTTTACAGTCAATATCTATTTTTTAAAGATTTCTTTATATATTTACTTTGAAAATCAGAGTTACACAGAGAGAGGAGAGGCAGAGAGAGAAAGGTCTTCTATCTGCTGGTTCACTCCCCAGTTGGCCACAATGGCCAGAGCTGCGCTGATCTGAAGCCAGGAGCATCCTCTGGGTCTTCCCATGCAGGTGCAGGGGCCCAAGGGCTTCAGCCATCTTCTACTGCTTTCCCAGGCCATAGCAGAGAGCTGGATCAGAAGTGGAGCAGCCAGGTCTCAATCTGGCGCCCACATAAGATGCTGGTACTGCAGGCGGCAGCTTTACCCACTATGCCACAGCGCCAGCTCCAATATCTATTTTTTAAACAAAATAAAATTTATTTGATAGATTTAGACTTTATTTTTTTAAAAAATTGCCTTATATAAGATTCCAGAACCAAAAATCTGCAAAAGTTGTTTTCAGAGATTACTGCTTTGGAAGAGACATGATAGAATTTTCTTGACACCACATTATAATATTTTAGTGACAGTCATGGTAGAGCAAAAGGTGTGAGGATTGTAGGAAATTTGAAATTCAATGTCAGAATAATGTGAGATACGTATATGAAAAATATTACATATCCCATCTCCTTCTTAGCCTTACAAAACATGACAGCATATTAAAGGCTCTGGGAATTCTGCAGACAAGTACCTCATCAAACTTCATCCAGTGTTTCCCAACCTTTGCTGAGTATAGAACTTTTTTCTGTGTAACGGATCTTCATGTCCTCTAGTTTCATTGTTTCATGAAATAGACTTTGACCATGATGCTGTAGACTATTTAATATAGACTGTGGCTTGTTTTTGGTTTTCAGGAATAGCTTTTGGCCTTCTGAGTTCAACTGATAGTCCTTATACCCATATATCAGTGTTTTTCCTAAGATTGGCTGACCAAACAGTGCACAACTGATCAGATTGTAATGCGATTTACAATATCCTAGTGACATGTCCCTCTCAACTGCAGTGCGAAATCATCTGGAAACCATCCAGTACAGACCTAGTATGAAAAGGTATAGCTCCTGTTTTTATTCACAAGTGTTGAATTTTTCAGGAGACAGAAAGGATGGCTTCATTTGGTTCTGTGAACTGATTTACTTGTCCACACACAGTGAGATGCCACAGTAACAAATTGTTGTAGAGGAGAAGAGACTTATGTTGCAGAAATGGTGGCCTCTGCCATCTGCGTTTGGCACTTGCTTATGTTTTTGTTTTTTAAAAAATAGATGTATTTATTTATTTCAATGGCAGAGCAATGGAGAGGGGGAAAGGGGAGGAAGGAGAGAAGGAGGGAGACAGAGTTAGAGAGAGAGTAAGAGAGAGATCTTCAATTCCTAGTTCACTCCCCAAATGGCCACAACAGCCAGGCCTGCACCAGGTGAAAGCCAGGAGCCCAGGACTCCATCTGAGTCTCCCACATGGGCAGCAGGGCCCAAGCACTCAGCTGGTTTCCAGGAGCACTAGTACAGAGCTGAATTGGAAGTGGAGCACCGGGAGCTAGAACTGGTACACTGATATGGGATTCTGGCATTGCAGGAGGCGGCTTAACCCACTGCACCACAACACTGGCCATGAAACCTACCCATTCTTTCAAAGCAGGCTCCAGCTGATTTAATGCCGAGTTCAGCTGGCTTTTTCCAAAGACATTTTGAAGGGAGAATCCCTTGCTCTTATTAGAAGCTCTTCCATCGTGTCATTAGTCAAATAGCAGCATTTGCAGGCATAGTTTCTGAAGTGTATGTACGTTTTCCTTGACAATGGCATTTGAGCTATAACTTAGCACCTGAACCTACCCAGCTATGTAAGGGATCCAAATCTGCCTTCATAAGAGCAACAAGGGGAAGGATGTAGAAAAAGTGAGAATCCTTTTGATACAGTCTAAGAAGAGGTCTGTCTCTGCATGTGTCCCTTCCTATAATAAAGAGACGGGGAGTTCAGCTGTCATATAGTCCCCTCTCCTGCCAAGAGTACATGTTGCCTTTCTCTTTGCCAGTTCAGAGCAGCTATTACCAGTTGACAGCCCACTGGCAGAAATTACCTTCAGACCTGTTGCTGAAGGCATTGGGGCATTGAATATGGGGACTTGGCCAGGGAGAGTCCTGTTACCCACAAGCCTCTGTGTTCCTTGTGGTTTCTTTAGGGCTTGGACACACGGATGTTTAGTAGCTACCTGGCCCCCAGAGACAGTGGAATGTGCAGTGCCTGACTCACTTAGTCATTTCCCACCTACTATCATGAAGAAAAAAAGTGAACTTTTGAAACAGAAATGTGCTCTGTAATATAAAGGTAATATATATTACCTGAGCTATATAAATGTGTATATGCATTTGATAACATAATATATATCAAAATATCACATTATTCCCCCATAAATACCACAATTATTAATTGTCAATTAAAATTAAAAAAAAAAAAACAACTCTTGGGTACACAAACACAGCAAAGAAAGGGTAAGAACAAAAGTAATTCTCCCTCTCTTCCCATCTTACATATTTTTAAAATTTATTTTATGTTTCCTTTATTTGGGAAACAGAGAGACAGCATCCATCTACTGCTTCTTTTCACAAACGCCTGCCAGGACCAGGGTTAGGTCAGGACTAACACCGGGAATCAGGAATGCAATCCAGGTCTCCTGTATGTGCACGGCAGGGACTCAGCTTCTCGATCTAGCGTCTGTTGCCTCCCAAGTGTGCTTTAGCAGGAAGCTTGAAGTGGGAGCTAACACCAGGACTCCAACCAAGGCATCCTGATATGCCCCCCACCACCAGCCACTTAACCAGCATGTTACCTACCAACCCAAATCTCTCCTCCAACCCTCTTATATGTTAATTGCAAGAAAGAACCATTGTCAGGTTTCTGTGCATCTGTCCAGAAAACATCTCAGCATATGCAGGCCTTCAGATATACACATGAAATCAAAATGGTACTTCATTGTATAGGATATCTGAGCCTCTATTTTTAGCCTGGTGAAGTGTCTTAAATTATTCACAGAAAGTGAGATAAAAAAATGGCTAAGAAACATGGAAAAATGCTTAATATCATTCAATTGAGGAAACATAAATTAAACGCTGAAATGAAATGTTTCATCAATCAGAAGGCAGGGCTGAAAGGTTTAGTAATACTCGGTCTTAAGGAGGGAGAAAAGAAAATTTTCATTTAAATCATACACAGTGATAAATGGCTTACAAACTCCATTAGTTAACCACTCTTCTCCATTTAGTTCACCCAGAGGGAAGATGATAAATAGGAAATGTTGCAATGTGACGGGAAGTGTGGGGAACATACTATGAACTGTTATGCATTCTCACTGCTCACAGTGACGTGAGTCAGCAGTGCTTCTTGGACCTTGGGCTCCCTGTATTTTCTCAACAGGATTGGAGTCATGAATCTGGATATCATTTAAGAAATCTCCTAAGCAATTTCATATCATTGCAATGGGAAAGCTGTGTGTGAAACTGTGTTTCATGTACATGCTTGTATCTGAATAAAACAAGTCCCAGTATAATCTGTCTGTGAACACACTTGGGAAGTGGAAATTTCTCTGTGCAAATGTCTGTCATGGTGTGTGCATGTGTATGAGAGAGAGAGAGAAGAGTAAGAAAAAGGACAATTATGATAGATCAGATGTTTGTCAGTTTTCTATCTTGCATAAACTTGGTCATATATAATTCCAAATTCATAAATAAGGGAATTTCCCTAATGTTTCCCCAAAGTCATTAGATTTCATTTGTCTCCAAAGAACTCAGGTGTTTTGAAAACCCTGGTCTTCTCTGATATGAGAGTACTTTTAATCCTTATTTATTTTTCTAGAAAGGGGGAAAAATGTTGTTCTAAATCTAAGGAGTCAGCTCCTCATCCCTGTAGCTGAGGCCCAGCCTAGATGAGGCAGGATTTCAGGGCCCTGTGTTATTAATGTGCTGTCCATATGAATAACGAGCGAGCCTGGTGAATTATTTCACACTTCTAGGAAAATCTATTGCCCTGTCCTTCTGCAGCCGGCCTGGAAGCTGCTGAGTGTATTGGTACATTTCTATGGAGAAGCTTCTGATAACTTCATCTGAGGAAGTGAGAAAACCTGTGTCCCCTTCTGGGACCCGTGTAGGAATTTATGTAGATGAATAATATTTTGCAAAATTAACGCTGTGCTCCTCCATCTTCTCAAGCTCCTTGAATTTCTGAGCCTCCTGCTACCCCCAAGTAGGAATATGTGATTTGCTCAGTAACCAGGGAAGAGAGGTCCATATATTTGGTGTTGCAGTTCAAAAGCTATCCAAGGACTCAGAAAGCAAATTGAAGGATCAGTTTTTTCTTGCTATATGCCTCCCTCCACACACACACACACACACACATACTCACACACAGAAACATACCCCTTGCCACTCCAGGTTGCTTTGAGCTGAAGGAAGGCAGGAAGGAAGGACCACATGGGTAGGAGAAATGAGGTCTTCCACTAGTACCAGGAAGATGTGTGTCCACCTACAGACCTACCTCTCCAGCATCCAGCCAGGAAACCTTTCTACATGACAGCTTAACACTCTTGCTTTATGTCCTTTTGCCTGCCTTCCAATGACAACCATCTAATCACAGAAGTTGGCATATTGCACAGACTTTCTTCAATAGGAGTCATACCCCCCAGTATCTTTGACCTCCCTAGCCTTCTACCATGCACAGATGACTGCAGGAAATGAGAGGAGGAACCAGGGCTCCTACATGGATACAGTGCTTTTAAAGAGGAAATCTTGTGTACCAGCAACGCAGAACCAGATGAGTTCAAGATTTGCAACTGATCTAGAACATTGACGGAACACTCTCACCTTTCTCAACACCAATTTCATTTATAAATTGAAGACTAACTCCTTTATCTGGTATTATTTAGTATTTTCATTATCACATCATTTTTTAAATTAAGGATAGTGGTTAATGAATTGATCTAGTAATATCACTTAAACTAGTAAAATGGGCAGTTAACTAGCCTCTCATTCAAAGGAAGGTTATGGAGCCGGCACTGTGACATAGTAGGTAAAGCCTCCATCTGGAGCATCCCATATGGGCGCCAGTTTGTGTCCCAGTTGCTCCTCTTCCACCTGTCTGCTATGGCCTAGGAAAGCAGTGGAGGAAGGCCCAAGTGCTTGGGCTCCTACACCTCCATGGAGACCTGAAAGAAGATCCTAGCTCCTGGCTTTGGATCTGGCCATTGCTGCCATTTGGGGAGTGAACCAGCAAATAGAAGACCTTTCTGTCTGCCTCTTCCTCTCTCTCTCTCTCTCTCTCTCTCTCTCTCTCTCTCTCTCTGTAGTTCTACCTCTCAAATAAATAAATAAAATCTTAAAAACTGGAATGTTACATTCCTTTAATTTTAGAATGACCTGCATATGCTAATTTAGAAGTTATTACTCATGGTCTTCTTTGTTGCCTTGACACTAATTTTTCTTTTATCAAATACTCAATGCTTTCTAGTGTACAAAAAATCCATACCTCTTTATATAGTGATTCAAGGCAAAGGGGAAGTTACCGTGAGGACGTACTTAGGATTGTGAAATCTAAGGACAGAGATTTTGCTATGGTAGCACTCAAGGCAGATCAGCTGAAGTACAACCAGGAGCCAGGCCATTTGTGTTCATGAATATAGTGTCACCTTTCCTCTGGAGCACATTCTGGATAGATATCCTCATCTTGTCTCCACAAGCCACAGAGGTTAAGTCTTACCACATCAGGTGGCCATGGTCTTAGCCACCTGAGACAATAGTTATGATGCTAGTTTCAAACTAATAATTGTACTAGTTTATGATTATTGAGTCCTTACCATGTTCCAAGCCTATGTATTGTGGGTGTCACTTTAGATAATCCTCACATCAGCCTTACATGATGAGTGTAATTATCTCTGTGGAACAGAAAAGGAACTTGAAGACTTAGGGAAGTTAGAACATTTCTTTCAGGACACAGTAAATGCATATTTGAGACCCCAAATGGAAACTGGTAGAAATAATAGGTAGGAAATAGAATCAGAAGCAAGGACAGGAAACATTTAGAGTACCTGGTCACTTCTTGTATCTCATTCCTGAAAAAGTGACAGCACCCATCAGGTTTATTAGGCTCTTGCTTAAGCACTGCCACCAATGCACACCCCATCATCATTTTTATTCCATGTATCTCAACTCCATCTATTTTTTTCAACTGCCCAACTCAAGATTGCCATGATCTCTGCATTCTTATCTTGAGCACAATGAATTCTGATAAAAATGTGTCTCAATACCCATTGTTACCCTATCTGATGTTCCCTTTCATTACCTAACCTGTATCCTCAGCTCAGATCACCATTCCTAAAGGTCATGCCCTCCTCTAGGTTCACCATAAGGGTTATCATCACTTACTGTGTTGTACCATAATCTTTGTTGGGTTGGAAATCTCCTCTGCTAGAGAATCTCATTAATTCACTCAACAATTATTTTTGGAATGTAGATTAAATGTGGGGAATTGTGCCAAACAATTGACACCTAATAATGAACAAAAGTAGCCCCTTTCTGTCATGGAGCCCACAGTCCATCTGGAGAGACAGACCTCAGTCTAACTATAGCTAAAAATATGCATGTAGGAACTACATGTTCAGAAGGAAGAGAATCAGTCCTTGGAGAGGATACACTAGCAATCTGAAGGAAGGTGGAAGTTGAGATGACTTCTCTGAAGAAGTGACATGAGTCTTAGATATGAGATATAGCTCAAGTTAGCCCAGCAAACATCCCAGGCAAACAGAACAGCATGGGCATGAATCTTGGGTTTTGATCCAGAACTTGAGATTTAGCCATTGTGGATAAATCCCAAAGAACAATGAGATTGTATCTCAGAGAAGGCTGAAAAGATAGATGGTCAGATCATCAAGCTGGGTTTCTACTTCCTAACATAGTTCTGAAAACTGCAATGTGCTCACCCAACTCTTAAAGAAGGCAGACTGGAGGAATCTGGTGAGAAATTGGATAATGAGCCTCATGGAATTTTGTAAGGAGACAGCATGAAGAGTCCTTTCCTAAAGCAAAAATCTCCTATGTAGTGTCTGACAATGGATTTCAAAATATCTAAAATAATACTTCAAACAGTGCCAAAGCAAAATAAGCCTAAATGTCTTTTTCAATTTTTTTTATTTAAGGGAAACAAATTTGGTGTAATTCATCCATACAGATTTACATGCTCCACCTGAGTGTTTCATGTTAAGTAAAAACTTAGCATTGCATTCATTCCCTAACAGACAAGTGGAAAGTTTCCAGGGCAATGTAGAATCACTGACACTTATAGAATCACGGCGGCCTGGATTTCAATCCTAGTTCTGCCAATGATTGTCTCATGCCTGTCACTGTGTGGTTCTCCTGGAACCACAGTTTCTTCATCTATAAATGAAAACTGAGGACATCTTTCTCAAGAACAAAGGAGAGGGAACCGGTGTCTGGTGCAACAGTTGAGATACCATTTGGGACACCTGATCCCAAATCAGAATACTGGAGTTGCAGTCCTGGCTCCACTTCCAATCCCAGCTTCCTGCTCAAGCATACCCTCAGGAGGCAGTAGTGATGGCTGAAATCGCTGAGTCCCTGCCGCCCAGGTAGAATAAATAGTTTGAGCTCAGGGCTTCTGACCTTGGCCTGGCCCCTTCTTGGCTATTGCCGGCATTTGGGGAGTGAACCAGCAGATGGCAGGTCTCTCTCTGCCTTTCAAGTAAAAAAATGAAAACAAATAAGCAAATAATGTTTTAAAAGTTGATTAGAATATTAAATGAGGTAGTACTTATGTACAAATCTATTTGAACTGTATACGCTCTATATGAAAGGAACAATTAAGTCTTTCTGCTAGATAGGGCCAATCAAAACCTAGATACCTGTTTAGCTTCATAGAGGCAATAATCTATAAACTAAATAATTGTCAGTTAACTCTTTGAAACATTTATAGAATGTAAGCTTCTTACAGTGTGTTACTTTAGAGTTGGTTGTTGAGGTATCCTTATGGGGTAACTTGAGGTTGGTATGAACTAAGTTTCTACAGCAACCAAACCACTGTTCTGAGGAAGGTTCCTCCCTTGCCTCTGTATTTCTGCATGAGCACAGCTTCTTCCAGCTATGAGCTTATTACAGGCAATAGGAGACAGTGTAAATAAATGTCTTCTTGGATGCTACTTACAAGAGATTGAATATAAAGTGATTCAATTGTAGAAGCCCATCAGGTCCTGCACTTTGATTGTTTGGAAGTTCACTGAAGAGCTTGCCATTATTCACCCCCTTCCTTGCATGCACACACAGAGAATTTCTATGCAAAAATCTTGAGCAGACATTTGTTCTATCCCTGGCTGTTCCTAATGTTCCAAGTGTGGACAAAACACATATCAGCTTGACTTTACACAAAATTTTTGATCAAAGGTAGAATTATTCAATACATTTAATGATTAGTCAGATGGCAAAACTCTATAAACAGCCTTGCCAGCCTGCTGACTGGCTGATAGAATTTTGGTATACATTTCATGGTTAACAATGGTCATCTAAAACTTGTCATTTTTGAGGGTCTCATCTTAAAGAATCTGTGGAATTTAAGAGAAATGTGTCTAATACCCCCTCCTGTCTACGCCAAAAGTGATACATCAGAGGCTCTAGAAAATGCCCAAATCAGAAGCTTTTTTCCACAAATACTCATCATTTTTTATGCTGAACATCAGAGATATAACAGGTTGATAGTCATGGTTCCTGCCTTACTAATTGGGAGGACAAGGGGAGATGATAAGTAAAATGTATGCTGTGTGCGGCAATGAGGATCAGCCTGGAGTGCTCTGAGAGCAGAGATGAGGGTGTTTAACCATGGAGACAGAGAGCTGGAAGTGCCTTCCCAGCAGCATTAACACTCAACTGAGACTTCAATGACCAGGGAAGAAGATGGACTACAACACTGAAGACAGAAATAAGAACATATCCCAAAATCTAGAGTCCACAAGAGAAGCATGACCAGTCCAAGGAACCAAAACAAGTTGAATATGCCTGGGTAGAGAAGAGAGTGGGATTGTTCTGGAGACAAGTGAGACCAGAGTTGTCAAGAATATCAACTCCATGCAGCATTCCTGTGGAAATTCTGTCCCAGGGCACTGGGGTCAGGCATGGAAGTGCTTTGTGTAGGTTAGTAGCTTGGTTGTATTTATGTTTGGGTGTATCACCACGTTGCATAGGAATTCAATTGCTTCTAATTTTACTGCTTTTTATTGTAGTCAGGCCCACATTTCTGTCCAATACAGCAAATAAGCCCAAGAAATGCCAAAAAAGATGTAGATTCTTTCTTATATTTAAGTCAGGACTCTTATGCTTAGGGTTGCAAAGGTATAGCTCAGCTCTGCTGGCAAAAATGCAGACTTTGGAAGTAGAAGTGCCTCCTAGAAGAAATCCTAGCATCTTATTAGGCACAGGCCTATGAAGCTCTGCATTATACGTATTCAGAAGGTCAAGGTCAGAAGAAGATTCCCAAGTTGTTGGGGAAACTTTGGGTACAGCATCAGGGGATCATTGTGGCAAGAGGAGAGTCAATACTGCTTATGAGGAAAAAGGGAGAAAGACTAGACTTAAGGTGTCTCAAGCATGGAAAGGTATTTCATGCCAGGAGAATTGAGGAGTTCCCTGAGTATTCACCAGACTGCATGTTAGAATCACCTAGCGAGGTTCTTAAAGGTATCCATGTCTTGGCCATACCCCTCATATGCATCCTAAAGGATACTAAGGGGCAACCAAAGTTGAAGACCAAAGATACCATGGCTGAAAGCATGGCCTTGGGAGTGTGGCAAAGTGGGGTGGAATTATCAGCTTTCTGGAAACAGAATTATGTCTTTGCTCTTGAGTTTTCATTTATAAACAGACCTTAAAGTATTAAAACATGATGCATATGAATATTTCTAACCCAGAAAAATAAAGCTAATATAGATCATAGACATAAAAGGAATTCAGCTCTTACCCCTCTGCCCTGTTGCTTCATGTGTCAAATGATGATTATAATAGTGGCTGCCTGTTATGATCAATGCAAGTATTAAATAAGTTAACAAGTGAAGTGATGTGTAGTTGTTTGATAAGTGTAAGCTATTGTTCTAACCCAAGTGACATAAATAGAAGAAACAGGACAGAGTAGATGGAAATCACAAGGCATGGTCCAAAGACACCAATTAGTTTGGCAGGTGCCTCAGAGAATAATAGCAGAAAAAATTTACAAAGGGAAATTCAGGCCAAATTGCTTTCTTGAGCTCCAGGCTAATGTTTAAATTTGAGAAACTGTTCATTAATTGATCATCTAATAACATAGTCCCCAAGCAAGTTAGGCAAGCCAGGTGTATAGTGTACAAAATAGAATAAATTAAAGTCTTGTTCATAGTCCATTCCAAAACTTGACCTCTGATTTGAATTTTTTTTTTGACAGGCAGAGTGGACAGTGAGAGAGAGAGAGACAGAGAGAAAGGTCTTCCTTTTTGCCGTTGGTTCACCCTCCAATGGCCGCTGTGGCCAGTGCACTACAGCCGGTGCATCACGCTGATCTGAAGCCAGGAGCCAGGTGCTTCCTCCTGGTCTCCCATGTGGGTGCAGGGCCCAAGCACTTGGGCCATCCTCCACTGCACTCCTGGGCCACAGCAGAGAGCTGGCCTGGAAGAGGGGCAACCAGGAAAGAATCCGGCACCCCGACCAGGACTAGAACCTGGTGTGCCGACGCCACAGGTGGATGATTAGCCTAGTGAGCCATGGTGCCGGCCCTCTGATTTGAATTTAACACAAATGCGGAACAAACAGCTGTCTCTGTGAAAAGCTGAGATTAAATAAGCACAGAGCTTCAAAAATGCATAGCAAGTCACTGAGTAGCCTCTTATGCCCAGGGTGCATAAGGTGTCAGCACTCCTTAGACACAGCCAACTCCACTTCTGCTGGCCTGATTCTGGCCACTCTATTTTTTTTCTTTTCAACTTTTATTTAATAAATATAAATTTCCAAAAAAATACAACTTTTGAATTACAGCAGCTTTTCCCCCCATAACCTCCCTCCCACCCACAACCATCCCATCTCCCACTCCCTCTCCCATCCCATTCTTCATCATGATTCATTTTCAGTTATCTTTACATACAGATCAACTTAGTATATACCAAGTAAAGATTTCAACAGACTGCACCTACAAAGACACACAAAGTGTAGAGTACTGTTTGAGTAGTAGTTTTACCATTAATTCTCATAGTACAACACATAAAGAACAGAGGCCTACATGGGGAGCTGGTGCACAGTGACTCCCGTTGTTGGTTTAACAATCGACACTCTTATTTATGACATCAGTAATCTCCCTAGGCTCTTGTCATGAGCTGCCAAGGCTATGGAAGCCTCTTGAGTTCACCAACTCTGATCTTGTTTCGACAAGGCCATATTCAAAGTGCAAGTTCTCTCCTCCCTTCAGAGAAAGGTACTGCCTTCTTTGATGGCCTGTTCTTTCCACTGGGATCTCACTCACAGAGATCTTTCATTTAGGTCGTTTTATTTTTGGCCACAAAAAATAATAAAAAAAAATAAAAAAAATAAAAAAAAAAAGTTCCGCCTGAACTTTGCATGCCTGCAAAACTCTCATGGGATTTTTAGCCAGATCCAAATGCTTTAAGGGCTGATTCTGATCTGGCCACTCTATTAGGAAACTTTCCGTGGTGCTGAAAATGGTTTCCATTCTTTTCATTCTTCATTTATAAGTATTCTAAAGAAGATTAAAAGTGACTTGTAAATGGGGGGAGTTGAAAAAGCTTGTATAAAATGAAATTGAAAGACAAATTTAGGGGCCAGTACTGTGGCACAGTGGGTTAAAGCCACAGCCTGTGGTTCGAGTCCCAGCTGCTCTGCTTCTGACCCAGCTCCCTGCTGGTGGCATGAGAAAGCAGCAGAGGATGGCCCAAGTTATTGGGTCCCGCACCCACATGGTGAGACCCATAAGAAGCTCCTGGCTCCTGACTCTAGGCTTTGGCCTGGCCCAGTCTGGTTGTTGTAGTTATATGGTGAGTGAACCAGTGGATGAAAGATCTCTCTCTCTCTCTCTCTCTCTCTCTCTCTCTCTCTCTCTCTCCCCTTCTCTTTCTCTGTAACTCTACATTTCAAATAGATAGATAAATCTTAAAAAAGACAAATTTATTTGGGTACCAAAATTTTTTAAATCTGTGCCTATACGTGGTCTTCAAAGAGTTTGTAAACATGTGTATTTTGAAAATACAATGCATTTGAAAAATTATTTGCACTAAAATGAGCCTTTAATTCCATTTTCCAAGAACTTCATGTAGTACCCTTGTTTGACTGCATCCCATACAACAAGGTAAAAATAAGATGTAATTCAGATGTTACAGAAGTCAGAATGTAGGGGAAATGAGGGCAGGAGGCTGATGCAAGGAAGACAGGTGAGGACCTGGCCCACCTAAAGGGAAGGCTTTAGGGGCCTATAATATGCTAATATCAGACCACAAATTTGGCTTTAAGCCTCCCAATGGGCATTGCAAAGAGGAAAATAAGATTCTTTACCATATTTAGAATGTTCCCTGTTTAATCCAGACAGGTTCTAAGAAGAGAAATAGCTTTTCCTGGGTGAAATATCTTTTCCTGCATAAAGTAGTTTTCCCTGAAGAGAACTTTCTTCAGGTTTAAAGAAAGAGTGTAGAGTGTAAAATAGTAACATTCTCATCACTTCCCAAAACCCAAGTGGAGTACCTACATAGTAGCTGTCAATACATTCGTATTGGGCTGACGGGGGGGGGGGGGGGGGGGGAGGGGGGAGCAGAGAGAGAATCTTCCATCCTGTGGTTCACTCCACAAAAGGCCACAGCAGCCAACGTTGGGCTAGGCTGAGCCAGGAGCCAGGATCTCCAATTGGGTCCCTCACTGGGGCCCAGGCATTTGAGCCGTCTTCCACTGCTTTCCCAGGTGCATTAGCAGGAAGCTGGACTGGAAACAGAGCAACTAGGACTCAAACTGGCACTCTGTATTGGATGCCAGTATCACAAGTTAAGGCTTAACCCACTGTACCAAACTCCAGTCCCTGTCTCTTCTAAATCATGGCTCCTTATCTATAAAATATTGATAGCAGTATCTACTTCAAAAGGACGTTTTATTAAATGATCTATTTATCTTACTTACCAATAAGTTTTCACACTACGACAACAGGGATGAAATGTTACAATGCAGACCATATGACTTGCAAGGCCAAAAATATTTAGTATTCTTTTAGAGAAAAGTCTGCTGATCCCTAATAGAAGAAAAGAGAGGTACCAATAATAGTGTAGCAGTAATCTGAAATAATGGTGAAAAGTTAATATTCTATCTTTTATCTGAGTTTAATTTTTGTCACAGCTCAAAGATTGTTAGACAGAACTTAGACATTTAAATCTCTGAGGCATTTCATACTTTGCAAACTTTGTGTCTCAAAAACTTTATTTCCTTTACTATAAAACTAGCTGGTTCATTATGACATCTGTTTAGCAGATTATGTATAGGACATTTTCCATTTCTATCATTTTATTTAACATTTTATTTTCAGTTGAAAGAAAGTCTTCTGATTGTGCAGTGTCTGATCCAAATTTGTGTGCTGGTGGAATGTGCACCTTTGTAGAATTTAGCACTGAGGGATTATCTGCTTTATAAGATTATTGTTTTAATCAGTCAACACGTGAACAAATGATCTATGCAGTGAAGTATGGGCAAACTAATTTTCTCTGAGGAATTCTCCATGGATAATTTATATTGAACGAATATATAAATATTGATGCAGTTGCAGACACTGAAATTAGCATTCAGCATGAAAAGTTTTTGAAGTGAGTAGGATGCTATTTGGATCAGATGTATGACCTCTCAGCCTAAATCCAAAATTCTCAATATTAGCATGCATCAGCACCACTTAGTAGGCTTCTTGAACCACAGATTATTCAGCCCTATCTCCAAGGCTTCTGATTCAGTAGTCAAAGGCAGGGCCAGAAAGTGTGCATTTGTCAATAATCTCTGAACACTGCTATGATTGTTGAGACTGTCCTCTGAGAACCACTCGTCTAAAACAAAGGTCAGGAAACTACATCTTGACACCCACTCTGGCCTGCCACTTGTTTTTGTAGATAAACTTTTATTGGAATACAGCCACACTTGATTATTAATGCATTGTCTGTGACTGTCTTCACACTACGACAGCACGGATGAAGTGTTACAATACAGACCATATGACTTGCAAGGCCAAAAATATTTAGTATTCTTTTAGAGAAAAGTCTGCTGATCCCTAATAGAAGAAAAGGGAGGTAGACCTGGAAGAAGATAGCAAGGAGTCTGGTGCCCCTCCCTTCCGCCTGAACTTCACAGAGCTTCCCTCATTGTGTTAGGGATTAGCTACAAGTTCACCAGCAGCACATTCAATTATAAGGACAAATCATTTATATATGCCTGTCATTAAGGAATGAAAATTAAAGGGAATTGAATTACACACTTCAGTACCCAATTTATACTAGATGGATAGGAGACTTATGTCGAAAAAGAATCACTAAGTCAGCTTTCATCTCAAACCTATCACTCCTAGGGAAGACACAGCACTTAACTTTCCCTTTTGAGAAGACAAAAGGGCTCCATCAAAGTGATGGATGGTGCACTGCTGTGTCCAGTTAATTAGACACACACTCATCTGCATGTGAATCACAGGAAGTGAAACACAATTGCCATTGCACAGAATCAAATCATCTGAAGGCACTTGCTGCTTAATGAGGTCATCCTCAGCAGAGGGAAGTGGTCATAGGGAAGGTCTGTATCATGCTCATGACACCTTGGCTTTGGTCGCTGTGCTTCTCCTTGGAGACATGATTTACCTGTCCATTGCATGTCCAAGTCTGTCCAACAGCAGAGGCTGAACAATCAGATTCTCTTTTGCAGTGTTGGGTCATTTGGTGTTATCATTTGGATAAGAGGGTTTTTTTAAAAAAAGATTTATTTATGTATTTGAAGTCAGAGTTACACAGAGAGAAGGAAAGAGAGAAAGGGAGAGGGAGAAAGAGGTCTTCCATCTGCTGGTTCACTCTCCAATTGGCCACAAGGGCTGGAGCTGCACTGACCCAAAGCCAGGAGCCAGGAGCTTCTTCCAGGTATCCCATGCAGGTGCAGGAGCCCAAGGACTTGGGCCATCTTCTACTGCTTTCCCAGGCCATAGCAGAGGGCTGGATTAGAAGTGGAGCAGCTGGGACTCGGACCGGCCCCTGGATAAGGTTTTAGAAGGACTTGTCTGGTATTTGAATGGTGCCCCTCATACTTTGAAAGTGAGTAAAGAGAAAGAAAGTAGCACTTGTTGGGTATCCATAAATGTGCCAGGTATTGTTGTAGGCACTTATGTTTGTCAGCTCCAGTGAGTTTCATGGCAATCTTGTGAGATTACTGGTAGCACTGTTCTGTTCTGTGGAGAGGAAATCTGAGAAAAAAAGAGCTGAAAAGACTTGGTCAAGTTCACCCTCCTAGTGATTGCTGGAGCCAGGATTGTACCATGGGTCCTCTAGCAATCATGCTGTTGGTTCCTCCACAGGGCCCACTGCATAGTCCCTTTCCAAACTGTCTAGATGCTCTAACTAAATTCACCCATAGTGCATCACCTGCTGTGGGTCCACTCATTCCTGCCTTGAGCCCCTTGTCTACCTTATAGGGAACGTGACCATTCACGTTCATTTACAGCTCCCCATGACCATTCTCCTGAACTCTCCAGGTTCTAACGTGATTGTTAACAAACCAAAGTTAACTTCAAACAGACAGTGAATAGGTAGATGAGTGTGGGTGGTAGGTTTTTTTAAAAAAAAAAAGACTAAGTTTCTGTGGAGGACTGGAACCCAAAATCTATCGAGAAGTACACCAAGCAAATAAAACACGAGACACCAAAACTGGCAAATAATGTCCACTTTCAAGTCAGTTCTGATCATTTGTTAGTGTTTTCTGCAGTGCTACATTCTGCCCTAGAAGAAAGAAGGTGAAAATAGCAATAAAAGGATCAGCACATTTAGTGCGCCTTGCCAGGTACGGATCTCGACACCTTAAATATGTTATCCTGGTTAATCCAGCAACAGTTCTGTTTGAATAAGAGAACTGAAGCACTGGGGTTAAGTGATTTGCCCAGTCCACACATTCAGCATTATTGAGGCGCAGAGCAGAGAGGTGTGCACAGGAAATCATGGCAGTCATGGAGCGCCTGAGTCTATCTGGTTAGGAGAGCAGTGAGTGTGTGACACACAGTCCTTTTACATCTCTGGGGGAGTTCGCCTTCAAGTGAGGGGGCAAAATAAGAAGGAAGTCATAGGGCTTGTTAACTTAAAATCGAAGGCCAACTAGTCCTCTTTTAGGACTATTTATTTGTTTATTTATTTAAAAAGCAGAGAGAGGGATCACTTCCGATCACCTCCATCAGCTCCTTCATTCCCTAGATGTCCTTAATAGCCTGGGCTGGACCAGGCTGAAGCCAGGAGCCAGGCACTCCATCCTGGTCCTGAACCATCTTCCAAAGTCTTCCCAGGCACATTAGCAGGAAGCTGGATCAGAAGTGGAGTAGACAGGACTCAAACCAGCACTCCAACATGAGGTGCTGATGTTAAAAACAGCATCTTAACCTGTTGCACCACAGTGCCACAGTACCTTTTAATTGTTTAATATATTTAATAAAGGTATTAAAAAGAATACATTGGGCAACTAAGAAAATGAGTAATATTGAAATGCAGTTTTCAAAATACATTTAGACATAAATTTGTGAGTGATATGAATGCTCTTTTATTAATACAGTAAATAATAACATTCATCTTTAAATGTGTAGCAACCACAGTTTAAAAATGTTAAAGAACATAAAGCAACATGTTAATAAATCTATAATGGCAGTAATATTACACAAAAATCTGTGTGATTTCTATTTGTGACAAAGTTACAAGTATTATCTATCATGTGTAGTTGGTTGCTTTCTTATGTAATTAAAGGTGATGCTAATTTCAGTTAAAAGTTAATGAAAGGAAAGATGTCATTTTTTTTCTGCTTAGGATCACACACCCTCTGAATTCTATCCCCTGAGACTTTGTATTACATTGAGAATAGTGCTAATGTTGGAAAAATAAAACTGGATATGAAAGGCAGAATAACAGAATTTAATAACTTCTCTTTGTAATTATGTAATCTGCGTTAGTCACTTCACATCTCTGAGTCTTCATTTTTTCACTGCAAAGTGGAAATAATGCTCTTTTATAGGACTGATGTGGACAAGAAAAATATAATGCTACTGGAATAACTGTGAGCTGTAAAACTTGTTATTAATTCTAAGACATCTTGATTATTATTACTGCAGAAGCAGCCACAAGGTAGTAAAGGAGTTTGAACTGCTTATTAATCCTTTCATTCATGTTAGTAAAAAAAAAAAAAAATCTGCTCAATTGACTTTCTACTGTGGCTACACAAACGTATAATCCAGGCTAAGATACAAAATAAATTAGGCATGCCTATACCTTCAGAGAGGTTGGAGTCTACTGTGACAAAGACAGACATCATCTCCATGGAATAGAAGGACATAGAGTGAAAGAGAAATACACAAAGAAAGAGCAGTTATGTCTTCCTGCAGGACATCATGCACTGAGCCTTAAGGCTTGAATCAGAATTAGGCAAAGAAAGAGGCACTGCTGTTGTAATTGGAGCGGACATTATAACAAACAGCATAGAGGTAGGGTATAGGCATATGCATGCAGACTTTGTTTGATCTGTGCCAGAGCATGAAGTGCTAGAGAAAGGAGATATCAGAGAGGAGAGGTGGGGACCAAGATATGAAAGGCGATACCTACTCTGTTGAACATTTTGGACAACATTCTATAGGGACAAGGGGATTCTGCTATCTTCTGGGTAGGCAACTTATGTGCTCAAATGTATGTGTTAGGGAGAAGTTACAAATTGGCTACCTTCTGGAAAAATCTGGCTTCATTATTTGCTCAGTCTACTAAATTTTGATATTCTTTCTCACTTAAATATTCAGAGACTATCTCTCAAAAAAAAATGGATGGAAAGAAGAATGGGAGGGTGGGAGGGAGAAAGGATGAAAGGAAAGGAAGAAAAGATCCAACATCTCTGCATCCATATTGCACACAGCATCTACTAGCCATAGCTGGAAAGTGATGTTCCATTAAATGAGACATGGTCACTGTTTCCTCACTGATGCTGAGATAAATCCAGTGCATGATTTTCTTACAGTAAAGAAATACTTCTCTGCTCTTGAGTCTACGCCAAAACTGGGTAAGAGAAAACCAAAAGATTTCCAAGCTTCAAGAAAAATGGGATGGGGTATTTGGTCTAGCATTCAGGATGCCACTAGGGATATCTCCATTCCACATCAGAATACCTGTGCCCAAGTTCCAGCTCCACTCATGAGTCTACCTTACTGCTTATGTGTACCCTGGGAGGCATCAGTGGTGGCTCAAGTAGTTGAGTCCCTGTCATCTACATGAGAGACTTGGGTTGCATTCCTAGCTCCTAGTTTCTGCTCCAGCCCAGCCCCTGCTGTTTTTGTATTTGGAGAGTAGCAAATGGAGGATGGAGGATCTAGCAGATGGAGGATCAATCTTGATATATCTCTCTCTCCCTCCCTCCCTCTCTTTCTTTTTATTTTAAATAAAATACATATTTTAAACATTAAAAAATAGATAATATTTCCTTTCTCAGCCTAGCCTGCTTCACTCGCTCATAAGAACCCCCTGGAGCTTGACACATGATTTTGCAGCCCCGCTTGCTAAGCATAGCACAGGTCCACAGACTCCAGTAGCCTGGATTTCATGGGACAGTTGCAGAGGCATGGAGAACAGCTGGGTGATTCCCATGTCCCTGACAAGAGTGGGAATTAAAGCTGTAGTCCTGGGAGTAGGAAGGAGGAGGCACTTTAAACAATCTGTAGACCCTAGAACCACAGGTTCTCAATTTGTTGGATTTGAAGGTTTCTAGTTTGTACTTAAAGGCTGTAGTTTCCTCAACACAGGAAAAGAATGGAAAGGTATAAAGTAAAGAAGGTTGTATCAGTTTTGGACATGTTGAATTGGAGGTAAAATTGGAATGTACGGTAGCAATGTTGGGCAGAAAGTTGGGTACCTGAAACTGGAATCCATAGAGATGTCTGGGTTAAAGTTTTGGACTTAACCATTCAGCTGAAGGTGATTGGTAGATGATGTTCTGAGGCTGAATCTCATCCTTTGGGCAG
Organism: Lepus europaeus; assembly: GCF_033115175.1. NCBI lineage: Eukaryota > Metazoa > Chordata > Mammalia > Lagomorpha > Leporidae > Lepus > Lepus europaeus. Next base: position 42,627,453 of record NC_084835.1, read on the forward strand.
AGGCTGAGGTTCAAGAAGAGCTCATGGACAGATGCCCAGGGCAAAGCACACTTGAGGAGTAGACCCCACAAAAGGACCTAGATGAAAACAGCCACACGAGAGTGCAAACTGCAGTAAGAGGTGAAGAAAGAGGGATTTTCTTGGAAATTTGAAATTGAATGTCAATCGTAGTGAGTCTAATTGGTGTTAAAAGAACAACACCACATAATGATTCCACCACAACACTTCCTGTATACCAGGCAGAGTCCTAAGTAGTTTACATTTTAACCAGTTGAAAACAATCTCGTGAGGAAGGTGCCTTGGCTATCCCCATATAACAGTGAGGGGGCTGGGGGAGGCAGAAGTTACCTAACTTTCCTAAGTAAGCACAGTGATGCAGGCAGTTTCCAACTCAGGCAGTCTAACTCCAGACTCCAGGCTCTTGGCTTTACGGCTGTTAAAGTATCTGTCCAGGTAGGGTGGATAATACCTAGGTAAGCCAGGTTCTGCCTGTTGTCCCAACATCCAGTGTAAGGGGAAGTCATATTCCAGATTTAGATGAAAAAGTTATGTCTATCTGGCTACCGTGTGCATGCAAAGAATGGACACCAGGGGCAGATAGTCGTGTATCATTTAACTATGGGGATGGATTCTGAAAAATACACTGTTCACGAAGTGATTCTATCAAGGTGAAGACATCACAGAGTGTCCTTGCCGTAACTGAGATGGTATTGATCATGTGGCCTTTGGATGCAATCAAAAGACACAGTAAACTTGAAATGGAGACTGCTGCTGATAGACAATGGTATAGTGTTCTATAGTAAACTTTTTTCTCAAGTACAAGTATGTGCTAAAATAATGAGGAAAAGTATAACAAATACATATAACAATAATATCATAATTTATTTTCACGTGTTCGTTATGTATATGTACATAACTATATACTTTTATATGACAGCATAGTAGATATGTTTATCTCACCATCACTGCAGATATGTGAGTAATGTGCAGTGTGTGCCACTGCAACCTTGAAATGACCATGATGTCACTACGTGGTAGGCATGTTTCAGCTCCATTGTAAACCATGGGACCACCATCACATATATGGTTTGTCACTGGATGAAGCTCCATTCTGTGGTCTATGACCATACATGTTTTGATCCTAGACCACAGCATTTCACACTTCATAAGTCCTCAGTAAATGTTCATTAAATGAATGCAATAGAAGTGTCAATTCCAGGGGAGAAGAGAACGTCATTGATAGGTAAAGAGCAAACAGGATATATCACTAAGATTGCAGGGAGTTGTCAGTAGAGGAGGAACTGATAAGACCACAGGAAGACAGTGAATGTCTTGTTCAGTGATGTCTCAAAAGAGGGAGAAAGAGATGACGTTGAAGACACTCTTTCATCACAAAGAAAATAAAAGCTACTAGGCCTTTTATCCCTAAGCTCATATCCCTATCATTTTCTCTTTCCATCTATATGGTCACCAAACATCTCATGAGTGCTTAAAATGTTCTAAGTGTGCACAAAGGGCTTGGTTTTATAAAGTAAAGTAGTAAAGCTCTGCCTCTGAAACAGAAAAACAGAGGTGAGGATGTGCACAGGGTGCAGACGTAGAAAGACATTGGATGGAAACTGATGGAGACCATGCTGGCAGATTAGACTCCTACCATGAAACAGAGGGGAGAGCCTTAGGTCCACACTCAGAAGGTTGTGTGGGCCTGGGAAAAGTGCTAGAGATTTTGAAGACAATGAATATTCCAAAATGAGACAGGGAGCTGGTTGATAGTGAAAAGATTCCAGAACAGTTCTGCTGGTTAGGCTGAGGTTGGAGACCACAGGGACAAAGTGAGGCTAGGAAGTCTTTGCATAAAGGCTTTCTTGGGTACAGGTAGAGGGATAGAATGGTGAAGGAATCCACAGGGTTTGTGAGAGAGAGCAGGTCAGATGGTGATCCAAGAATGGGAGATCAAGGGAGAGGAGCTGAGCTGGGAAGAAAGGAAGCAACCAAGTGTTTGAATGCCTCTAGGTTGGTGGCGTTGTTTGGTGAGAAGGAGGGCCCTGAGAAGGCCTAAAAGATGCAGGGTTGTCATCAGAGAATTGTCAGTTAACATTAAGGACCCAAGTTGACCTCTCAATCATTCTTAGTAGAACATGACTGCTGCCATCCTTACTCAGCCATGCATTCAACATCGAACTGTAATTCAGCCTCAAAGCATGTATCTTACCCCCCAGAGAGTGCTCCTTGTTTTGTTGGGCAGCCAGGTGAATTTAAAAATCATACCAAAATGAAGATTTGAGATCCACGTGCCCCAGTCAAAGGGGACGTTTTTGTCTTCCATCAGGGAGACATTCCTGGGCATGTGTGAAATTGATTGTAAATCACTTGTGTTGTTTTCTAGATATTGGACATGCCCATTTAACATATTTAATGTGTTTCTGACATTTAGAAAATGTCTAGCAAGCTTTGCACAATCATTATTTAAAGCATTTTCTTGAAAGTACCCCTGAGTAGTTTCTAAACACTGTATTCTTTTTTGATCAATTCTGAATATCCCTGAAGAGGGAATTGTAAATATCGAATACTGTTGTCAATCAGGCTCATCTGCTCACCTCTTTGAATGATAATATATATTCATTTGGAACACTACATGTAGCTACATACTTGGGGTTTTATTTTTCTGTGTTGCAATGATAGTGCTTGATTACATTGATGTTTTTAAATAGATTAATATGTACAGTAATAGGCACTTGCTAACAGTGCGAATTGCTGGGCTCAAAATTCTTGAAGGCTTTTTAAGAAAGATGAGGTTTTATGTGAGTAACAGGCAATACATTAAACCCTCTGTCTTTTCAGAAGAGCCATTGCAGGGTCCTTTCCCCCTCATCATTTGTGTTAAGGAATGACAATTCCTAAATTAGGATGAAATCAGAAAAGAGAGTATGTTTCAAACATGAGAGAAATGGTATGCAACTCTTTCTCAAGCCAATTTCTGCCTCTGTTCTGATCAAAATGCAAGCTATCACCCTACATTCTACAGCTCTGGAGCATTCTGGCTGCTCCAAATGAATACGGATGATATATAAGTGGACTTGAAACAGCAGGTGAGTGGAGGTGTGGAGTGGCAAAAGGCATTGTAGGTGTGGAATGCAAATATGGATCTCTTTGTCCTTAATTATATTTGATACATTCTCTGCATATAATATCAATGCAATCTAATGAGAAAATGTGCAATGGGGCTATTTGGCAATGGGCAACAGATTTTGTGTGAGCATCTGGCACAGGAATAATTTGACAAACAGCAATATGCCAAAATTGTGTTCGATAATTTTTAAAGAACTATTTGTCAGACTGAATACTCATTATTCCTAGAATGTTCTTCATCAATTCCATGATTTAAATGACAATTAGCTACAAGGTTTATGTTGCATTTGAGGCATTCACATTCCCCATAATTCTCTGCATGCTTACTGTTCATTGGTAATGATGTGGTAACTTCTGTGGCCTCTCACCTTGACACCCTGCAGGAAATCTAAGCTCACTTGCTGGTGCATCGTAGTAAATAAAGGTTTAAGGAGGAGAATATAAATGAAAAATTAATTCTCAGCACACCCATGAAAGTTGAAGCAGGTTAACAGATGTTCTGTATCAATGGGGCATCTCTATCATCTTGTGTATTTATGGCAGTGACTGCCGTGGAGTTGTTACATGAACATTCTGCAACTTCAAAATGTGAGCTCTGTTGTCAACCCAGGAATTACAAAGGAATAATGGCAGCTTTTCTAGCTTCTCCAGCATTATCTGTATAAGAAAGAGGGCCAAGATTTGCAATTAGTCTCCTCAATGTTCGTCGGCTTTGAACTTGTGATTCCTTCACTGCATCTACTCAGTAGTTTCTACTGAGTTTGATTTTACTCTGATGGCCCTTTCCTATTTCTGTGTCTACTCTCTCCAAGCTTGAATCTCAAGGTCAGCTACATCTAAGCCAAATGCCCCCCCACCCCATTTCTTCCTTGTTGACAAAAATATTTTATCATGTACAACATGTTGTTTAGAATATGCATGCATTGTGAAATGGTGAAATATAATAGGCATATATAATACCTAACATCGTCTTTTTTTTTTTTTTTGGCAATGAGAATACTTAAAATCTACTTTCTTAACTGTTTTCAAAGATACAACATATTATTTGTTTTTCATTCTTATTTATTTGAAAGAGAGACAAAAATACAGACAGTTCTTCCAGCCTCTGGTTCAACCCTTAAATACCCACAATAACCATGGTTGGGCCAGACCAAAAACAGAAGCCTGGAACTCAATCCACATCTCCTCCCTGAGTGGCAGAGACTCAAATATTTGAGTCATCACTTGCTTCCTCCCAAGGTGTGCATTAGAAGGAAGTTTGGACTAAAGCCTAGGCACTCTGATAAGGGACATGGACATCCTAACTACTGCACTAAGCGTTCATTCTTGTTTTTTTAGATGTTTTAAAAATTTTATTGAAATACACCATACATACCAAGAAGTGCACCTAAGTGTACAGATCTGTGAGTATTTTGTACTCTGAGCACACTCATAACCAACACTCAAATTAAGAACTAAATATTGCCAGTACCCCAGAAGTTCTCTGTACTCTCCACCTCCTTTTCTTTTTTAACATTTTTAATTTATTAATATTAAGAGAATTAATGTATTTACTACATATGATTTTAAGAATATAATGATTATTTTTAATGGCAAGTAAATATTCATTAAGATAAAACAGTTTCCACAATCAGTCACACAGCAAACCCAACTATATTCTGTATGTCAGAGATACATCCAAAGAAAAAGATTTGGGTAGTTTGAAAATTGAATGTTCACCATAGAAATGGAAACACAGAGAAAGCTTCTGATAAACTATTAATATATGAAATGTATAAGGAACTCAAAAAACAACAACAAAACAAATAATCCAGTTAAGAAATAGGAAAATAATTTATCTTTATGGGAAAGGCAAAGTGACATAGAGAGACAGACGTAGAGGTCTTCTTTCCACTGAAATGCTCCCCAAATACTTGAAATATCCAGGGCTGGATCAGGCCAAAGTTGGGAGCCATGAACTCCATTTGGATCTCCCATGTGGATGGCAGAAATTCAAGTACTTTAGCCATCATTTGCTTCCTCCCAGGAGCATTAGCATGAAACTGGATCAGAAGCACGAAGTAGTTGGAAGTAGAACAAGGTGCTCAGGTAAGGTTGAGGATGTCCTAAGCATTGGCTTAACCCACCTAACTGCACCATTGACAGACATTTTTCAAAAAAAGAAATACAAGTGAGTAGCAAACACATGAAAAAATGTTCTGTCACTAGCCATCAGGGAAATATAAATCAAAACCATAATGAGGTTTCATCTCACTCTAATTAGTATCAAAAAGACAAAAAAAAAAAAACAAAACAAATACTGTTGAGATTGTGAAGAACAGAAAACCCTAATACACTACTGGTGATGATGTAAATTAGTACAGCCCTTATGGAAAACAGTATGAGGATTGCTTTAAAAAAAAAAAATGCCTGTTTCTAAGGATAGCTACAATGTTTTGCAATAGATTTCTTTTACTGATTCCTCCTGCTACATAACTGAGATTTTATATTCTTTAGCCAGCATCTCCCCTTGTCTTTTATATCCACTATTTTTTTAAGATTTATTTATTTTTCTGAAAGGCAGAGTTACAAAGAGGCTGATGCAAAGAGAGAGAGAGAGAGAGAGAGAGAGAGAGAGAGAGAGAGAGAGATGTCTTATATCTGCTGGTTTGCTCCCCAGATGGCCATAATCACTGGGGTACACCAATCTGAAGCCAGGAGCCAGGAGCTTATTCCAGGTCTCCCATGTGGGTGCAGGAGCCCAAGGACTTGGGCCATCTTACACTTCTTTCCCAGCCCCTAGCAGAGAGCTGGATCAGAAATGGAGCAGTGGGGACTCAAACCGGTGCCTATATGGGATGCTGGCACTGCAGGTGACAGCTTTACACATTACACCACAGGGCTGGCTGCTTTTCTATCCACTTTTATGTGTTCATTATTTTGTTCCATATATAGGTGAGACCCAGGAATCTGCCTTTTAAACTAACATCCTAGGTGATTCTGATGATGTTGTCCCATGGACCATGCTTCAAATAGTTTAGAAAAGGAGATGAGTCCATAAAACCTGTAAATCATGGTCTTGTTCTATAGTTGTAGATCTTAAAATGTGTATTTGAAAATCCAGAGTTACAACTTGTTTTCACAAGGACTCCTTACTTCCTGTTTGCAGCTGTGTAATTTCTAAGAGAACTCAGGAAAGTTAAGTGATATATCTAAATCAGCAACTCAGAATCTGATTCTAGGGCACAAGATTCTGGTTCTAAGCTTATCATTCACCTCGCTCTTTGCTTTTTTTTTTTTCTTTTTTTAAAGATTTATTTTACTTATTTAAAAGAGTTGCAGAGAGAGATAGAGAGAGAGAGAGGTCTTCCATCTGCTGGTTCACTCCCCAATTGGCCACAACAGCTGGAGCTGCGCCAATCTGAAGCCAGGAGCTGGGAGCTTCCCCCAGGCCTCTCACACAGGTGCAGGGGCCCAAGGACTTGGGCCATCTTCTACTGCTTTCCCAGGCCATAGCAGAGAGCTGGATTGGAAGAGGAGCAGCTGGGACTAGAATCGGCACCCATATGGGATTCTGGCACTTCAGGCCAGGGCTTTAACCTGCTGTGCCACAGCGCCAGCCCCCATCTCGCTCTTTCCAAAGAGGGCCTGTTGAGTCTCACCATAGAATAAATGTGTTTATCTTATGCACAAAACCTCTATGGGTAGGTTACTTTGAACTGCTTAAAGGGAATGTTATACAGTTAAAGCACAGGTGTTTTTGAACAGTTTTTCCCACTTTCTTTTTTTTTTAACTAAATCACAACTCAAGCACACATCAGATTCTTTTAAGAAATACCTTGGGAAATTTCCCTGGGAAACAGACTCCCAAACAGGCTTGCTTGTAGTAGGTTCGTAGAATAACATTTTTGGGATCAACATCTGTGGGTGAGGTGGGGAGGCAAACGGAGGTGAGAAGGTGGGGATGGCAAAAGAAGAGCTGGACATGTGATGAGGTCACTACAGAACTTCAGGAGACACCACACGGATAGTCCATCAGTGTCCGTCTCCCTCAGACAGGGAGGGGGGCCGTTCCATACCCCAATTGTCCAGTCTTTGAGTGAAAGGGGCCTCCCAGGAAGGGGGTATGATCTTGGGCAAGGAAGCTCCCCCTTTACCTGAGAGCCGTTCCTGGTGGCCCCTCAGCTGTCACAGGAGCTGGGAGAATGAGTGTCTTGTCCTGAGGGAGAAGCAAAAAGGATCTAGTTGACATACCACGGTATCTACCACAATTACCAAGATCCTAACCTGTATGACAATAACAAAATTGTTTTAAAAAGAAAAAAAATAGTATACAGGTATTAGTATATTAAGCACACATTACATTATTGGAAAACTCTTCTTATACTTTGATCTTGAGTTCAAAAACCTACATCTCAAAAATGTTTAAACAGTGGCTGCTTTTGAAGACATAATATTTTGTTCTCTTTATCTTTTAATGCACGAGGAAAAGTAAGCGATGAATCAGCCTTGAGTGTTCACTTTTACAAATTTCAAGTTCTAAGAATTGAATAAATAGAACTAAATCCTGATTCTGAGGACAAAATAAATGAAACTAATACTAGTTTTATGGGAGCTGAATGAAAGTGTTTGCAGCTGATAGAAAGTATTAGCTCATCTTTGAAATGAGTGATGCGATCAATACGAAGAAATCTCACTGCTGCCTTTTCCCTAATTCCCTATTTACCCACGTAAAACTCTCATTTGAAGATGCCCCCGTCAAACGCTCATGAAGTAATAGCATCCCCAGTGAAATTAAATAAATTGAGGAATAAAGATAAACTCATCATATGTATTCAAAGACACCTTAAACTCTGGAAAAAAGTAATGAAGATGTAGCACTCATTATCTTTAAATGTGGGTTGTGCTTCCAAAAATTGCTAGTTACTTTGAATTCACACAGTAGTTAACCACAGGGTTATTGAACTGGACCACAGGGAAGCATACATAATGTCCTTTATTGGGGCTTAAGAAAGGTACAAATGCCTCTCACTTTCTCTGAAACAATCTCATGAGGGCTGCTTCCTTAATCTCTCAGTGGGTTGAGGAAACAGCATTTTTTGTGGCCGGCGCTGTGGGGTAGTGGGTAAAACCACTGCCCGAAGTGCCGGCATCCTATATGGGTGCATGTTCAAGTCCCAGCTGATCCACTTCCAATCCAGTTCCCTGCTAATGCACCTGAGAAAGCAATGGAAGATGATCCAAGTGCCTGGGCCCCTGCACCTATGTAGGAGACTCGGAAGAGGCTCCTGGCTCCTGGCTCCTGACCTTAGCCTAGCACAACCCTAGCCATTGTAGCCATTTGGGGAGTGAATCAGCAGATGGAAGATCAGCAGATGGAAGACCTCTCTTTCTCTCTCTCTGTCTCTGTCTCTTTCTCTCTCTCTGTGTCTATAAATATTTTTTAAAAAGAGTGAAAGAAACAGCTTTTTTTAAGATCTAAGAGAAAAAGAGATATGAGGCTCTTAAAAATGTCATCTGTTCATACAGCAAAAATTTAGCTGGAAATTGATTAGGGGAGGCATTAATGATGTTAAAAATAGATTGGGACAAAATATTCATTTCCAAGTCAGAAGAGCAGACTTGGAAGGCATCTTTGAGCAATCCTGTCCCATCACAGACCACCTGATGCACCCATGTGTTCTGCTCTCTGCACCGTTTTATTTTTCTGCTCAGCACCTTCTGCCTGGGGTCTGGCTCCTCCAGGAATACAGTTTGTTTTATGTATGTATGTATGTATGTATGTATGTATGTATGTTACTGCTGGAACCCAGGCCCAGGGAAGAAGGAAATGTTTAGGATAATAGTGTGGATGGTGGCAGGAACATAAACATCCTAACACAAGAAGCTGGGCTGAAGTTTTAGAAGTTGCATTCAGAGGCAAGATTTCTCCACCAGCAATCACCTCTGCTTCACTGGGTTCCAGAGTCAAAGCCTCCCCTTTCCCTTCTCTCAGAATGAAGCTCAGAGAAACAAAGAATATTCACCCATGCAAGCACCAAGGGCAAGAGAACAGGGGACCTGGAGCGACTTTGTTAACACAAAGGCCACTGCTCTTACCCAGCCAGTTTCTCACTTCCTAGAACTAGACTGTAGCCCAAGAATTTGCATTAGCAGTAACTTCCTGCCATTGCTGGTCCAGAGATTTTACATGAAGAACAACTGTGCTAGAAATTTTTCCCTAAAATTAAATATAGTCAGAAAGAAGAATGTATCTTTCTTTAAATTTATTTATTTTTTAATGAATACAAATTTCATATGCACAACTTTAGATATATAGTTGTTCTTCCCACCATGCCCGCCCTCCTACCCCTCCACCTCCTCCCTCTCCCCTTCCTAGTCCCATTCTCCATTGATTCATTTTCAGTTAGCTTTGTACACAGAAGACAAAGACTATACTAAGTAAGGATTTCAACAGTTTGCACACACAAACACACACAAACTGAGAACTAGTTTTACAGATAACTCTCATAATACAACTCATTGAAGACAGAGGTCCTGCTTTGGGAGTTAGTGCACGGTGACTCCTGTTATTAATTAATTTAACAATTAACACTCTTACATATGACATCGGTGACCACCCAAGGCTCTTCACATGATCTGCCTAGGTTATGGAAGCCTTTTGAGTCCACAAACTCTGTCAGTATTTAGACAAGGCCATAAGCAAAGTGGAATTTCTCTCCTCCCTTTAGAGAAAAGTACATCCTTCTTTGATGGCCACTTCTTTCTGTTAGGGTCTCACTCACAGAGATCCTTCATGTTGAATATTTTAAAATGAAATTTTTTTTCTAAAACCCAAGCTATAAAACAAATAAAGATCTGTATACATATCCCAAGATGGGCATGATAAAAAATACAAATAACTGGCCAGAATGTCCGGAGGGAGCCCAGACCAATTATACCACACAAATGAACAAATCCCATGTGAAGAATTTTAGCAGGTTGAACCAGCTAGGCGATCTCATTTTCCCCCTGCCAGTGTCCGGTCTGCTCTCAGTTGCTCTGTACCACTGAATCTTAGGACAGTGACAGCTAGCAGACGGATTGAATCCATGTGCCATTCCTACATTTCAGTATCTCCTCTATTGCAGTGACTACGGTTTTCATGGAAAGTCTGGTGCTGGACAGAGCACGATCCTACCACACCATAGTACTGTGATATCAGGGAGAGGGAAACACTCTCTCAAGTGTTTTCTTCCTGTATTCCCATGCAGGAGGCCATTGCCCCTAGGGTCTCAGTTAACTGTGTCCACTTGAATCCCTGAGGGTAATTCCAAAAGCCCTCTCTTATGACAGCACTTGATAGTAGACTGACCCTCCTTATTCACTTTCTGGTTCCCCACCAGCAGCTCATGCCCCTCTTTCTGGGGAAATTTTGACTGTTAGTGCATAATGGATTGATGCCTTTGGGGAAAAGGAGCACTTGCTCCAAGAACCATTAGATGGGTTGCAATAGGGAAGTTTATCTTAGTGAAAATGGAAAAAAAATCAAACTATGTAGCAGTAAAGTGGTCTATGACTGGGAGGTATTGACCAAACACAATACATTTTGACAGTTGAAAGTTATACTTTTTAAAAGAGTCTTTGGAAAATTCTTGATACAGTGGCAGGTGAAAAAAAAAAAAGAAAGCTTAGATGAATAAAATGTTTTTGCTTTTGTCATTGTATTTTCAGGTAATCTTAATTTTTTATTAAAATATAGTTTGAAATCAATAAAAGAAAGAGGGATGCTCTAGTTAATTACAATTATGTCAAATCACCGTGAGCTCTGTCTTAAATTATATTATGGAGGAAGCACTGTCATGAACAGAAGTTTGGGTATATTTTTCATAATTTTATGTTTTGAATCTTAAATGTTAACATTCTGACACATTCACTCCAAAGGTAGACATAAATATACATATATATATTCAATTTTTCTTAAAAAAGGGTATTAATATCACAAAGTGAAGGTCACAGCATGGGGAAAGAAGGGTAAATTGTCATGTACATGGTATGATTCAGTGAAGCAATGTTTATAACTGTATATCAAATGGTATGACATGCACACAATTGGTCTCTTGTTCTTTTTCTCTCTTTCTCTTCTCTTCGACAAATAAGAGAGAACGTGATATTACCTAACATGGTAGTGTCTTGTGTTAAGTGGAATAATCTTTGAGGGTAACAAGGCGTTTTCCAGATTACATTTTGATAGACACCTGAGACTTCTTTTCACTGACTGACAAGCAAGATGAAATCCCATAGCACATATATAGTTTAGCCTGCCTTGGTAGAGCAAATTTACCTTTTGTTCTGAATGTGGGTTGTGTGCCATTTACTGAATTCTAAAATTGGCAACTACGAAGGTAAACAAAACAATTCATCTTTATTTTCAATTTAAGTGGCCTCTTTAACAATATGGATTAAACTGTTGTAGGCAGCTCTATCCCCCACCTCTTTGTGTTGTTCGTGCTTGTACTTCTTAGCTCTTTGGTTGCTTTGTGATTATTATAATTTTAGCTGAAAGGGCATCATAGAGTTTTCTAGCACATGGGGGGCATAGATTTCCATGCTGGGTGACACATTGATTGAGTCAGCCAGTAAATTAACAGTGCAGAACTCTCTTAAATTTTAAAGTTAATTGCCTTCTCCTCTTAATTTCTATGGACGTAATCAATAGATGCCAGAGAAAAAGTTAAAAGAGTTATTTAGCAAGCATCTATTTCCTGCAGCATAATGAACAAACAATGTTTCATCTCAGAGTGGATACTGACAACTTACAATTCAAATGCAGTCATTTATAAGGTTTTTAATCAAAGAGTTTCATTGGTAGTCAGTGTCTCCAGTCACTCTTTTTCTTGAAAAGCAGGTAGGAATTTTTTTTTTTTTTTTTGACAGGCAGAGTAGATAGTGAGAGAGAGAGAGAGACAGAGAGAAAGGTCTTCCTTTTTGCCGTTGGTTCACCCTCCAATGGCCGCTGCGGCCGGCGCATCTCGCTGATCCGAAGCCAGGAGCCAGGTGCTTCTCCTGGTCTCCCATGCGGGTGCAGGGCCCAAGCACTTGGGCCATCCTCCACTGCCTTCCCGGGCCATAGCAGAGAGCTGGCATGGAAGAGGGGCAACTGGGATAGAATCCGGCGCCCCAACCAGGACTAGAACCCGGTGTGCCGGCCCCGCAAGGCGGAGGATTAGCCTGTTAAGCCACGCGCCGGCCTGAAAAGCAGGTAGGAATTTTAGATTTATAATCAGGCTGGTTTTCTCTTTAGCTGTGTCCCCAGCCTCTCTTCCTGGTTGAATTGTGTGCTCCTCGCTCCATCTTTGTCACCTGTAAACTCACTGTCTGTTTACACATTGAGTCTTGAATCTATATCCTGTACTGTAAATTTTCGTGGAAAACATTATTATGAAATATTAAATATGTCCACATACCCAAGGACAAGTTATTTCAGTGAGTGTTGGGGGGTTTCATATTGGATGAAGTAAAAATCTAATAACATTTCTTTGTTGGGTGAGGAGAGAGGGTAGCATTTAGGTTTGTTTTTTTTCCTCCCCATTTCTGCTAAATTCTTGACCTCAAGTTAACCAATAATTTCACAGCCTCTTTAACAGCCAACAGCCATCTTGAATAAGACAAATAGTGTTACCCAAAAATTAGAATATTATGTATAAGACAAAGTTAGTGGGCTGTATGGATTAAAATAGTACAAGTCCTTAAGAAAATGAAAAGGCTTATGATTTTGACTTTATTTAAAAATAACTGTGTTTCATACATTTGATTCAGCATGCTCTTGATGAGGTAGAACATTATTTCATTTTTATAGCCAAGGAAAAATTGATCTCATGCCATTTCCTGTAGCCAAGCAGAGAGAATCCAAGAATACCAGCAACTGTCTCCCATTTTTTGCTCATTTGTTGGATACCTGCCATGTAGCAGATCCTGGTCTCTTTGTTGAGGCTTTGTAGGTAAAGAAAATGGACAAAACCATGACTTTCATTCATCTTGTAGTAGTATGGGGGTGGAATAGTAAGGAAGAAGGCAAAAAGTACATAGATGCATAAATAAGATCTTTTCAGATACTGTAACTACCATGAAAGAAATGCAACCAAATAATGGGATAAAGAGTTGGAGTGGAGGGAGCAAGCTCCTTTAGACTGAATAGCTAGAGACATAGTACATTTGAGATGAGACCTCATGAACAAGAAAGAACCAAGCTCGGAAAGTTTTGTGGGGATTAATGGCAGCATGTTCTGAATTTCCAAGGAGGCAAATAAGTTCATTCCACCCTTCTTGCTGAAGTGCAACTAGAGAGGGAGAGATGGGATGCAATGTAGAACTGAGGGAAGCCAGGGACACACAGTGTGGGAGAGTGGGTGTTCAGTGCACAGTACAGTCAGAGCAGTGGCTGTTTTCATCCAAGCATTGGTACACGTTTGATGTTTTTAAGCCAGGGCAGTATGGGGCCAATACCTAGTGTTTGAGCATAAACTGAAGATAGGAAGGTGCATGAAAGGAAGACTAGCAATAACATGCCCCCATCTCTGTTCTCTTACATTGTTGTTGCACACATTTAGAATAAGCACAGAGCCCCAAGACTTGCTAAGTAAAAAAGGAGAGGAGAAACCAAAGAGGTGCTTTGTTGCTGAGGCTTACACTGGGTCTCCTTTCTTCCTGAATATATAGAATCCTGCTTTGGAGGTGGGCGTTTGGCACACCTGTTAAAAGGTCACTCAGGACCTATATTGGAATGCCAAGGTCAAGTCCTAGTTCCTCAGCTTCTGTTATGCTTCCTGCTAATGTGTATCCTGGGAAGCAGCAAATGATGGCTCAAATATGTGGGTCCCTGACATACACATGAGAAACACAAATGCAGTTCTGCCCCATAAAGTGAAAAAAAATTGAAAAAGTCTTTTGAAAACAGATTTTATTTGTGTGACAGTGTGATTAGGGAAGGCAGGCACTGTTCACATCTAGGACGTGATTCATGATGTAAATTATACATAGTAATTTTAATCATCTCTGCTAGTGATTAGTTTAAGGGTGGGACAGTGGCTCTGTTTGCCATACTAAAGGAGTGGATGCCCATGGTGTGGGTAGGAGGGAAGAGGAGCAGAGTACAGTGATAAACTTCTGTGAAAATTGTTGCTTTCTGGTAAAAGTAGAGAACAAGAGGCCTCCCTTCTCTTTATGCCTTGAATATTGTTAGGGATTTACTAGCATTGCAGTAATGGTAAAGTGATCAAACCCAGCATGCTCATGATCACAGATTAGTGACCTATAAGAGTCTAAGTCTATTGAACATCAGAATTGTCCAACTAGGTATCTCCAGGCACCTTTAGTGCTTAAACCATTATTGATTGGCCTGTTCTGTTACTTGTAACCAAATGCATTCTAATTGATACACCTATGCATAGATTTTCTAGGCTCTGGGCAGTTGAAAGTAGAAGCAGTGAAACTGAAAATGGCAATTATTTAAGCCAACTAGATGGCTGCTTCTCAAGTGGCAGTGTATATGCAGATACTCTGGGACTGGAATGATGGCTCTGCTCTCTTACTCTCATACCATCATAGAACTCTATTCCAAAGCATCTCATGGGACAAAGTGGCTGTTCTGGCTCTAGCCATCAGCTCCATGTTGCAAGCAGCAGAAAAGAGGAAAAACAGAAGGCTATGGCCTTTCCTTTTAAGGACAACCATTTCCACTTATATGTTATTTACCCTAGCTCAGTCATATTAATGCTCCTGGCCTGAAAATGTTGTCTTTTTATTAGGAAGCTATGTACCTAACTAAAACTTGGGTAATCAGTTTCCAAGGGTGAAGAAAATACACCTGGAATGGGGAGGCAATATCAGGTAGTCTCTCTGCTGTAGATGGTTGGATCAAAAGATTAGCCATTTTCAGTCTGTTACTGCTATAGTGGCAGCTCCCATTTGTAGAGTGTATCTGGCACTGTACTTGACTGGCTGCCAAATATTTACTTGTCCCTCTACTTCTGGGTACACAGTAGGTTTGCCCACTTCCTGCTCTCAAGTTTGTTCAAGTTGTAAGTGAAGTGACACATGTCACTTTTCTGCAGAGATTATTTACTGATGTGATACATACACAGACTTTCTTCTCTGCCACAC
Organism: Lepus europaeus; assembly: GCF_033115175.1. Lineage (NCBI taxonomy): Eukaryota > Metazoa > Chordata > Mammalia > Lagomorpha > Leporidae > Lepus > Lepus europaeus. The sequence goes on from NC_084835.1 coordinate 42,642,702, forward strand.
TAGCCAATGATGTTTCAGATGGGGACTGCTCTGCTTCTATAATTCTCAGAGCATAAAAAGCAATGAATTGGGATAGAAACTGTAGCCAATTTATTGTGGGGACAGAAGGGAGAAATAAAACTTTACTTTAAGCTACTGAAATCTGGGGGTTATTTGTCTTCAGGGTATAACCCAGCTTATCCTAATACATGCATGTTTTTTTCTGAAAATTTGACAACTCTGAAATGTGACTATTACTGTCGTCACCTTTCTGATGTTTAGAGACATTAAATGATCTTCCTAAACCACACACCTCAAAATTTTGGGTCTTGTGTGAATATCTCTTGAAACATTAGGTGCTGATATGAAACCTTAGTAATCTCCATTTATCCACACTCCAGTCCTAATGTTGAACTGCTTATTTATCTGGATGATAAATATTGCTGACCATACAATATCTTTAAAGTCCTCCTGAACCCACATATCTCTTTAATATTTTTGTTTTAACACTTAACATTAGCAAGGTAACCAAGGATCAGTCATTCTAAGAGTAGTTGTCAGTAGAGGATATGAAAGAAAACATTCAGTGACGCTTGTTAAAGATGGTAAGGAAGGCTTTTTTGAGGATGGCCATGCTGATGTATGTTGAAATCACTGGAACAGGGAATACAGTGGGAGAGAGACTGGTTTTAAGACAGAATACAGAATGGAAATTGGGAATTTATAGCTAAACATCAAGACAGAATTAGAGGATAGGAAACTTTAGAGGTGGTGGGGTATTCTAGCTAAACCAACCTAGTAGAATTCTTATTAAAGGCAGGCCAGGGTGATCAACCATCACATGGAGAATGGTAGGAGATAAATAATTCACATGGAAATCAAGGATAAGTTGATTTCAAGGAGAGGGGATTCTGGTTAAATGGACTTAGAAGAGTTCTTCCTAAAATTGGGTAATTCATAGATAAAGATGCATGTCCACAGTTGAGAAAGAGTTTAGGGGAACCTGATTAGAGTTTGTTCATTGAGAATATCTTTGGCAGTGATTGTTCCAAAAGCTGAAAACTATTGTAAACATCTAATGAGAGTTCTTCAAAACACTTGTAAAGAGTCAATATTGTGAAAAGCCTGTATATGGAATTCAAATTTTTTACACCAAAATAAACTGACCTTTCAGTTCCATGATCCACAAACTTTTGAAGTATTTTAATACATAAAAAAATTTATAGGTATCCTCTGTCTTGGCAAAAGTAAAGATAACTGTATAGCTAACTATGATGACAAGATAGGATAATCAAATCCCTCTTAAATTCTCTTAAGTTTTGTTTCAATGCCAGAAGCCACTTCCACTTTTAGAGGGCCCTGATACAGAAACAAATCAAGAGAAAAACAAGCTGCCTTGGTTTGGATGTGTCCCCCCAATTCATGTTTGGAAACTTTATTCCCAGTGCAGCGGTGTTGTGAGATGGGACATACTGGGCAGTGTTTAGGCCATGAGGTGGTCCACCCTCATAAATACAATAACACCTGAAGAAAAGAGTGAGCTGAGTCCCATTTTGCCTTTTCCTCCCTGTGCCATTGGGGACACAGCATTTCTCCTGGCTAGAGGATACAAAAAGGCCCTCACCAGATGCCAGGACCTTGATCTTGAACTTCTCCGCATCTACAACTGTGAGAAATTAATTCACATTCTTAATAAATTCCACAATCTCTCTTACTCTTCAAACTGCACACAACAGAGGAAGATAAGTTTCAACTTCTTATTAAGATTTTAAAGATTTACATTTAATGAATTTAAGCTTTTAATTCCAAATTAAAGTAACACAGTATAATTAGGTTATTCATACCATACCAATAAGAAGTTCTTTAAAATATATTAATGCATCATCTTTATGAATGTACTATATTATTATAAAAATATATTAATGCATTATCTCCCTAGCTCTAATACTGGTTTAGTGTTGAAATATGCATGAAGAACATCTTTTTCTTTCAATCCTACCATTGTGTCTCTCAGACAGTATATACAAAGTTTCATTTGGAGATACCGCCAAAGTCTAAATTGAGACTCCTTGTATTACTGAGCCTGAGCCAAATTACTCCCAGTCCCTTGGTGACAGGTTCTGCTTCCTGCATTTTTCCTTTCTCCAGGCTAAGTGCCTCTACTCCTAGGCTGTGCCAAGACAGGGAGAAGGAGTTGAAGCTCAAATCCGTCATGTTGATCACTTGCTATCCATTCCCGTCAAGACTTTGGCCCAAGAAGGCCCTGAAACAATTGCATAAAGTGAAGTTTTTAGATTATCAGTGGATTTCAATTACAGTGTTTGTGCTCTCTTGGACCCCTATTACTATCAACAGTTGAGAGCTGGCATTATTGCTGAGATTTATGAGGCTTCTTCACTGAGTAGCTCCATCCAACTTAGGGTCTCCGTTATCAGCACTTTTCCATTATCTTCAAATCTGGTTTCTTAGAAAGACGAATGTTCACTGCCTGCATGATTTTAAAAACTGCCAACTCATCAATAGCCACACCATTTTTTATGTATAAAAAAAAGGAATTCCAAAGGTGCCGAACACTCCCATGTCACACTGGTTGAGTCATTGGAATGTCACAGAAGAAAATCAGGCATTAAAAAAGTCATAAGGAGTACTACAAAGGTTACAGTTGAAACTTCTTCCCAAGTGATTGTTCAGATCAAAAACTACCAGAGTGTGTTTTGGAAATATATGTTTATTTCCAAATATATATGTATATTTTCAGTATATGCTTTGGAAATATTTTTATGCTTTGTTTGGTTTCAGTATTGTAAGGTTGAAAGAATTTGGTACAGAACACTGATAAGACTTAACAATTATTCAGTGAAAATGAGATGTTTTAGATCACTTTCATGACTGGCTCTTCTGTTTCCTTCCTTCCTTCCTTCCTTCCTTCCTTCCTTCCTTCCTTCCTTCCTTCCTTCCTTCCTTTATTGCTCTTCCTTTATTGCTCTCTCTTTCTCTCTTTCTTTCTTTCTTTCTTTCTCTTTAAAATCTCAGAGATTCAGCAACACATGTGAAACTTTAATGGCTGCCTACAGAGGTAGTTCCACTCTTCTCCTGGATCACTACACTTACTTTGATGTTTGAAAAAATTGGATTCATATTCTATTTCTGATACTTATCAATTACATAACCTGAGCCCAATGACTTATGCTGTCTATATGGAAAATGGAGACAATAGTTGTACCTGTAGGGACCCTATAAGGAACGTTAGAAGTACATACACAGTCCTTGGTGATAGAATCAGTGTGGTGGTGCATACACAAGCCTTTAGCATGTGATAAAAATGTTTAGAACTAAACACACACAGACATACACACACAAATAAAACTAGGGAATTCTGAGCAAGGTCAGCAGATTGGATCAATATCAATATCCTGATTGTGGTATTGTGCTTTAGTTATGAAATATCTAACCATGGGAACAAACTGAATAAAGACTACATGTGATCTATTATTTCTTACAATTGCTATTAAGCACATTATTTTAACAATTCAAGAAGTGAAATCCAAACAAAATAAAACACCTCAATGCCTGGAGCATCATGTACCCTATTAGAGATCAAAGGTCTAAGATTACAAAAAACATGAAAGATTCTAAATGAAGACTTGAATGAAGAAAGTCTTCAGTGAGAAAAAAGGTCACCATGAGCCTGGCAAATTAAATCAGAGTCTAATGCATGTTCAGAAAAGTACCTAATTCTCTAATAAATTACTTTCATACATGAAGAATGAGGAATGGTGTATCAGTCAAGCTTTGAATAGAAAAATAGAATTCACTTTAGATATATTGATTAGCTAGCCATTTAACACAGGAATTATGGATTATAGAATTGATATGAGCGCTGGTACATGCCATCTTGATGGGATTGTGTTGGAATCCCCGGCACATTTCTAACTCCACCATTTGCGGCCAGTCCGATTGAGCATGTTCCAAATTGTTCATCTCCTCCCTCTCTTTTTCCACTCTTAGATTTAACAGGGATCACTTTTCAGTTAAAATTTAAGCACCTAAGAATAATTGTGTGTTAATTACTGAGTTCAACCAATAGTACTAGAACCACCACAACAACAACAAATACTAAAAAGGATAAAGTATTACATTGTACATCTAAAGTCAGGACAGGAGCTGATCAGTTCATTGTTGCTTATAGTGTCCATTTCACTTAACAGGTTTCCCCTTTGGCGCTCAGTTGTCACCGATCAGGGAAAACAAATGATATTTGTCTCTTTGGGACTGGCTTAATTCACTCAGCATGATGTTTTCCAGATTGCTCCATCTTGTTGCAAATGACTGGGTTTCGTTGTTTCTTACTGCTGTATAGTATTCTATGGAGTACATGTCCCATAATTTCTTTATCCAGTCTACTGTTGATGGGCATTTGGGTTGGTTCCAGGTCTTAGCTATTGTGAATTGAGCTGCAATAAACATTAATGTGCAGATGGCTTTTTTATTAGCCAAATTAATTTCCTTTGGGTAAATTCCAAGGAGTGGGATGGCTGGGTTGTATGGTAGGGTTATGTTCAGGTTTCTGAGGAATCTCCAGACAGACTTCCATAGTGGCTTAACCAGTTTGCATTCCCACCAACAGTGGGTTAGTGTCCCTTTTTCCCCACATCCTCTCCAGCATCTGTTGTTGGTAGATTTCTGGATGTGAGCCATTCTCACCGGGGTGAGGTGAAACCTCATTGTGGTTTTGATTTGCATTTCTCTGATTGCTAGTGATCTTGAACATGTTTTCATGTGTCTGTTGGCCATTTGGATTTCCTCTTTTGAAAAATGTCTATTGAGGTCCTTGGCCCATCTCTTAAGTGGGTTGTTTGTTTTGTTGTTGTGGATTTTCTTGATTTCTTTGTAGATTCTGGTTATCAATCCTTTATCTGTAGTATAGTTTGCGAATATTTTTTCCCATTCTGTTGGTTGCCTCTTCACTTTCCTGACTGTTTCTTTTGAAGTACAGAAACTTCTCAATTTGATGCAATCCCAAATGTTAATTTTGGTTTTGACTGCCTGTGCTGTTGGAGTATTTTCCAGGAAGTCTTTGCCTGTGCCTGTATCTTGCAGGGTTTCTCCAATGCTCTCTAATAATTTGATGGTTTCAGGTCGTAGATTTAAGGCTTTAATCCATGTTGAGTTAATTTTTGGGTAAGGTGATAGGTATGGGTCTTGCTTCAAGCTTCTGCATGTGGAAATCCAATTTTCCCAGCACCATTTATTGAATAGACTGTCCTTATTCCAGGGATTAGATTTGGATCTTTGGTCAAATATAAGTTGGCTGTAGATGTTTGGATTGATTTCTGGTGTTTCTATTCTGTTCCATTGGTCTATCCATCTGTTTCTGTACCAGTACCATGCTGTTTTGATAACAACTGCCCTGTAGTATGTCCTAAAATCAGGTATTGTGATGCCTCCGGCTTTGTTTTTGTTGTACAGGATTGCTTTGGCTATTCGAGGTCTTCTGTGTCTCCATATGAATTTCAGCATCATTTTTTCCAGATCTGAGAAGAAGGTCTTCGGGATCTTGATGGGTATTGCATTGAATGTATAAATTGCTTTTGGGAGAATAGACATTTTGATGATATTGATTCTTCCAATCCATGAGCATGGAAGATTTCTCCATTTTTTGGTATCCTCTTCTATTTCTTTCTGTAAGGTTTTGTAGTTTTCATCGTAGAGATCTTTAACGTCTTTGGCATGTACCAATGCCATCGCACTAGTCCAAGTGATCAATTTCAGCTCACAATTGATAGCTCTGATAGGTCTAAGAGTCAAAGAGATCACACAAACAAGACAAGTATCTGCTAATACTAACTGATAGAATCAAAAAGGGAGAGAAAGATCCAACATGGGAAGTGGGATACACAGCAGACTCATAGGATGGCAGATGTCCTAAACAACACTCTGGCCTCAGAATCAGCCCTCAAGGCATTCAGATCTGGCTGAAGAGCCCATGAGAGTATAGCAGGCATGGAAAGCCAAGATATCATGGAAAAAAAAAAAAAAGACCTAAATGAATGATCTCTGTGAGTGAGATCCCAGTGGAAAGAACGGGGCCATCAAAGAAGGAGGTACCCTTCTCCGAAGGGAGGAGAGAACCTCCACTTTGACTATGACCCTATCTGAATAAGATCAAAGTCAGCGAACTCTAAAGGCTTCCATAGCCCTACTGACGCCATGAACAGGAGTGTCAAATTGTTAAGTCAGCAACAGGAGTCACTGTGTACTTACGCCCCATGTGTCCCTAATGTGTCGTCTAAAGCCAAGTGATGCTATGACTGGTACTGAAACAGTATTTTTATACTTTGCGTTTCTGTGTGGGCGCAGACTGATGAGGTCTTTGCTAATTATATACTGAAGTGATCTTCTGTATATAAAGAGAATTGGAAATGAAAAAAAAAAAAACAACCTGGTATTAAATTGGAAATGGCATAGAAAATTAATTAATTTGAAAAAAAAATTATGTAGGATCTCTGTCTTTAATGTGCTGTACATTGCTATTTAATGCTATAATTAGTAATCCAATGGTAGTTTTTTCACTTTATGTTGCTATATGGGCAAAATGTTGAAATCTTTACCTAATATATACTAAACTGATCTTCTGTATACAAAGAGAATTGAAAATAAATCTCTACATGAATGGAAGGGGAAAGGGAGCGGGAAAGGGGAGGGTTGCGGGTGGGAGGGAAGTTATGGGAGGGGGGAAGCCATTGTAACCCATAAGCTATACTTTGGAAATTTATATTCATTAAATAAAAGTTTAATAAAAAAAAAAGAAAGAAAGAAAGACTACGTCCTGTAAAAAAAAAAAAAAAGAATTGATATGAGCGCTAAGGTGAAAGAATAATGAAATGGTTAGGACCCCATTTTCAAGAAATCCAAGAAATCTTCAAGTTATTGCAAACAGGTGAGAGTCAATGATTCTAGCTTCTTTTTTTTTTTTTTTTTTTTTTTGGCAGGCAGAGTGGACAATGAGAGAGAGAGACAGAGAGAAAGGTCTTCCCTTGCCGTTGGTTCACCCTCCAATGGCCGTCGCAGCTGGCGCTCAGCGGCCAGCGCACCGCGCTGATCCAAAGCCAGGAGGCAGGTGCTTCTCCTCGTCTCGGGGTGCAGGGCCCAAGCACTTGGGCCATCCTCCACTGCACTCCCGGGCCACAGCAGAGAGCTGGCCTGGAAGAGGGGCAACCGGGATAGAATCCGGCGCCCCGACCGGGACTAGAACCTGGTGTGCCGGCGCCGCTAGGCGGAGGATCAGCACTGGCCGATTCTAGCTTCTTTTGAGGTCAAAGTGGTTAATTTTCAGAAGAACCCACAGATGATAAAGCAAACCACAGTCAATTGTCTGAGCTACTTGGGAATCCTAAGTAGATCTGGGAAGCTGTTGACCTGAATCACCAATTTGAAAATCCTATCAGAGGATAGTGGCTTGCATTCCTCTTTTACCTCCCAAACATCACCTGAATGGTTCTCAGCGACTGTATGGGAAATGGGATTCTGGGAAATAAATTTATAATTTATTCCTAATGACAAAGAGGAAATGCAGCAAGGTAGATGATAACTGATTACGATGACAATGATGTGAATTAATGACAATTCAAGACACATAAATGAAGATTTTTTTTAAAAGGCTCTAGGTATGTCACTTGATAAATGTTTTTTTCTTAACTTTCCTATCTGTTTTCTTTTCACATTTATTACCAGACACTAAAGATCCAGTGGCTTTATTAGAGGGTAGCATTGTTTCTATTGTGAAACTTGCCACCAGAGAGTAACAACATTTTCACTTGGTTTGTTTCCTTCTCAATTGGAGTTGGCCAAAGGTAGAATGATTATCTGAGATAGCAAGCCTCACATCTCTGGAGTAGATCTGCTATAGTAGGCTAACTGCAAGCAAGTAGACATCAGAAAAACAAATATTATTCAAGATCTTGGTCACATGTTTTCCAGTTTGTTCCATGCTCAGAGAAGATTCCAGAGAGCTCTTCTTTACTTACTTTGGCATACTAAATCCCATCTCTAGTTACTCGGTTAAATAGCTTTGCTATAATTGTCACTGATTTCCCTTCCTGAGCTTATCATAATTTACAATCATTTTATTGCTGTATTTGTGTGCTTGTTGTTGTTTTACTTCCTCTCCAAGTAAATCTTCCAAGGAGTACACCTTTTCTAACTTCTTGTACACTGTATTCCCAGGGTCTAAGAGAATAGCAAACAGGAAAGATGCAAAATAAATATTTTTTGAACAGAGAAAATCTTCGAAGACGAAAAGGTCACTATGAGTGAAGTAGATTAGCTTAGAGCCTAGTATTAAATGATAAGTCTGCAGCTTATTTATTTACAGCTGTAAATAAATACAATGCTAATATGTCAGAAGTTTTTTTTTTTTTTAAGAAAAATGTGTATTTTAAAGAGAGAGTGAGAGGTCTTTCATCTATTGGCTCACTCCCCCCGCAAATGTTTCCAACAGCCAAGTCTGGGCTAAGTCAAACCCGGGAGCCAGGAACTCCATACTCGTCTCCCACATGAATGGAACAGGCCAAGTATCGGGCTGTCCTCTGCTGCCTTCCCAGGGGCATTAACAGGAAACTGGATTGGAAGTAGAGCAGCTGGGACTTGAGCGGGAACTCCAATATCAGATGCCAGAATCACAAGTAGTGGCTTAACACACTGTGCCACCACACTGGCCCATGTGTCCTCAGTCTTAAGTGTCAAACCATTGAGTAGGCATGCGAAAGCTGTTTTCTAATACCACAACAATTATTCATCTCATATATAGACAATGAAACAAAAGTTGAAGAGATTAAGTGACTAACCGAGGTTATTGTAGTTATTTAGGATGTAAGTTTGCATGTTTCCAGGGTCTTGTCTTTCTCCTCTCTATTAGACTACTTAGTGCTTCTCTGAAAAGGGTAGGCGTGGGGCTTACAGTAGGAATAGAGCACTTGCCCACTCAACCATTTGAGAATCTGAGGCTTTGCCTAGCAGTTGATATCCACACCTGTGCCCCATTACTAGAAACTATGACAAGTTGGCCGTGTCATCTGTAGGAACAAGCCAGAGCTATCCAGCTGTCAGAGCCTGATCCACATCCAGAAGCTTTGAAATTTGTCAGATAGAAGCCCGGAGAGTTAGACTCACTAATACATGTATACTGTGTGCAAACTTCACCTCTAGTAACCTGAAATACTTAAATGTAGCTTTCAGAAAGTAGTGGTTTTCCAAAGAACCTAGCTTACCCAGGAGTATTTTGCAGGTTTTGCATCTTGGTTTCATAAATCCTTGAAAATTATCTCCCCAGCTGTATTCCCAACTGTTTCTATTACTTCTCCATGAAAAGCAAATTTAGACAGGGGTCAGACATGAAAAGGCATACAGGAGATTAAGACAAAGTGAGCCAAATAAATCATCACTAAGATATCGTCTCTAGTTAAGGGAGAAAAATAGCACAAGCCGAAAAAGCAATGAAAGTGGCAAAGATAACTTTGACTGCAGGGACGAAGTTCTTGTTTATCACATTAGAGTGTCTTTGTTTTCTTCAGTACGGCCATGTTTTTCCTATTGCATATTAGAAATCTGGAGAGTTCTCACAGTGAGATGAGATCTGCTGAACCGATTAGCTAAGGTCCTACTTCCATATCAAAGAATCTCTGGTCCTTTGAGTCCACCACTGATGTTGCAATTGAAAAATCTCTCCTGCTCTGGGTCAGATGTGAAGAGATTCCGGTCCTCTCCCCCAGAGCACATTTTGAATGCTGGTTTCTCATTTTAAAGGGCCTGACCTCAAGTCTGAGATAGTTGCAGTCTTCAGAAACCTGCAGCCATTCAACACAGTGAGAAAACTACTTAGAACCTGCCCTGTGTGGCTCAAGGGTTATGAAAGGGAAGCAGGGAACTCAACTTGTCTACACAAAAGCAGAGGTCAGGCACTGAATTTAAGGAGATATGCAAGTGACCTTAAAAGTTTCTTGGAAAATTCACATCCACAAACTTTGCGTTCTCCATGTACATGGCTATGAAGAACTGTTTTAACAGCCTAAATTTTACATTGATTTTTATTTATATCTGAGAGAATAGAGTAATAAAGAATATCTTTACATCATTAAAGAAGCTAAATAAATATCATTTTTCAAATTGGCTTAAAGTCATTTGATAGACAGCTCTGTATTCCTTATTTAACAGCTGCCATGACCTAAAGTCTCACCTAAATTAACCATTAATGGATCCTTTTCTAACACTTGCCCTTTCAAATTCAGAGGATTTGTTGCTAGGATCCACTTTCAAAAAATGAGATATAAACCCCATTTATTACCTGAAAAATGTTATATCAGTGTTAGTTATAATTATTAGTATTTTCAATATTGGTAATAAGGTAAAATGAATAAATTCAATCACAATAGCTCTTCCTACTTTTCATTATTTTAGTCCGTGCGTAACACACATACTGAGAATCTCCTGGACTTTCATAAAGTGAACATATCTGTGTATCTAGCACCCAAATGACAAACCAGAACATTAGCAGCCACCCAGAAGTCCCCTTGGGTCTCTTTGTAACCTTGACTGACCTTCTCCAAAGGATAACTTCTACACTAACTTCTGATATCATATATTAGTTTTTAATTACTTTTGAACTATAAATGTTATATTGAAATTCTACAAAATTTTCACATCTATGTATTTTAGTTTTGTGAAATGCACCCGTATTGCATATAATAGTTGTGTCTTCATTCTCATTGTTGTATAGTATTCCACAGTGAACCTATAACTTTTTAAAGTTCTACTTCTGATGAGCATGCAAATAGCTTCCAATTGGGAATATTATGAATAAGACTTTGGCATTCTCACACTTGTCTTTTAGCAAACACATATGAGTGATTCTGGTAGATATAAATTTAATACTGGAATTTCTGAATAAAAATGCATATTTTCAGGTGTAGAAGATATGACCCATTATTAACAGATGAGAATTTTTGAAAAATTGTATTGTTGGATATAAAAAGGTAGCCCATCATGCTTTATTTATTTTCATTTTATCTGAAAGGCAGAGACACAGAGACAGACATAGATCCTCCATTTGCTAATTCACTGCCCAAGTGCCTACAATAATTGAGGCTGGGCCACCCTGACACCATGAGACTGGAACTCAGTCCAGGTCTCCTACATGGGTGTCAGGGATCCAACTACTTGAGTAACATCTGCTGCCTTCCAGGGTGCACATCAGCAGGAAGTTGGAATCAGCAGCAGAGCTGAGACTTGAACCCCAGCACTGTGACTTGGGACATGCACATCCCAAGGGGCGGCTCAGTTGTGGTGCCAAAGAGGGCCCTTCATTGTGATTTTAATTTGAGTTTAGAATGAGGGACACAGATCATCAGTGACGTGGAAATCATTCTACTAGTATTTGTGGATCATTCATTTATTCATGAGAGGTGTGAATCTGCTGCATTCATCTACCAGAAGAGGGAAGAAATCTTTAAATCATAGAATGAAATTGAAAAGCAGAGGTGACTATCAGAGATCAATACTGATCGGTCCTTGCAGATAGGAGCAGACATATAATATACTCTGTGATTCTCGAATTCCCAGAGGTGACAGGAGCAGCATTTGCTGTCTCATTAGGTATTCTCAACTTTGCCATTCTCTTTGTTTAACAAATCGGGACATGGTGTGGCAAGTTGACAGAAGAGTTGAGGAGAATTCTCAGCGATGCTCATAATGTGCTGTAGACACCTGTGCATATTTATTGGGTCTGCTCATGCTCCACAGCAGGCCCTTGCTAAATGAGGGATCTGGAAGACTCTCAGCAATCTGTGTAAGAGAAAACATCTAACAACTTCTCTGACAGAAATGGAAAATAAGAAACAAACAAGGAAACATTATTTTCAGTAAGGCTCGGAGTCTGCAAAACATGGAACTCTTTCCCAATGAATATTTATTCACCTTCTATGAGATGCTAAAAGCTGAAATAATCACTCTTCCCACCAGTTCTGGAATCATCTGTGTGTCTTGGCAGTTGTTAAGCAAAGATACAAGGATTAAACATAAGTTTATGTAGATTGAGCCTTTATCAATTGGAAGACAGCATTGCAACGGATCATTCACTTCTACTTCAAAACACCAAGGGCTTTGTTCATTAGCATAAGAATAGCATGAACTATAACCTGTAAGTGCACAAGTAATTTTAAAAATTATTCGGATGAAATGATTTCCTAAAAATGTGTGTCATATTGTGCAAATATTTAGCTCCATACTTCTGTATTATGAGAGATTCCAAAAATATTTTATGAAATACTTAAATATGCGTTACCTCTTAGTAATTCACCACACATTTGTGTGTTGGATGTGTGTGTGTGTGTATATGAATGTATGTAGTTATATTCAATAAATGGTCATTTCATACATATATACTTAATGTGTTACAGGTATACAAGTACATATTTATATGTGTGTATGCATTTATATGAATACAGATATTTCTACCCTATATAAACAGAAGTTCTAGACATTGTTTAAATCTTCCTCTTTTATTTTTAAATCTTGAAGTCTTCCAGTATTTTAAATGAGAATTCTTCAAGATTCTCAGGAATCAGTGTCATGTCAGTACATCTGTCATGTTATTTTTTTAAATGACTGCATGAGGTTCTATTGCAGGCATCTACCATAATTGAGTTTAACTCTCCCTTCTAGTTGGTCTTTTGCTCCTTTTTTCTTTCCCCTATTCAAACAATGCTGGATAAATATCTGCATTCAATATCTTTATATAATATAAGACTGTATTTGTGGAATAGATTCTGGGAAATGTACATGTTCAGTCAGAAAGGTTGTGTCAAGTTTGGAGACATTTATAGGTTCTTTTTCACATCCTTACCTCTGTATATGAATGTGGTATCAACTCCATTCAAATCATAGAGACTAAGAGGATGGGAGGCAATGTCATAACTGGAACAAGAGGCAATGGATACTACATAGACCCAAGAAATAAGCATATGAAGGGACTTGAGAAAGTTCCTTGGGAAAAAATGCAGTTTCATGATTCATCTGTTTTGCTGTAAAAAAAAAAAAATCTGAAATCCATCCAGGTTTCCCATAATATGCCTTTTCCATGAAATTTTTGAAGAATCCTTTTATATAAATATATGCATACAGGCATAGATGCACACTGACATACATGTATATACAAACACATATAACTTCAGGGAGGAGCCTAAAAATTATCATTTTCCTGATTCTCAGCTGCAACATTGTAGTTTGCAATAAGACTTTCAATGTTCTGGGCTTGCATTATTGGCCTAAATCAGTAGCTCTGGAAATAGGGTACCTGTACAAATAGTGTCAGCCTGAGCAGGAAACTTGATAGAAATCTAAATTCTCAGGATCCACTCCAGACCAGCTGAATCAAACTCTAGAATGGGACTTCAGTAACTTAAGTTTTAGTGAAGTCATCTAGGTCCTACAGAAGCACCTTGTAGTTTGAAAACTATTGGCCTAAATGAGCTGTGATATCCCGTCCAGTGTTCTTCAGATCTTCTAAGTGTCCAAGCCCTGGGTGTCTGTTTCCTTCTTTTTAGATTACAAGTGTTTTGAGATCAAAAAGTAGGTTAGAACCGAATTAGTTGTCAGAAGCTGTTGCTTCATATAGCAAATAATATATAGCAAATAATGAGAGCATAAGTAGAAGAATCCTTTGTAAGCTGGTCACCTCATAAATCATCATGTCTTTGAACTGCTTGTTTGAATTTCATTATCTCTTTGACTGTGAGACTTGCACCTGTGACAACAAAGCCATGAGCTCCTTACTTACTCTACATCAGTATCTGAATTTATTTGGCTCCATCAGGAAAATCCACTGTCGCCTTCCATGTCATAGACTTTAGAAAGTCTGTCCACAGTGAGCATTTTACTCCACTAATTACCTGAACAGGATTTCCTCAAACAACTGGTGTATTTTGCTCAAATTCTTAAAATTTATATTGATTCCCCATTTCAAAGTTACCCACTGTGGAGGCTAAAAGAATTTTAGAAGAATTAGGTGACTTTACCTACTTCTTTTAGGCTTAATGCAGCCCACCCTTTGGAGGAAGATGTTCATTCAGATCAAGATCTGCTGCCACTCATTGTGTCACTTCCCAATGCTTCCTTAACATTGCTGAAGCTCATTCCTTGTGTCGAAAATGAAACAATGTCCCACATCCAAGGATATTGAGTGACTCTAATTTTTTGATTTATATAAAATAGGTAATGTGTCTAGTGTGTACATAAGTATCAATAAACAGTAGATTTTTAAATTGGTCTAGTTTTTTTTTATCAGTAACTTGGAAATGAGTCTCTAGATCATTTATAAAAGAGAGAATTTTGGGCCCCCATTTCAATTTTTTTCCTACTGTCATGGCTGGCCCTTCCTCTTTTTCCTGTTCATTTGCCCTCTCAACACAGTGATAGTCTTCTGACTGCAATCTTTCCAAATATACCGTATAAGTCACTATCAGAATAATACTCCTAAATACAACTTTGATACAGTTATCCCTGACTTACAAAAAGAGTGGCTCCAGCGCACATGTTCTTCTCATTCGCTGGGCCCTTCCCAACTACCAGTCACCGGGTTTGGATACTGTGGGCACAAAGAAGAAAGGCAGGTGCCCTTCAAGAAGCTGGAAGTCTCTGCAGGAAAGAGACAAGTTGATCAACTACTGCAGAGCGATGTTGGCAGTGCTCACATAGAGGAAAGCCCAAAAGGGTACAGAAATCAGCAAGAACAGTGGCACAGGAGTCAGTGAAACAAAATGTGGTGGCATTTCCACTGAACCTTAGAGGAGGAGGTGGAAGACATCCTTAAGTTGTTTTTTTTTTTTAATTTTATTTAATGAACATAAATTTCCAAAGTACAGCTTATGGATTACAATAGTTCCCCCCCCCATAACTTCCCTCCCACCCACAACAGTCCCCTCTCCCACTCCCTGTCCTCTTCCATTCACATCAAGATTAATTTAAGAGCCTAGGGTAGTTACTGGCACCAAAAACTAGAGTGTCCATTTGTTGGGTCAACAACAGGAGTCACTGTGCACTTGCTCCTCATGTTGGATCTCTGTCCTGAATGTGCTGTACATTTTGATTTAATGCTATAACTAGTACTCAAACAGTATGTTTCACTTTGTGTTTCTATGTGGGTGCAAACTGTTGAAATCTTTACTTAATATATACTAAATTGATCTTCTGTATATAAAGAGAATTGAAAATGAATCTTGATGTGAATGGAAGGGGAGAGGGAGCGGGAGAAGGGAGGGTTGCGGGTGGGAGGGAAGTTGTGGGAGGGGGAAGCCATTGTAATCCATAAGCTATACTTTGGAAATTTATATTCATTAAATAAAAGTTTAAAAAAATTATCTTTATATACAGAAGATCAATTTAACATATATTAAGTAAAGATTTCAACAGTTTGCACCCACACAGAAACACAAAGTGTAAAATACTATTTGAGTACTAGTTATAGCATTAATTAAACACCTAAGAATAACTGTGTATTAATTACAGAGTTCAACCAATAGTTTTAAGTAGAACATAAAAAATACTAAAAGGGTAAACTATTAAGTTCTTTTTTTTTTCTTTTTTTGTTTGTTATATAGTTATTATTATTTTTTATTTAATAAATGTGCATTTACAAAGCGCAACTTTTGTATTATTGTGGCTTCCCCACCACCAACCTCCCTCCCTCCCGTGGCCCTCCCCTCTCCCACTCCCTCTCCCATTTCACCCTTCATCGAGTTTCATTTTCAATTACCTTCATATACTGAAGATCAACTTAGTATATACTAAGCAAGGATTTCAACAGACTACACTCACACAACCGCACAAGGT